>NC_073339.2:25828750-26190000 GCF_027580225.2 Misgurnus anguillicaudatus
TCGGTCGGCCATTTTGGGTATCGGCCATTTTGAATTTTCCCATTAAGTTCAGTATTTCACAAACAGAATGGCATATCGCTACGAAATTAGGCATGGTTCATCAGAGACATGTTCTGAGCGCACATATAAATCTTTAGGACGGCGCCACCTAGTGGTCAGGATATGTAAAGAAATTGTTTAAAATCTTTATATCATTTGATTAAATTGCCACACTGACATGAGACTTCACTCTATTGATTCCTTGGCTCGTGCTGAGTCCGACTGTATCAAATATGTCTGAGTCAAACCTACTTCCTGTCAACCATTTTGAATTATATTGAACACCTACTTTTTCGAACTCCTCCTAGAGCGCTCGTTTGATTGGCTTGATTTTTGGTAGGCATCATCTAGAGACATTCCAGACAAAAAGTTATCAAAAGCTTTTCGGTAGACCTATTCGTTGTCGTATAACGCATCAAAGAATGCGAGGGCGAGCACGCCAAAATGTGTTTGAGCCTGTATCTTCGCAAAACTTTTGCGTATTAATATGAGACTTGGTATATGTCATAACAGTGATGACCTGAGGGTGCATGCACCATTTCGTCACACTGCCCCCTACTGGTCACGATATATAAAAAAATTCTATTTTTGCTTATAACTACTGCAAATTTGAATGTAAAATTATGAGACTGGTCTTGTTAGATTTCGTGAGGCATGGCGAGTCAAACGACACCAAATGGTTTTTGGTCGGCCATTTTGTGTGTCAGCCATTTTGAATTTTTCTTTAAGTTCAAGTATTTCAGAAACGCAATTGCGTATTGTTATGAAACTTGGTATGGTTCATCAGCAACATGTTCTGGGAGGACTTGTAAACTTTCCGGTGCCCCCTAGTGGTCAAGAGATTTGAAGCTATATCTCTGCATCTCTTTGTCGTATTTACATCAAATTTGGTGGGTGTCATCACAATCAAGACCTGAGTCACAATTTATTTTTTGGTCAGTGCCCCCTAGTGGTCAAGTCATTTAAGGCTATATCTCTGCATCTCTTTATTGTATTTACACCAAATTTGGTGGGTGTCATCACAATCAAGACCTGAGTCACAATTTATTTTTTGGTCAGTGCCCCCTAGTGGTCAAGTCATTTAAGGCTATATCTCTGCATCTCTTTATTGTATTTACACCAAATTTGGTGGGTGTCATCACAATCAAGACCTGAGTCACAATTTATTGTTTGGTCAGTGCCCCCTAGTGTTCAAGTCATTTAAGGCTATATCTCCGTATCGCTTTATTGTATTTACACTAAATTTGGTATGTGTCATCACAGTCATGACCTGAGGCACCATCTATTGTTTCGGCAAAGCGCCACCTAGTGGTCTCAAGATACAAAAAATGCTATTTTTTCATAAAACTAATGCAAACTTAGATCTTAAATCATGACAGTCATCACGTATGAATCATTTTTTGCCATGTTTGGCTTGACCCCGGTATCGCTGCTTGCAGCTATATTCTTATTATTATTATTATTCATCCTTGTTCTTCCGCCATTGAAGTCAATGGCAGCCCATAGAACCGTTCGTAGGAAAGTTATATAATTTGGCACACATGTAGAGGAAAGTCTTAGAAGTTACTATAGCAACATTGGTGTGTCTAACTCAAACCCTCTAGCGCCACCAACAGTCCAAAAATCCACTCATGTTCATGCTCATAACTTCTGACCCGTGAGACCTAGAAACTAAATTCTTGTTTCCTCTGAATCCTTGGCTCATGATGATTCAATTGCACACATTGATGTCATTTGTGTCATGCACATCTTTCCGCCATTTTGAATTTTCCGTAAAACCTACTTTTTCGAACTCCTCCTAGAGCGTTTGTCCGATTTGCATGTCCTTTGGTATCTAGCATCTAGAGACACCCCAGACAAAAAGTTATCAAAAGCTTTTTGATAGACCAATGCGTTCTCGTATACCTTGACAACATATACGGCGGCGAGCACGCCAAAACGGACGTGAGGCTGTATCTTCGCAACACTTTGGTGTATCGACACGAAACTTGGTATATGTCATTACAGTCTTGACCTGAGGGTGCCTGCAACGTTTCGTCACAGCGCCACCTAGTGGTCACGAGATTCGAAAAATGCCTATTTTCGCTTATAACTACTTCAAACTTGAGTCTAAAATCATGAAGGTGGTCTTGTTAGATTCCTTGAGGCATGCCGAGTCAAACGATACCAAACGGTTTTCGGTCTGCCATTTTGGGTGTCGGCCATTTTGAATATTCTCATTAAGTTCAGTATTTCACAAACAGAATGGCGTATCGCTACGAAATTTGGCATGGTTCATCAGTGACATGTTCTGAGCGCACCTATAAATCTTTAGGACGGCGCCACCTAGTGGTCAGGACATGTAAAGAAATTGTTTAAAATCTTTATATCATTTGATTAAATTGCCACTATGACATAAGACTTCACTCTATTGATTCCTTGGCTCATGCTGAGTCAGACTGTACCAAGTATGTCTGAGTCAAACCTACTTCCTGTCGGCCATTTTGAATTATATTGAATACCTACTTTTTCGAACTCCTCCTAGAGCGCTTGTTTGATTGGCTTGAATTTTGGTAGGCATCATCTAGAGTCACTCTAGACAAAAAGTTATCAAAAGCTTTTCGGTAGACCTATCCGTTGTCGTATAACGCATCAAAGAATGCGAGGGCGAGCACGCCAAAATGTGTTTGAGCCTGTATCTTCGCAAAACTTTTGCGTATTAATATGAGACTTGGTATATGTCATAACAGTGATGACCTGAGGGTGCATGCACCATTTCGTCACACTGCCCCCTACTGGTCACGAGATATAAAATATGTCTATTTTTGCTTATAACTACTGCAAACTTGAATGTAAAATTATGAGACTAGTCTTTTTAGATTTCGTGAGGCATGCCGAGTCAAACGATACCAAATGGTTTTTGGTCGGCCATTTTGTGTGTCGGCCATTTTGAATTTTTTCTTTAAATTAAAGTATTTCAGAAACACAATTGCGTATTGTTATGAAACTTGGTATGGTTCATCAGCAACATGTTCTGGGAGGACTTGTAAACTTTTCGGCACCCCCTAGTGGTCAAAAGATTTGAAGCTATATCTCTTCATCTCTTTATCGTATTAACACCAAATTTGGTGGGTGTCATCACAATCAAGACCTGAGTCACAATTTATTGTTTGGTCAGTGCCCCCTAGTGGTCAAGTCATTTAAGGCTATATCTCCATATCGCTTTATTGTATTTACACTAAATTTGGTATGTGTCATCACAGTCATGACCTGAGGTACCATCTATTGTTTCGGCACAGCGCCACCTGGTGGTCTCAAGATATGAAAAAATTGCTTTTTTTTCTAAGACTAATGCAAACTTAGATCTTAAATCATGACAGTCATCACGTATGAATCATTTTTTGCCATGTTTGGCTTGACCCCGGTATCGCTGCTTGCAGCTATATTTAGGGGTCAAGCCACGAAGTGGCGTAGACACCTATTGTTATTGTTAGTTTTCTTATTAGGGGTCAAGCCACGAAGTGGCGTAGACACCTATTGTTATTGTTAGTTTTCTTATTATTATTAGGGGTCAAGCCCCGAAGGGGCGAAGACCCCTATTGTATTTGTTAGTTTTCTTTTTACAATTATTATTAGTTATTCTTCTTCCGCCATTGCGGTCTATGGCAGCCCATAGAACCGTACGTAGGAAAGTTATGAAATTTGGCACACTGATAAAGGACACTCCAGTGTGTCCCCACAGCAAATTTGGAGTCTCTATGTCTAACCCGCTAGCGCCACCAACAGTCCAAAGTTGCACTTATGTTTTTGCTTATAACTTCTGGTCCGTATGTCCTAGAAACACAATTCTCGTTTTCTCTGATTCCTTGGCTCAAGACGATTCGAAAGGACCCTATGACGTCATTTTCCGTCATGAAAATTTTTCCACTATTTTGAATTATTCGTAAAACCTACTTTTTCGAACTCGTCCTAGAGCTTTTGTCCGATTGCCACGAAAATCGGCACGTAGCATCTAGAGACACTCATGGCAAAAAGTTATCAAAAGAATTTCAATACACCAATCCGTTGTCGTATACCGCCTTAACAAATTTTACATAGAGTGCAAAAAAACTGATTTTAGGCTGTACCTTCGTCAAACTTAGGCCTATTGACATGACACTTGGTACTTGTGATGCCAGTCAGGAACTGAGGGTGCATGCACAGTTTCGTCGCAGCGCCACCTAGTGGTCAGATTAATGTATTACACGCCTATAACTTTGGCTGTGGTCAATGTATTGTCACGGGACTTGTTTCCTTGGAGTTTTGAATAGTTGCCGAGTCCAACGATACCAAACTTGTCAGAATTCGCCTTACGGTTAACCCTGCGCAGCAAAATAGCGCTTAAAAAACACGCGTGAATATCTCCGCGAGCGTTTTTCCGATCGACTCGAAAACACCATAGGAAGAAACTAACCTTACCTTCTGAACAAAAAGTTCTATTGGCGTTATATTAAAATTTCCATCAGAAATTGCCGAAAATTGCAAAAAACGAAAAATTACCTTTTAATTTGGTGTTTTTTACACATAAATGGTTATAACTCTGCAACAAAATGAGATTTTTACACCAGATTTGATACGCTGATGCATGAGCACATTCTGAGACCACACAAAAAAAATTGTATGCTTGCACCACTAGATGGCCTTATAATTGAACAAAATCTTTGATAACAAGCCAGCCTTATGGTCATACAACTGTTTCTTAACTAAACTAAGTGTATAGTCATAAAACTAGCTAGATGTAACACAATCATGACCTAATGTTGCATGCACAATTTTGTCATTGCGCCACCTACTGGTTTTTAGATAGAATATGGTATTTTTGCCTAAAACTACTGCAACAACACATCTAAAACCATGAGTTATCATGGATTATTCCTTTCATAGCTTTGACTATAATCACTGATGGTTGCCAATTCACTCCCCAGCAACCATTGAGAATACCTTATCAACCACTTTTACAAAAACTATATCTCTGCATCAGAACATCGTAGAGACACGGGGATGGTCTCTTTTTTTACTAATTAAACTTGTTATAACATAATGTGACCCATGTTTTGCCACTGCAAACACCACTCACATGTCCTTCAGTGCTCTCATGTTCCATGATTGTCAATAACAAAAGGACGATTGCAGTAGACAAGAACTTAGATTATTTTTGTTGATAACTTTTTTGTTTTTTCATCTAAAATAATTAGGTTTACCTAGGTTCTTCAATCTGCTTATCCAATCTCAATTTAAATCCTTTTGTGCCCTTTTCGGCTTGACCCCAGCATTGCTGCTTGCAGCTATATTTATTATTAAGTTTCCTCTTCCGCCATTTAAGTCAATGGCAGCCCATAGAACCGTACGTAGGAAAGTTATGAAATTTGGCACACATGTAGAGGACAGTCTCAGAAGTTACTATAGCAACATTGGTGTGTCTGATTCAAACCCTCTAGCGCCACCAACAGTCCAAAAATCCACTTATGTTCATGCTCATAACTTCTGACCCGTGAGTCCTAGAAACTAAATTCTTGTTTCCTCTGAATCCTTTGCTCATGATGATTCAAATGCACACATTGATGCCATTTGTGTCATGCAAATCTTTCCTCCATTTTGAATTTTCCGTAAAACCTACTTTTTCGAACTCCTCCTAGAGCGTTCGTCCAGTTTGCATGTCCTTTGGTATATAGCATCTAGAGACACCCCAGACAAAAAGTTATCAAAAGCTTTTTGATAGACCAATGCGTTCTCGTATACAGTGACAACATACAAGGCGGCGAGCACGCCAAAACAGACGTGAGGCCGTATCTTCGCAAAACTTTATTATATCGACATGAAACTTGGTATATGTCATTACAGTCTTGACCTGAGGGTGCCTGCAACGTTTCGTCACAGCGCCACCTAGTGGTCACGAAATTCGAAAAATGCCTATTTTTGCTTATAACTACTTCAAACTTGAGTCTAAAATCATATTCAGATTCCTTGAGGCATGCCGATTCAAACGATACCAAACGGTTTTCAGTTGGCCATTTTGGGTGTCGGCCATTTTGAATTTTCTCATTAAGTTCCGTATTTCACAAACAGAATGGCGTATCGCTACGAAATTTGGCATGGTTCATCAGTGACATGTTCTGAGCGCACCTATAAATCTTTAAGACAGCGCCACCTAGTGGTCAGGATATGTAAAGAAATTGTTTAAAATCTTTATATCATTTGATTAAATTGCCACTATGACATAAGACTTCACTCTTTTGATTCCTTGGCTCATGCTGAGTCAGACTGTACCAAATATGTCTGAGTCAAACCTACTTCCTGTCGGCCATTTTGAATTATATTGAACACCTACTTTTTCGAACTCCTCCTAGAGCGCTCGTGTGATTGGCTTGATTTTTGGTATGCATCATCTAGAGACACTCTAGACAAAAAGTTATCAAAAGCTTTTCGTTAGACCTATCTGTTTTCGTATAACGCATCAAAGAATGCGTGGGCGAGCATGCCAAAATGTGTTTGAGCCTGTATCTTCGCAAAAATTTTGTGTATTAATATAAAACTTGGTATATGTCATAACAGTGATGACCTGAGGGTGCATGCACCATTTCGTCACACTGCCCCCTACTGGTCACGAGATATAAAAAAATTCTATTTTTGCTTATAACTACTGCAAACTTGCATGTAAAATTATGAGACTGGTCTTGTTAGATTTCGTGAGGCATGCCGAGTCAAACGATACCAAATGGTTTTTGGTCGGCCATTTTGTGTGTCGGCCATTTTGAATTTTTTCTTTAAGTTCAAGTATTTCATAAACGCAACTGCATATTGTTATGAAACTTGGTATGGTTCATCAGCAACATGTTCTGGGAGGACTTGTAAGCCTTTTGGCGCCCCCTAGAGGTCAAGAGATTTGAAGCTATATCTCTGCATCTCTTTATCGTATTTACACCAAATTTGGTGGGTGTCATCACAATCAAGACCTGAGTCACCATTTATTGTTTGGTCAGTGCCCCCTAGTGGTCAAGTCATTTAAGGCTATATCTTCGTATCACTTTATCGTATTTACACTAAATTTGGTATGTGTCATCACAGTCATGACCTGAGGCACCATCTATTGTTTCGGCAAAGCGCCACCTAGTGGTCTCAAGATACAAAAAATTGCTATTTTTTCCCTAAAACTAATGCAAAGTTAGATCTTAAATCATGACAGTCATCACGTATGAATCATTTTTTGCCATGTTTGGCTTGACCCCGGTATCGCTGCTTGCAGCTATATTTAGGGGTCAAGCCCAGAATGGGCGAAGACCCCTATTGTATCCGTTAGTTTTCTTTTTATAATAATTATTATTCCTATCCTCTTGCGGTCTATGGCAGCCCATAGAACCGTACGTAGGAAAGTTATGAAAATTGGCACACTGACGGAGGACAGTCCAAATAGTATCCACAGCAATTTTGGAGTCTCTATCTCAAACCCGCTAGCGCCACCAACAGTCCAAAGTTGCACTTACGTTTTTGCTTATAACTTCTGATCCGTAAGTCCAAGAAACGAAATTCTTGTTTCCTCTGACTCCTTGGCTCAAGCCGATTCGATTAGACCCTATGACGTCATTTTCCGTCATGAAAATTTTTCCGCCATTTTGAATTATTCGTAAAACCTATTTTTGCGAACTCGTCCTAGAGTTTTTACCTGATTGCCACGAAAATTGGTATATAGCATCTAGAGACCCTCACGGCAAAAAGTTATTAAAAGAATTTCGATAAACTCATCCGTTGTCGTATAGCGCGTCAGCAAATTTCACGTAGAGCGCAAAAAAACAGATTTTAGGCTGTATCTTCGCCAAACTTAGACCTATTGACACAAAACTTTGTACGTGAGATGCCAGTCAAGATCTGAGGGTGTATGCACAGTTTCGTTGCAGCGCCACCTAGTGGCCAGACGAATGTTTTATAGGCCTATAACTTTGGCTGTGAGCAAAGTATTTTCATGGGACTTGTTTCATTGGAGTTTTGAATAGTTGCCGAGTCCAACGATACCAAATATGCCAGGATTTGCTTCACGTTAACCTTTTGCATCAAAATAGCGCTTATAAAACACACGTGAATATCTCTGCGAGCGTTTTTCCGATCGACTCGAAAACACCATAGGAAGAAACTTACCTTACCTTCTGAACAAAAAGTTATATTGGCATTTAATTAAAATTTTTATCAGAAATGGCCGAAAAATGCAAAAAAACGAAAAATTACCTTCAAATTTTGCATTTTTACACATAAATGGTTATAACTTCTCAACGAAAAGAGATTTTTTCACCAGATTTGATACGCTGATGTACGACCACAGTCTGAGGCTACACAAAAAAAATGTATGCTTGCACCACTAGTTGGCCTTATAATTGAACAAAGCCTTTGAAATCAAGCAACCATATGGTCATACAACTGTTTCTTCACTAAACTAAAGTGTATAGTTATAAAACTAGCTAGATGTAACACAGTTATGACCTGAGGTTGCATGCACAATTTTATCATTGCGCCACCTAGTGGTTTTGAGGCAGAAATATGGTATTTTTGCCTAAAACTACTCCAACAGTACATCTAAAATCTTGAGTCATCATGGATTATTCCTTTCATGGCTTGGTGCATGCCAATTAACTCCCTAGCAACCAATGGATACCTTTTCAACCGTTTTTACAAGAGCTATATCTCTGCATCCGAACATTGTAGAGACATGGGGGTGGTCTCTTTTTACTCATTAACACCACTGTAACATTTTGTGAGCTGATAATTGACACTGCAAGCACCACTCACATTTCCTTTAGTGTTCTAGTTGTCAATGCTCCTCGGGATGAGAATATATATTTATATATATAAACACGATAGGGATATAAAACGGGTAAGTGGATTAAACTGGTTCAGCCGGTCGTCGTTGGTCAGGCATCAGCTGGGCATCACATTTATTATCTCTCAATTATGGGTAGTTTTTTTCAAGAATACACAAATTTAAGCAAAACGCTGGGATAATTGCATTTTTGTAAATGACTTTTGTTAGAGATCAGATTCAGAGTGAAGATAAACATACACATAGTTTTTACTGTTTTTGGCCTCAGTGGATACTTATGTGTTTTATAAGTTGGGTAAGAGTGACACTTTGTGGATAAAAGTGGAAATATGTACTGCCGTGAAAACTTGTCATTGGCAGGGAAGCGTTTTCTCTTAATTGATGAGATAACTTGCTTTAAAAATAGTTAACACAAGGGTTTTTAATGTAGTGTGACTGCTTCACTTGCTGTCTACCAATTTTATGAAATTGGCTTTAACTTCCACCCTGAAGCTATTTTGGGGATTTTCGCCTGGACTTGGCCTACCCAATTTCAAAAGCTTCCCATACCCACATGCAGAGGTTTACATACAAATGTTTGGTATCATTTTACAGGAAACCCTTTGAAATGACATAAAACACTGTTGAAAGTGCTAAACATGGTTGTATGTGATGTCAGTCCTCTAATAAACACAAAAATAAATAGGCGCTTTTTGATGTTTTTTTGGCCCTGGGTGCCTCAGCTCCCTGCAGACAGTGTTGTTTGATTCCAGCAATTGCCAGCTTACAGAGGAAAAAGGAATTTTTTCTCTATCATAATCTATGCAAAAGTTATTTTACTCCAACTGATGGGAGGAATAATACCCTTTTTGTATTTAATTTCCACCTAAAAATATTTGAAGTGCTCCCATAAGCACATACAGTGGAATAAATGCAATTTCTTTATATCATTTTAAAGAAAACCCTTTGAAGTTACATAAAAAGCTGCTGTTTGTGAAAATATTGTTATTTATGTTGTTTTTCATACGATGAAACACCAAATTTTCTTTTTTTATGTTGTAAATACTGCAGACTGCAGACTGCAGACAGTTCTGCTTGCTACCAGCAGCAGACAGTAAACACCCAAAAAAAGAATGATCTCTTTAGCATGTTGCATTCAAAAGTTATTCTCATTTTACTGAAGGGTGCGAAAATACTCTTTTCATATAAATATTAGTTTTTTGTTTTGCACAAATAACAAATAGCAAGGAATTATTTATGCACACAACCAAAGAAAATGCTGTGAATGGACTCATTTTTTAGAGTAGGACCTAAGATAAAAGATGGTGTATCATTTGTGGCTATCTGTGCTATCTGAGGCAGTTCATGCTCAAGTTTCACATACGTTTACAAAAGACGATTTTTTTACCTTATTATTCATTCAACTATTGTTGGATATGTGTTGATAATAGAACCAAAATAACGCTGTAGCCTTATTCCTGAGAATGAGAGAATGAGAGCTTTCATTTGATATAAGACTTGCCCATGTTTGTCATATTTGAAAAATATGAAATATGTGAATATTAATTCATATACAAAATTATTGTGGGGGTGATGGTGTAAATTAAGTGTAAATAACTTTCTTACAGTAAAAGATTTCTCAAAGTGATGCATATCTGCCGAAAGTAGAGACTCTAAGCTTTCAAACAGTATCTCATATGTGTTACTGGGGTCCATGACGGACCATTAAAGATTAAAAGAATATTTTATATTGAGTCAAAATACAACATTTTGTACCCGGGACTGGGTCCTCAGGGTTTAAGAGGTTAAAGGGGACATGTCACAATAATTTTTTAAGATATAACATCAAACTTAGGTGTCCCCAGAGCACATATTTGAAGTTTTAGCTCAAAATACAATATAAATAATTTATTATAGTATGTTAAAATTGCCACTTTGTAGGTGTGTTCAAAAATGTGTCGTTTTTGGGTGTGTCTTTAAAATGCAAATGAGCGGATGATGTGTAAACACTGATCACAATGAGGGTGGTTTGATGCAATTCAAACTCAATTGTGCTGTCAATTATTTTTTCTCTCTGTCTTTCTCTCTGCACTAAATGGCAGTGCTGTGGTTGGATAGTGCAGATTAAGGGGCGGTATTATTATAATAATATAAGGAGAGCCAAATCGTCCCCTTGGAATTATAAGGTTCTATCTAACATTTTTGTCAAAATTGAGTTATTCACATATTCTTACTCTGTGACAACTTATTTACATTATGTGATGTTTTATTTTAAGTTTTGTACATTTTGGGACGTTTTATTAAAAAAACAAAAAGGTTCTATCTACAAAATTGAACTCTAAGTTGGCTCTATAAGGTTCTATCTGCGTGAGCTAATCAGCACTTCGAATGCACAGAAGGGGACCAATCAGGGTCAACTTTATGGGGTGGTTTCTCAGACAGGAACTAGCTTAAGCCAGAACTAGAACTTAGTTTCATTAGAAAATATTTAACAAACATGCCTTACTAAAAGTATTACTTGTGTGCATTTTGAGGCTAAACAAAGGGCACTGATGTATTTTAAGATATGTCAGTGCAAGTTGTTTTCAGTTTGGACAGCTCTTACATTTATTTTATTCTAGGACTAGTCTAATCCCTGTCTGTGAATCTGTCCCTATATGTGGTGTTGCCGGCTTTGTCCTTGACGACAGGAAAAATCACAGACACACAATATCTGTGAGGATTATGGCACGCAACGCAAAGTTTTGAAGAAACCTTAAGATCGACAGCCCGAATTTTAGGCAAGTTCACCCTACTGTAAAATCCATCTTAAGCTGGTGAGATGGTTTTAGCATGGTCTCCCAGCTTGGTTTTTGCTGGTATTGCTGGTATAGCAAGCTGGTCTAGCTGTGTTTTGGTCACTTTTTAAGCTGGTCTAGCTGTGTTTTGGGCACTTTTTAAGCTGGTCTAGTTGTGTTTTGGTCACTTTTTAAGCTGGTCTAGCTGTGTTTTGGTCACTTTTTAAACTGGACTAGCTGTGTTTTGGTCACTTTTTAAATTGGTCTAGCTGTGTTTTGGTCACTTTTTAAGCTGGCCTAGCTGTGTTTTGGGCACTTTTTAAGCTGGTCTAGCTGTGTTTTGATCACTTTTTAAGCTTGTCTAGCTGTGTTTTGGGCACTTTTTAAGCTGGTCTAGCTGTGTTTTGGTCACTTTTTAAGCTTGTCTAGCTGGACTTATCTGGTCATGCTGGAAGACCAGCTGACCAACCAGCTTGACCAGCTTTGCCAGGCTGGTTGGACCAGCTTCTGCCACCTTAAACCAGCTAAAACCAGCTACCAGCTTATGCTGGTCTTTGCTGGATTTTTCAGTAGGGGCAGTTTTTTTAGGTCTAGCTGAGGAGATTGTTTTCATAGTTAGACACCACACTAGCCAGCAGGGCTAGCTTCTTAGTTCCTGATATTAAGAGGCAAGCACTAAGAACTAACCTATCCTACCCAAAAAAGTGTGTTTACAGTAAGTTATGATTGTTATGTCAAAATGTAAACATGTGAAAGATTGTTAAAGCAGTTACCTCAGTATTAAAATTATTTCAGAATGATTGTAGCATGTAGCTGCTCAATCCTACTGAAAAATCCAGCAAAGACCAGCATAAGCTGGTAGCTGGTTTCAGCTGGGTTAAGGTGGCAGTAGCTAAGTCCAGCTAGACCAGCTTAAAAAGTGACCAAAACACAGCTAGACCAGCTTACTACACCAGAAATACCTGCTAAAACCAAGCTGGGAGACCTGCTAAAACCAAGTTTTGAGGCCAGCTCAAACCAGCTTATGCTGGTCTTAGCTGGATTTTTCAGTAGGGAATGGTATAACATGCTAAAACAAAATTGTCTATTTTGTAATGAACCCAACATATCCAGGAGGATGGTAGAGAAACTGAGGCAGAAGAGGGAAGAAGCAATGTTGTAAAGGAGCAATGTAAAATCAGACTTTTAGAGATAAAAGTGCTAAAAATAAAAATATTAAATGTCATAGAAAGGATTAAAATGTTACTTTCTAACACATGTTAAAAAAATTGTTACAACATTAATTTTATATTTAATGTTTAAATAATGTTTTGGCAGATAGAACCTTATAATTCTTAGCGAAAAGTGTTGTGTTAGAATTAGAAGGTTCTATCTGCATTTGACCCCTTCCAAAAATCCACATTTAGAAATTTGAGAGGATTTTGATATTGTATATTTAGAATGCATTTAGGGTCCCTGTTATTTTCATGTTTGAAAGAAACTTCTTCCCCATGTAAGTTTTCCTATATTTAATGCAAAAACTTTGAAGCTCAATATCTCAAAACTGCTCAGAACGCAGATAGAACCTTATAATTCCAAGGGGACGAAATTTCAACAACCTAATTTTTCACTTGCTTGCAGAGAATGGTTTACAATAACCAATTTACTGGGTTGTTCCTTTTCACAGATTTGTCACTGGTGTTACTGTTGCTGCTGCTGCTAAGTAAGCATTTTAAGGATATCATCATTCAATTTTGATCACTCAACATTAATTATTTCTAATGTTACAACAAAAAAACACAATAGTAGAAACAGAAAAAGGTCACACAATAGAACTTTGCACATGCCTGTTTAAAGTAAATTAGTACTAATCAAGACAATTTCTTAATATTACATTAACTTTTCTGTCCTTGATTATGTATGCAAATTAAATAGTCAAAATACATTCTGGAAGCCTGAATTGTCATCTAAAATATAGGTAACACCAGTGACAAAAAAGCAGCACAAGCATTTTTTATGTAATGTAGTAAAAATATAAAAATACATTAAGCTGTCATTTAAGTTGATTTATAATGTTAAGAGGTTAACTATTATCTGACTATAAGTTTTGGTATAAAAAAAGAATTACATTTTTAAAACGTTGTCTGTTCAAAAAGCCACCATTTTCATAGAATGACCCATATGGCCCATTTAAGGAATAGTTCACCCAAAAATGAATATTCTGTGATCATTTTCTCATTCTCTTTTGTTTAAGATGAATAGAAAAGATTATATTTTGATAAATTATGGTAAGCACACAGCTGTAAGCACACAACTATTGACTTCCATAGCAGGAATCTAAATATGATGGAATTCAATGGGTACTGTAAACTGTGTGCTTTCTGTAATTTTTCAAAATATCTTCTTCATCATTTATGACAATACTTCCATAATATTTGTTTTCCTACTTTGGAAGTCAATGGTTATATTCAGCTGTGTGTTTACCACCAATTATCTAAATATCTTCATTTGTAATCACCAAAAAAAAAAACTCATACAGCTTTACAACAGTAAATCATGACAGAATTTTTGGGTGATCTATCCTTTATTTCCAGCACTTTTTGTCTGATTGACCTAAAAAAATGGCATGCAGTTTTTTTGTTTCAGTGGCTATTATAGTGTATTATTGCATGGCTGCATTTTAAAAATAAAATGAAAAAACCTAGTCTGTACAATTACAAATTTAAATCTGTCTAGAGTGTATACAGGATTGTATATGTCACGGAGTGACTTTGAGGGACGGAACCGAAAACGGTGGAGAAAGGTTCTGCCCGAACTGTGATTTGCAAACACCAGTCACTTCCTTTAACTGCATGGCAACCCAAATCAGGGTTATTAGCAACAGGTGAGGAAAATGAGCGTGGCGACCATCTTTCCACATACATGCCCGCTGGTGGCTCTGGACCCCGACCTCACCGAGTGGTGGCGCACCAACAAAAATCGGCAATATCCAGTGTGCCCATTTGTATACTCACCGTATGCCCAAAGACAAGATCCAGTGTGTCCATTTGTATACTCGCCGTATGCCCTAAGAGAAGATCCAGTGTGCCCATCTGAATACCCACCTGTAGTAAAGATCCCGTCGCCCTCCTGCATACTCGCCTATACACCTGGAGCCAAGAGACTTAAATGCCCCCTCCCCCATGCCATGAGAAACCAAGGACTGAGATACCTTCTTTTAAGTATTTAATTCCCCCTACGTGTCTTTTTAATATTTAATAACATTTGTTAATTTTTATTCCTTTGTCTGTCTGGTCATTGGGGTGTTTTGGGGCCTCCTCGGGGTGGAAGTGAAGGAGGAGCGTGACCCGCGACAGGGGTGGTCTGCTCACACCTGTGGCATATAGTAGATAAACTTTTTTGTGTATTGATGTGAAAGTTGAAACATTAAATCATTGTCATAATGAGCACTGACACATCTGTTATGCTGTATAACTGTATGCCTGCTGTATTAAATGTGATTGCCTCTATACTAATAGCACCTTGTTTGTGTTTCATTGTCTCGTCCTTGGTTCACTGAAGATATCTGATACAGACAATTCGATTCCAGTTTAGTGTGATGCTCATTTCATCAATGATCTGCCTGATGTCCATTATGCTGCCAGATGACTGTCCAGTGACAATTGACCACTACCTTGTGCATTTGCAGTGATGTTGAATTTTCTAATGTTATTGACTTTATTCTATATAGCATAGTATGTACTTAATTAATTATTAATGTAACAGCAGTATGTTGTAGCTGTAATCAGTAACACTGGGTCTCTTTTCTCTTTTATAGATAGCAGTCGTGGTATGGATTGTAGCAATAACATGCCAAATAAGAATTGGCAGTGGCAGACCCGGCTTAGTCTGGTTTTATCACTGTGATGATTTGCTTGCTTGCTGGAAGAATGCTGAAAAGCTGATAGCTTAAATTAAGACTTTCTTTAGTACATGTTGGTAACACTAGTATATAGTTTAGAATTATGGAATTACTTATTGTATTATTTTATTAATTAGAAAACTGAATACCTCCATGCTTTTACTATTCATATATGTATATAATATAGTTTGGAATGAAGTAATACTTATCACAATTTTAAAATAAAAAATAAACCTGAATTAATAAATCATAAAGTATACTTAAAAACTGCCTTCCTTTTTTGTTCTTTGCATTTTTGTTTTCCTTGTTTTTAGTTAATGACAAGCTACTTTGGAATGATGTACAATTCTGAGAAGTGCTATATAAATATTAATTGAATAACTTTAGACTACACTGTTTTGTGAAATTGAGACCTACTGGTGCAAAGATAAAAAATATAGTTAAAACATGATGTTAATGTTGGTTGTTCTACAGCAGGGATGGGCAACTTTGGTCTTGGAGGGCCGGTGTCCTGCAGAGTTTAGCTCCAAGGTGTCTCAGCACACCTGCCTAAAAGTTTCTTGTATGCCTAGTAAGACCTTAATTGGTTGCTTTAGGTGTATTTAATTATGGTTGAAGCTAAACTGTGCAGGACACCGGCCCTCCAGGACTGAAGCTGCTCATCCCTGAATGGGTTGCTGTTCTACAGTGTTTATTCAAAATTAATAATAACAAAGAAATTGTGAATAAAAGAATGCAACATCACCAATAGTCTTATTCAAATTCAATTTACTTTCTATACAACAACACAATGTATTATTTTCAATGAACTGTGTAAATGTATGAACTAAATTTTATTATTGTGTCATGCGCTCAGCCCTCATGGGCTTACAAGACACCAACATTAATATACAGATATAAAAAAAAATTATGTACGACATAAATACACAAAATAAACAGATCCAAGTCAATAAAGACCGGCAATAGAAACACAATAAAGATAATAATAATACATGTATTCCAACATATATTTAATCAAGCATCCCTGTATTCTCAAGTTTTTGGTCCAGCACAAATCATAATTTAATTTAATTAAACAGGCTAGCATGTCTTCTTTTCCAGGCTTTTAATACAAAATTTGCAAACCTAAATACGTCATCATAGTTAAACAGACATAGTAATTTTAAATCATCATCATACCAAAATATTTCAGAAATTTGATCTTTGGCTTCTAGATAAACGAGATGTGACATATAATTCTGAACTAAAGTTCTGTTTGAATTGCATATATGTTCTTAATTTTGGCTTTAACATTTCATTTTCCAACCATTTTTCTTCACATTTCAGAAACAGCTTGTGTTTAAGCAAATTCACATGACACCTTAAATTAGTTCTATAAATATACACCATATCTACCTCCTCAAAAATAGAATAGATCTCGTTTATCCAAGGGGACCCACGAGCTTTACTCTACCTAAAAACTTTCTTATTTATTCTATCCTCTTCTATTTTAATTAGACGGTTCCACAATCGTAGCATTTCACATTTTCTCTGTATGGCTCCGGGTAACCAGCCCATGTCTCCATGAATTGCTAAGATCGGTGCAAATTTGTGGACTTCCAAAAAACATCTCATCCACACATTACAAATTCACATTTAGAATGTCATAACTTAATACTATATATTTATTACAACATAAATAGATATGTTGATGGCTCATATTACATTGAACATAAGCTGAGCATTAAATCAGAGTTTTCTAATGGACTTGGTTGATTAGCAAACCCATACCAATGGAATATGTCACCAAATGCTGTCAATTAAGGTTTGTTTCTGAAAAGCATACAATAATGTGGTAAATCACATTAAAGGCTATTTGTATCTACATTGAAATACTATGTGTCATAAAATGTGTTGCATACGATTTTAAGTTCAAGTTCATGTTTTATTGTCAATTCTGCCATATGCGCAGCACAAACAGGGAATTGAAATTGCGTTACTCTTAAAGCCTAGGTGTATACTGATGACTTTAAACACTACATGTTAAACATTATTTTAAACACTAAACAGAGAATTTAGTGCATTGAGAAACAGAGGAGAGCATAGAGCTGGTAGATAGTTCAGCTTCCTTACAGTTTGATTTATGAAGCTGTCTTTCAGTCTGCTAGTCCTGGCCTGGAGACTCTGCAGTCCCTTCCTTGATGGCAGCAGACTGAAGAATCTGTGTGTCAATGGGTCTGACCATCTGCAATGCAGAGGGTTTGTGGGTGAGATGGGTACTATAAATGTCTTGAAGCAAGGAGAAAGCAACACCAAATTTTTGTAGCTGCTCTGAATACGCAGAGAAGGGTCAAATGGCAAAGTTGTATTTCAGGCAGCATATCACACTGCGATGCAGCTGGTCAGGATGCTCTCGATGGTGCCACTGTAGAAGCTTCACATGATGGGGTTTGGGGCTGTGGCTTTCCTTCGAAGGAAGTAAAGTGTGTTGTCAGTCCAGGATAGGTAATCTGTGATATGCACACCAAGGAACTTTGTGCTGCTATTCTCTGTACAGAACTGTTGATGGTCAGTAGACCATACTGAGTGTGCAATGTTCTGAAGTCAACAACAATCTATGTTGTGTTGTTCACATTCATAGAGAGATTGTTGTCTCTGCACCAGCCGGCCAGGCAGTTCATGTCGGTCCTGTAGTTTGTCTCATCTTTTTTGCTAAAAAAAGCCCACCATAGTTGTGTCCGCAAATTGAAGGAAAAGGTTAGAGCTGTGTGATGGTTTGCAGTTGTGGGTCAGCAGAGTGAACAAGAGGTGGCTGAGCAAATATCCTTGAGGAGCTCCTGTGTTAAGCTCTATTGTGCTGGATGTGTTACTGGTGACCCATACTGCCTGAGGACTCTCAGTCAGGAAGACCAACAGCAATTTACATAGCAAAATGTTAAGCCCCAGCTGAACCAGTGTGTGTTTAAGTGAAACTAAGTCTATGAAAAGCATTTTAACATTTAAGTCTTTTTTTGTCCAGATGTGTAAAGGCTGAGTGGGAGGCAGTGGCTATACTCATCAGACTAGCAGCTGGACTGATTTGCAAACTGGGAGGTCATACTTTCAAAGCACTTTATGAACATAAGAGTAAGTGCAACCAGATTTCAGTCATTGGAGCAGTAGTGAGACGACTTATTCAGGACTGGAAGGATGGCTTTAAAGCATGTTGGGATGACAGCTTGACTTAGGGAGATGCTAAAAATGTCTGGGAAGACATCAGTAAGTTCCACTGCATACCATAAGTGGAAAATCATTTTAGAATTTAAAAAGTTACAGTTAAAAGTAAGCAACTATGCTGGTTATTGTTTATATAGTCCCTGAAAGCGGTGATAAATAATTTTTGGAACGTCTGTCCTTTGAAAAAATTATGTGATTTCTGTTCAATAAGGATGCATGTAGTTATAGCTGTGTATCATCTTCCTCTTGTGATGTCCTCACAGCAGTACAAATTTCTACAGGGTAAACAACAAACATTTTCTATAATTATTTTTAATCTTAGGCTATTTTAATGGTAATAAACAGAAAAATAAACATACTCACATCAAAAGTCTATTCAGTATCATGTTGTTTATGTAGTTAAGTGTCCTCTTGCTGTTATAGCTGTGTGCTGATGTACATCAGAGGATAAATGATTCCTTGTAGTACTATCGGTTCTACAACATAAACAAATTATTAATTAATATGCCATAATAAATATTAATGTGTTAATAAAAAGCTAGTGTAAAACATCATTCATAAAAATTATTATACTTACTTAAATGTCATTGAAGATGATTTTTCCATCTGCAACTTTAACCAGTTTGTACTGTAGTCTTGTAATCTGGCAGGTTAAATAAATATAACTGTTCTTTTAATTGAACGATGGATAGGAACTTCAGTTGGAATTTATGCAGATAAAGAAGCTTTTTGAGCAATGGTTCATAAGCTAAGTTCTCCGTAAGGTCCTGATTGCTTGTCCATTCAGAAAGGTTTCTGTTGGTCAATATAAAACAAACATTACAGGAAAGAAAGGCTTGTTGCTTTAGGCAGATGTAGAAGCTTTTTGCACAGATGTTCAGAAGCTCAGTTGTCCATATGGTCCAGATTGTCTGTGCATTAAATAAGGTTCCTTTTGGTGAATATAAAATGAACGTTACAGGACTGAAAACTCAGTCATTTTAATGTACGTAGAGAAACTTTTTGAGCAATGGTTCATAACCTAAGTTCTCCATAAGGTCCAGATTGTCTTTGCATTGATGAAGGTTCTTGCTGTTAATTATAAAATGAACATTATAGGATAGGAGGGTCAGTTGTTTTAAACAGATTGAGAAGGTTTTTGAACAGATTTCTCCATAAGGCCCAGACTATATGTGCATTGAATAAGGCTCCTGCTGGTGAATATAAAATGGACATTACAAGATAGCAAGCTCAATTGTTGTAATGTACATGGAGAAGCTTTTTCAGCAATTGTTCATAAGCTAAATTCTCCATAAGGTTACAGGAAGGTTTGTTGCTTTAGGCAGATGTAGAAGTTTTTTGAGCAGAGATTAGAAGCTGAGATGTCCATAACTTCCAAATCTGTACATTGATGAAGGTTCCTGCTGTTGAAAATAAAATTAACATTATAGGATAGGGGGGGTCAGTTGTTTTAAGCAGATTGAGAAGGTTTTTGAGCAGAAGTTCAGAATGTGAGTTCTCCAGAAGGTCCAGATCTTCTGTCCAGTCAGAAAGGTTTCTCAATAAAAGGTTAGTCAATAAAAATGAAGATTACATGACAGGTAGGTTTGTTGCTTTAGGCAGATAGAAGCTTTTTGAACAGAGGTTCAGAATCTGAGTTTTCCATAAGGTCCAGATTGTCTGTGCATTGAATAAGATCCTGCTGGTTAATATAAAAATCAACATTGCAGGACATGAAGCTCAGTTGTTTTAATATAAATTGAGAAGCTTTTTCAGCAAAAGTTCATAAGCTTAGTTATCCATAGGCTCCAGATTGTTTGTCCATTGAAAAGGGTTCCTGCTAGACAATATAAAATAAACATTACATAAGCTAAGTTGTCCATAAGGTCCAAATTGTTTATGCTTTTTTACATTAAATAAAATAATTTCTGCAGTGCTTCATGAAAATGTAAACATTATACAGAATAAAATATAGAGGTGTAAGTAGATCTACACAGCTATAAAGTGTTTGGCACAATTAACTGCACAATAACCATTTAAACATAAAAAGCCCTGACAATCACTGTGACGTGGTTTTCCATTAAATTATACAAACATCTTGATTCAAGTGTAATATATGTGGACTAATTTTAAATAACAGAAAACTAAATAAAAAAGAATACAAAGAGGAGAACTGGGTTGACTGGCATACAATTTAAAATTGTTTAAATGGTTAAAATTTTTATTGTAAATAAACTTTGTTTATTCATCCTTGTGTTAATAAAACACCCATTTCAAACACACCCATGTAAATAAATGAGTTATTGCATTTATAATTTATAAACAATGCAGATTATGTCATAACTGTGAAATAAGATGTGAAAGCAGTTCATGGTAAAAATAACTCAAACAAAAATAAAAGGGAAATGCAGTATGAGGACACATAATAATATTAAAAATTGTGAATAAATAAATAAGTAAGCACTTCTCTATAGTACTTAAAGTACATTGCAACAACAACAGGATTTAGGGGTTGGTTGACAGAGTTTTAAAATTTGTTTTCAGTTACAAACAGTTTTGTTGATTTGTTAAGTAGGTTCATTTTTAAGTAATGTTTTTAAGACATAATTATTTTAATCTATGTTAATACATTGTAGAAGTTTGGATAAGTTTAACCATAATTACTAGTTAACATTGTTATCAGTCTTATTAACCTATAAGACAAAATTCATCCCTTTATCAACCAACCCGTGCCAGCCAACCCAGTCAATGTACCAAGAGATTTACAGAAAGTATACTTTTCCAAAGTGAATTTTGGCATATCTTTTAAAGCCAACTCAATTTTGTCATTACAGAATATGACAGAATCTTTAAAGTCCTCAATTATTAGTCCGTTAAGAGATCTTACACGACTCAATGCAACATATGCCTGTCCTGCTGTAAATATTTTATTAAGTGATACAACAGCTTTATCTACTGTGAGTCCTTGCACTTTGTGAACTGTACATGCCCACGCCAATCTGAGTGGAAACTGCCTTCTTATGCCACCAGCATTTGTGACTTGGTCTTCTTGTACCTAAATTACAGTAGAATTTTGAGAAAACGTCTCACATGTTCTATGTCTTTGAATTTTTCCAACTTTTGGATTATCAAACTCCACATGAATACCTGATGGGAAATCATCATTGTCTTCACCTTTTTTCTGACTTTCACTAATATGGACAACTGTACCAAAAGCTCCGTTGACAAGACCGTCAGCAACATCTATATTTTTCTTTAACATGACCCTTGCTCCAACACCCAAAGAAACACATTTAGACAAACATGAGTTGAAAACTTTAGTGTGGTATCCAACTTTACGTTCCATTCTTCCAGTTTTTGAATTTCTGATATAATCTTGAGCATTAATACTGATGTCAGTAGATTTAAGACAATCTCCTTTTTTACGTATTCTCAGACGATTTAACATCTCAGCAAAAGTTGCATCTTGTTGTCTAACAACTTTAGTTAACTGAGCAAGTTCAAAGTTGTTTTCCCATAGGTTTACTCCTTTTGTGTCAGAATAAAGAGCAGTACCCTTTACAGGCGGTAACTGATAGAAATCACCCACGGCAACAATGCTTACTTTTCCAAATAGAGAGTAATCACCAGTTTGTTTTATTTGTCGGAGCCTTCCATGAATGTATGACAACAGACGATGGTCAACCATAGAGACTTCATCAATAATCAAAATGTGTAAATTACCAATTTTGGCACGTAAAGAATTTATTTTGTCATCACTGAGTGGCTGATATGGCAATCTGACATTTGCACCAATTGAAAATGTGTTATGAATAGTTGAAGCACCAACATTAAAGGCTGCTACTCCTGTCGAAGCTGTTAAAAGCACTGTAACATCTTCAGGATTTTCAGACAGTTGAGATAACAGTCTGCAAGATTCATAGTGTATTGCCTTAATTAAATGACTTTTTCCTGTTCCTGCTCCACCAGTAATAAACAATCTTAAAGGTTCGGGGTTCTGTCCAAGCACTTTCTGTAGACACCACTTGCGGACTTTATAAAATATAGCTGATTGTTCCTCATTTAATGATCGCAGTAAATGTAACGCTTCATCTCTAGGCATTGTGGTGTGGTTTGTTTCTACAGTACAAATAGTTTGAGGGTTTCCTGTAAGATCTGGAATCACTTCTCGAGTGTCATCTTCATCAGGTAATACTTTATTCTTCATTATTTCAATACATTCATGACGTTGTCTTTCGGTTTCAGGACATATTCCAGCCCAAGCATCATCTAAATCTATATCCTGCTCCAAAAGCTGTTTAGCTTTTTCTATTTTGTCAATTTCTTTTTCAAACAATTCTCTGTTGCCATCAACAATTGATTTAACTTTACGCAGTGTACAACCAATTTTTATGAAACCACTGCTGTAAAAGTCCTCATAAGTCTCATAGTGTCTAGGCTTTAATTGACAGTCATCATAATGTGGTAGAAAAAGCTGCACTAATGAATGATAATATTTTTCTGGATCATTTGTTGATGAAAATCTTGGATACCTCACAACTGCAGGTTCAGTTCGTGTTCTTCGTTTCACATAGCCACAATTATTTTTTAGTTTAATAACTTCACTTTCTGCTGGTTTCTTTTGTGAAGACACCTCTGACTTTGTCAAAACTCTGTACTCTGAACAAAAACTGGCAAGACAAAGATTTATCAGTGGTTCTTTCTGTGGTCTGTTCTTGTACCTGTCAACAACACTTGTCATCCAGAAACTGCTTTCATCATCAGACTGGTCGTTCTCCACTTTATTTTGTAGCACATGTAAAGGCAAACTCATCTTTACTGGATTTATTCCTATTGGAATAAATTGTATTTTACGTGAACATTCCTTTAAATGCATGCCTGTCAGTCTGTACACCGCTTCTTGCGCGGAAAGCTCCCTATTGTGCAAATACAAACTTCCCAATTGTTTTAAAGATGCTTTAGCTTCAAGATTTCCATTTATAGCCTCATTTTGTGCACGTTGAAGTAACAATCCCATTTCTTGCTCAGCTTTTGTGATGTAACTTAATATATAAACCACTACAGAAAAAGCGTCTGTGACATACTGAATATCCATATTCCCTTGCCAAGCACGCAGTAAATCTCTATTGTACTGGTTTACCCAAACATCTTTTGGATTTCTTTTCAGGACAATACTTTTCTTTTTAGAACATTTGTTTTATGCTTTCTCAAACACAGCCTGATCAATACCCAAAAATGAAAAAAATGCATCAACTGAATCAAAATTAACATCAGAGTTTAATGCAGTTTTGACTTTTTTTATAATTGCACTTGCTGTCTCATCTTCATCATTACCTTTAAACTCATTTGCATTAGATGCTCTTGTGATAAAGGTACGGCTAGATGGAGGTCTTGGGAAATTAAAACGACATACTGTATTTTTCTTGCGACATGTTTTTGAATGTCTTGTGCTGTGCTTCTGCACACTGTTTACTGTTTCAAAGAGTTCAATGTCTTGCTCTGCAGGTGTCTCACAGGTGATATATGTGTCAATGAAATCAGCAACCAGAGGATCATTAGCTTCATCATCATCATTAAGCTTTGGAGCATTTTCTACCCAAAACAGACAGTGAACATGAGGAGAACCACGTTGTTGGAATTCAACACGATAAAAATAATCTTTTATTTTACCAATAGGTTCAGCTGGAGACATAATGACATGTTTCAGAAAACAGTGCCATCTGTGATCAAACATCCTCGCTGCAGTGACAGGGTTTCGTCTTAAAAATCCACATTTTTCAGACCAATCAAGCTTATCAACATTTATTTGTTTACCCTCTTGTTTAATAATGGCGTTCATCATCTCAGGCCATCTCAGATCTGCAGAACTAAAAGATGCAAAGAAAGTCGGTATGCCAAGTTGTCTAATCAGTGCAAAGAGATCTTTCTGTGTAGACATCCAATAGGGAGGCGTCCCTCTGACTGGTCTCAAAAACTTATATCCTTCATCATACTTTAGTATTTTTTGCAAGTTATCAGAATTTGTCAGCATATCTGGTGTTACCTTTGATAAGCCATCTTTCTCACAACCTTTGCCTAATGCAATTGAGACATTGGATACAATCTGATCAACTTCTGATATATACTGTGCATAAAAAATGAAATCTGTGTTCTGTGCAAAACGTCCATCTGCATTTAATATTCGTGCATTAAGGTATCGTGTCAATGTGATTTTTTGTGGTCTTTCATCATGAAACGTGGGACCACCAATAGGATACAGAACAGGAAAGCACTTTGCCTCATTTGTTTCATCTGATAACAACCTAACAGGACTGTTACCTTCAGCTGGTGCTATATTTAGTACATCATGAAAATGTTGATCAATTACTTCTGAACCAATATCAACAGGCTGTAGTGATGTGTCTGACAAAAGACCACTTTGCCCTTTAATGTAAGTTAATTCTTCTTGATTCTCAGATTCTTTGTCTTCGTCACTTTCATTAGACACATTATTGTCATTCATTTCATCATTAGCATTAGTCTGTATATCATCTGGTTCACTCAATGAGTTGACCCACTGCTCATTAAACTCCACATCATTATACCACTTATTGTTTTTTACCAAATACCATAAAGCATTTCTCACATGATCAGTGTGGACATATTTGTATTCATAATGGCCCTTGTAAGTTAATTTTCGTTTCAGTTTAATCTTTATCATATGGTCATCACATTCATTTCGTGGAAGAATGTTGGTAATCTTTGTAGTATTTACCGGAACACAGACAACAGGCCCATGAACACCTCGCTGTTGACCCCGAGGGAGACAAAGAAGACGTAAGAAAGGAATATTGAGTGCTATTAGATGTTGTTCCAATGAATTTAAACATTTTAATTCTTTTGGAATTTCCGCCAAATGCATATTGTTGGCAACACTCTCTTCTGGTAGTTTTCCTCTAAGGATTTTCCGATGGCATGTATAACATATCCATAAATTACAGGCTAAATTACCAGATAAATTACAACTATGTTCACATTCAGTGTCACATACATGTAAATACTTCAGTGTGATGCATCTTTCGCTTAAAGCAGCTATGTGCTGTCCTTTTTGTTTATAGCAATCAGATTTACATTCAATAACTTGTTTTCTAAACAATAAACGATGACATACACAACAAACACATTCTGGACCGCTACTGACTTCTTGACGAAATAGATTAATAGTGAAATCAATGTAATTCTGTCTTTTCTTCTGTTTTGCATACATTTCACATCCTTTGCGAATTTTACTCTTGCGAAAGTTTTCATCATTTTGATACTTCATTTTAGAGTCTTGACAAATTTTTGCTTTAAAGATGGGATTTTTGTGATACTTATTCTTTAAATACTGACACAATGTGGCTTTAAAAGTAGGGTTGTTGTGATACCTATTCTTTGAATACTGACACAATCTAGCTTTAAAAGTAGGGTTGTTGTAATAATTTTGTTTTGAATACTCATGTAATCTTGCTCTAAAGTCTTTATCATCTTTATACTTGGTCTTGGAATACTGTTGAACACATTTTTTAAAATGAACATTTGTGGAATACTTCATTTTTGATCTTTCACACTTTGAGTGTTGTACATTTATATCACTCTTATATTTATCTCTCATATTTTTAAGCTTTCTTTCTTTATAAACACTGTTTTCACAGTATTTCTTTTTGGACTTGTCAATCTTTTTCTGTCTGAATATTTCATCTTCACAATATTTAGATTTTTGGCTCTGTAGTATTCTCTGTCTGAAATCACTCTCTTCATTGCCACATACTGCGTGTGCTATTGATCGATAGAAACAGTTACCGTCTGCTTTGATACTCTTTGTTTTACACGGTTCTCTTAATGAACATAAAGTTCTACCTTGTACACCATTGTATTCATTAGTCAGTTGTAAAAGTTTACACAAAACATCCTGATCTGTGGAAATTAAAGGTTTGAAATTGAACTCTGTATTTACCGTTTCTACAATAATCACATCATCCATTGAGAAATTATCCTGCACCTTACTCACTTGTTTAAGTTTAGGTTCAGCCTGTAGTTTACTCTTCGTTTTAGAATTCCCACACCTCTGATCAAGTTTGCGCAGTCTTGCTTGTTTGTCTAGACGCGTTTGTTTATCATCGTCTTTAACACACTTACTCTTGTCAACTGTTGCTTTAGGTGAAACTTCACAAACGCTGCTTTGTTGACCAGACTCAGAGGAACTTGTCTCAGCAGTCGAAGTCTTACCAATTACAGATGCTTTCACACCCGTCACTTCGAATGGGGTTCCCTTAGCATTCAGTGACATTGCAAGATTATTAACATGATTAAATAACACATATATGTCATCACAGTATACTACTACACTTGTTCCGTTATATTGTACCATACCTTTAGTATTACGAGAATGAGAATCAACTACAGCATATGTTGCACCTTCTTTTATAACTGCACAAATATAGTCTTTAATATTTAACAAACATGCATCATCATTTAATAGTGTCCTCTGAAGCGCTTTATCTAAGGGCATGCATACATCTTGCACAGCTTCGTCATACACATCAACACCAATAACACCCGAGAAAGATTCAGCACGGTTTATTGAAAACATTGTGTTGTACAGTGTGTGCACGGTTGGCAATTCTTCAACGGACACATGTCCTCGGCCTGTGTTATCATTGATCTTCCCCTGCAGTCTCATACATGTGTACAGCTCATCTCCTTGCATTAGAACAGCATTCAGGTCCTCTGTCGTCCATGTCAGCACATTCTTCAGCTCGCTCATCATTACGGCCGTGATGCTATTTACTGCACACTGTCTGTTACGGTTGAAACCAAACCGCTCATCACCCTGATGGAAGGAACCTTGTATGACTTTCTGTAAAAATTGATCAGAATTATTGACATGCAAAGTTTTCACAATATCACTGTAGGTTTTTTTAGACGTTGGAAAAGTTTTGGTACACATTGGAAGACTTGTAGTACATTTTGCATCATTTTCAGCAGCCTTACGGCCATTTTCATACTTTGGAAGACTTTTGGTATATTTGGCATCATTTTCAGCAGCCTTATGGCCATTTTCATAGTTCTCATTGTCACAGTTTTCAGTGTCATTTGTTTCAGTGTCATTTGTTTCAGTGTCATAGTTACGGTGGCCGTCAGGGGTCACCGCCCCGCAATGAAAGAAAACACATGCAAATAGAAAAAACACCAGCAAACCAAGAAAACATCCTCACCAGCCCGACAACACATGCGCCGCAGACACCGCAACACATCCAAACACAGAAACGCGCCGCAAATATCACAACACATCCAAATACAGAAACGCGTTCCAAATCTCACAACACATCCAAATACAGAAACGCGTTGCAACTTCTTACAACACGACCAAAAACAGAAACGCGTTCCAAATCTCACAACACAACGGAAGTGTTTCAGGGGGGTCACAAAAAGTGATGCACCGGTCTGAGAAGTGTTTTCGGTTTACATTCAATTCGTCCGTGGAGCTTTTGTGAGTTTGCATCGATCAGGTGTGGGTTTTTCTTGTTTATTTTGGTGTCCTAATTGCATATTTTTTTGGCCTTTCTATTGTTGTTGGCCTATAGACTCAAATAACTTGACGAAATACATAATAAACTGTGAAACGTTGTGTTAGCTGGCTTAGTTACACAAATGTCACTAGATAGTGTTCTAAGAGGACAATAAATACCACATTCTTCATTAAAACAAGTAAAAGTAACGTGTGTGTGTGTGTGTACACGTTTGTTTCTATGGGAGGTTTTTGTGCTAATAATAGCTTATTGAACGTCTAACCAAACGTCTTGTGTGTGTGTTTTATTTTCAGTCAGCAAGCATACTGTTTATAACTATATACAATAGTGTTAATTCAAGTTGTTTTTCATATTTTATTTACACATTTATCAGTTTTATATCATCTCTTTTATTATGTCTCAAACTTGTTTATTTTATATTGTGTGCTATGTGATTTTACGAATAGTTAACATAATTATTCTGTATTTTGTCTTTTTATTCTTCTAGGAAAGCTAGAGGACCTGGCTGTTTTAACATTGAGGGAATCCTGAGCAGATGCATAGTGTGATATGGTAGCATGATTTAAATGAACTGCAAGAGCCTGTAGAGAGGGATAAAGTCTACTGAGAGGAACACAGTACAGAAAGGAGCCGGTTCCATGGTTAAAATGCCCACTTATACCAAACTGTTTCCACCTACATCCTCTGGCAATACATACAGAAGTGTAAGCTACAGGACGTAAAGATTGAGGAACCGTTTTATCCAGCAGCCCTCAGTGTTCAATATGTCAAAAACATTAATTGACCCCAATATCACTGTCATTATTTTAATCTCTACACAAACATTAGTTTAATACTGCAGGTTTTGATACACATAGTCATAGCCTAGTGGTTAGAGGGTTGGACTTGTAACCCGAAAGTTGCCAGTTCCAGTTTCCGTCTCTGCCGGCAGGTTGCGACTGTGATGTCCTTGAACAAGGCACATTAAACCCAATTGCTCCCCGGGTACTGAAGGAATAGCTGCCCACTGCTCCATGTGTGTTCACCATTTACTGGGATGGGTTAAATGCAGAGGTCACATTTTTGAGTATGCGCTGCATACTTGGCAAGCATGTCACACTTACACTGCACAGACAACATTATATTGTATAACAGGTTTCTTTCTAGTTTATTATTTTAATGACAACCACAGTTTAATGTAATGTGGCAATAAAAAGGAAGAATGTCATTGTACAGGTATCTATACATATGAAAATAAAGGCTTTAAACTTCAAATGCATTTTTCATTTGCATATTTAAGAGAGAATATTTAAAATAATTTCTTTGATTCCTTTAAAAACACTCTTTCATTTTAGGGAAGAAAAGGAAACAGCAAGATTTATAATCTTAAAATGTAAGTAATTTGATAAAAATAGAAAATAACCTACCAAGGATGATAGAAAAGAAACAGTTTTGTTACTGTATTTGCATATAGCCATGGTATTTGTAGTAAACAAATAGGCAATCAATCAGCTTTACTGCAAGTTTATTAACAGCATTGTCCTTTACGAGAAGTTCTAAGCAGGAACTAAAAAGAAGTATCAACATTGTAAGATGTTATAGTATTATTCATTCAAATAAAAGTCATACAGTACATGTCAAAGCGATAAGATTGATGTTCTGGTTGTAGTTAGCTTTACTACATTTAAGGTTTAGCTGGTTGAGGTGGCTAAATATGGAGCAGATTCCAGTAAGAAAATCAGGAGAGGAATCTTTGAACAAGATGTTTAATGTCAATCCAATTTATGCATCTTCATATGCAGCTGATATGATATGAAATACAATGCAGTGGTCTACAAAGAATCAAGAGAAATAATTACAAATAATCACCATTCTCAGATTAACATTAACATTGTAAATCTGTATGACCAGATTATCACCTACCAGCATCTAAAACTGTCAGAAGTTGAGCTACAAAACATAAGCTGTTACTAATGAAAAATACAAATTATGGCCCTGATGCTTAACTTTAACTTAAAATTGTGTTACAATTAGAAAACGTGTTATTTGTTATATGTTATGTTGTTTTAAGCTAGTAAACAAATGTTTTTTTTTTAATGCAATTTAATTTTTATTTAGTTTGCAGTAGAAATCTTGCTCTGGAATAGATACAATGATAGACCAGTCTGACACAAGCCCCAAGCTCAAATTTAAAGCTACCTAACAAAACTCTGGTTAATTTTGGTGCGTTAGTTTGTCAAATGTGAAAAGGAAGGCAGTGGTGTTCCTCTCAGTAGACTTTATCCCTCTCTACAGGCTCTTGCAGTTAATTTCTATCATGCTACCATATCACACTGCATCTGCTCAGGATGCTCTCAATGTAATAGCAGGTCCTTTAGCTTTCCTAGAAGAATAAAAAGACAAAATACAGAATAATTATGTTAACTATTCGTAAAATCACATAGCACACAATATAAATTAAACAAGTTTCAGACATTAATAAAAGAGATGATATAAAACTGATAAATGTGTAAATAAAATATGAAAAACAACTTGAATTAACACTATTATATATAGTTATAAACAGTATGTTTGCTGCCTGAAAATAAAACACACACACAAGACGTTTGGTTAGACATTCAATAAGCTATTATTAGCACAAAAACCTCCCATAGAAACAAACGTGTACACACACACACACGTTACTTTTACTTGTTTTAATGAAGAATGTGGTATTTATTGTCCTCTTAGAACACTATCTAGTGACATTTGTGTAACTAAGCCAGCTAACACAACGTTTCACAGTTTATTATGTATTTCGTCAAGTTATTTGAGTCTATAGGCTAATAATAATAGAAAGGCTAAAAAAATATGCAATTAGGATATTAAAATAAACAAGAAAAACTTACATTTGATCGATGTAAACTCACAAAAGCTCCACGGACGAGTTGAATGTAAACCGAAAACACTTCTCAGACCGGTGCATCACTTTTTGTGACCCCCCTGAAACACTTCCGTTGTGTTGTGAGATTTGGAACGCGTTTCTGTTTTTGGTCGTGTTGTAAGAATTTGCAACGCGTTTCTGTATTTGGATGTGTTGTGAGATTTGGAACGCGTTTCTGTTTTTGGTCGTGTTGTGATATTTGCAACGCGTTTCTGTATTTGGATGTGTTGCGATATCTGCAGCGCATGTGTTGTCAAACTGATGAAGATGTTTTCTTGATTTGCTGGTGTTTTTTCTATTTGCATGTGTTTTCTTTCATTGCAAGGCAGTGACCCCTGACGGCCACCGTACATAGTTCTTATTGTCATAGTTCTTAGTGTCAGCGCTCTGTGTTGCAGAGCTGTGGGGAGGTGCCTCTCTTTTTAGAGGTGGCACAACCTCAACCAAGTCAGTGGAGGATTCCACCGAATAACGGTCAGCAGTCCTCCTCTTCGCCGCCTGGGACCGCCGGAAACCCTTTCCGCGTGGCATCTGCAATTACAAAACACACAGTAAAATCATCAGTTAAGTACTGTGCTTACAGTATAACTCATCTGCTTACTGTGCCCACCTATTAGTCTCTATTGCTTTACATAATATCTACTACAACTTTAAATGAGCATGAAGTTAAAAACGTTTCATACCTAAATAAATTAATTATGTTCTGAAAGATTAACAAAAACCTCAAAAGTCTTGTTTATATTTTAGTTTTAGATATATTTAGAATATATTTTGCAGCGCTTGATTATGCCACAGATGGTTTAAGTGTTTTGCGAGTCTACTGTCCACAATATACCTATTGGATATTCCATGGGATAATGGGGTAACTATATAGTAACTGTATAAAAAAATAGTATTGGTTCGCCTGTGCAGACATGACCTTATCATTTTAAAAATGTAATTTAATTGCTAAAACTTTATATGGATTCAAGATAAACCTGATAATGACCTCACTATATTCCATGCATTTTTACAATGACAAACCATGGTTTAACCCTCTGGGATCTAAGGGGTTTTTAGGGCCCTGGAAAAGTTTTGACATGCATTGACATTTGTGCTTTTTTCAGTTGCTTAAAAACACAATAATGGCAAAAGTGTTATAACACTGCATTTAGCACAAACTGGGTTACTATATTATATGATTAACATGTATGTACATGTTTGTATTTTTGAGAGAAAAATGTTTATGCGTGGTTTTTGAAAAAAAATTTTAAGTCCACAAAACCCATACTAAACATGTTTTCCCAATTTCATATTAATGTACTAAAGAACAAAAAAATGTAGGCTATATTAAGTACAACATACATAAAAATAGAGCACTTTAAGTGGATTATGGAATTGTACTCTTTTAACTTGAGCTTACTGTACACATACAGTATTGCAGAACATTTAATGATGAAAGGGCAAAAATAATGAAATGCATCTCTATTACATTTTATATATTTCAGGAAGCCTCTAGTACTTTTCTTAATTTCAGGTAACTAAAGCTTCTGGTTGCAAAGCTGTTGGAGTTTTTGACTGAATCAATAATAATTTAGCACGAATTTGGCTTTATTCCCCAATATTAGCTTTCATTGTCTTTGATCAAAGGCAGTAATTTCGTCCAGGAATCGTAAAATCAAAATGCTTAAATCTACAGCATTTATCGGATCTTGCTCATCCAACTTCCACTCTGTTAAATCCATGTTAGTACTGAACTTGCTAGCAGCGGGATAACATCACCAGAAACAACTTCTCGTTTATTTTTGATTGCCTGGTAGGATGCATTGTGTGAACGACTTCATTAGGTGCTACAAAAAAACGACAAGTGGATGACATCAGAGTAACGCGAGAGCAATTTGAAATCACCCTCCTTCGCAAGATTTCTCGCGGTACCCTGATGTCATCTGCGTGTCGGTTTTGTGGCGCTGCGTAAAGTTGAAAGCACACTTAAAAAACTCGAAGGAAGCAGCTGAACTCGACAGAACTGCCATGCGCCTCGTCCATTTATTGAATATAGCAGGACAATTTATTTCTTACTTCTCAGCGTGAGAAATACAAGGTGTGGCGTGTGAACTGACTGAAACACGTGTGTCTCACGGTCAATGCGTGAGACTTAAGAGCCTGTGTATATAAATAGGGTTACTGACTAAAAAATTGTGACTTAACACGACCCAATAACACGACCCTCGTGTTTAATCCAACCATGTTACTTACTGCTTAAATCCTGATTTATAGCTAAACGCTTCTGACAATATCACCATATATTTACATTTAAGAGCTGATATAACATTACAAGGTGATTTTGGCTACATTACCTGTGTGTCTCATGCAGTGCAGAGCTTTACCGTTGCTCTTCTCGTCTTGTTGTGTTATAAGCGCTTTTAAAAGTAAAAGTATTATTGTAGATCGCGTATATATAAAATATGAGAGAATAAACACTGCCAAATGTTAATTCCTTCCCCCACGTGCCATGTGTGAGGTGCTACACGGAGGATGAGAGAGAGAAAGCACACGCACACGAGAGAGGCACCGCTGAGCGCTCGAAACAATGAATAAAGCCGTTTTAATACTAAAATATTACAATTATAATACTACAAATACATATAGAAAATGTATGAAATATAACAATGTATGGGAAACACTGGATGATGAGTCTGACATGAAATTTAAGACCTTCTTAGTGGAAATTCCAGATTTTAAGACACTTTAAGACCTTAAAAATCGAAAATTTAATTTAAGACGTTTTAAGACTTTTTTAGGACCCGCGGGGACCCTGGTCTACAGTTTTTCTTTAAAATGATGTGAAAATCATTCTGCTTACTTAGAACAGTATATTGATTTACAATTTCAAAGTCACTTTTTGGTTAGGAAGACAATATGCAAGGAGGCTGGAAGCTCTTGAATAATCTGTGATTGACAGCTGAAGAACAAAACACTTCCATAATGAGCCTTTAGGCAGTAAGACAACGGCATTATTGTTACGCGTTTGTCTGTGAAAGCAACACAAAAGAAATGCGTGATCCTACGTTAAATAAACTTAATTTGAAGAGATATACGCGAATAAACAGGGTTTTAGATGTGTTTAGATGCGTCTTAATACAAAGCGCGTCAAATATGAGGCATTGTGTCTTTGTGTGTACGTTCGGATTTCGACTGCGTACTGCTTGATGAAGCACACTCGCGTCTGGAGATAACTTTAGTTACATTCACGAGTAAACAAGTAGATGTCATGTTTCCAGCACTCGGAATAAAACTCAACACAGCATTGAATGGCTGCAGAGACTGAGTGTCCTGACGGTGGGGTTGACTAATAAATATGGATGATCTCTGCTCTTCTCTTCAATGGAGCGGGGCGTGGGTCATTATAGATAATGCCGTAACAGGAGAAAGACGGTACATCTCCCTCTTATAATACAGTTAACAAGAAATTACAATATTTGTTTTCAATTTCAATTACATCAGTTAAAAGCAGACATTCCAAGCATTATGTAGACATGTATCTTTTGTTTCTATGACAAGTATTCGTTAAGTTACAGTTAATTTTTCGAAGCATTTCTGAAATGACTTCAGTGAGGGAGAGAGAACAAAACGCGCATCATTTTTATTTTCTTAATTTTGCCAAAAGCACAACATTCTGTTTTTATTGGGAGTGGAAAGAAAAAAAATATACACTTTAACATTTTAAATGATGTATAAATCATATCTGTATGTTCAAAATCATCAGAGTTATTTAAGTAACATGACATACCTTAGATGAATTCTGAGTCTTCTGAAAAACAGCAAAAGAAGATAAAAATCAGTTCACAAAACATTAATATTTCCGATCACGTGATTGGATCGGGACATCCCTACTAACAAATTCTATTCCTGAATACATTTATGAACTATTAGCCTACATTTGTGCCACCAAAAAACATTTTTTGTTTTAATTTTTTTTGGATTTTTTTTAAGTCACAGTATTAAATTGGTTATGTACCATCTTTTTGCAAAAATAATATTACTGCTCTATGTGTAACAGCATAGCAAGCAACATGACGATATACTTATTATACACTCATATTGAGATGAGTGAGATGCATACATAGCCATCTTTTATCTTTTGCATGTTTCTCCTAATCTTTGCTTGTGTTGCCAATGTAAGCTGTGACTTAAAGGGGACAGAGAATGAAAAACCATTTTTACCTTGTCTTTGTTGAATAATGGTAGTCTACCCACATTCACAAAAATACAAAAAGTGCTAAACATCTCAGTCTCATAGTAATTCCTCTTTTAGAAATGTCAGCCAGAAAACAGCCCAATCTGAAAAACTGATGCTTAAGACATAACAGGCTTCTAACTGCCCCTCCACTTTAAAATAATTGGCTACATTTTTTGAGTGGCAGCAAAGTCAGCCAATCAGTAATGAGATTGCAAGTTAAGCCAGTAGGAGAGCCAAATAGGTGCAAAACCACTTGTTTAAAATCCTCCACCCTAATAGAGCTATTTCTATTAGGGTGGGGGATAGCCCCACCCTAATTTCACTACATGCGCTGAACACGGGGACTTCCACCACTTAATATGTTCATGTGATAACACGAAAATGGACCTATGTTCCGCACACAAATGATTGCATTCGGTGCACATGTGCACTGTGCCGAAAGCCCTGTACGAAACGTTCCGGGTCGAATCCACGTACCGTTACTTCCCTAATAAATATACATATTTAGTTAAGAATCTGAGCATGTACACCCGAGAAAATTACAAGTATATATGACACTGGCAACACATTAGAACCACTAGGGAACAACATCACTTCCGTTGCCAAAATGCACGTGCAACTATTTGATCACATGGGCTGTAAAAGGGTCTATAAACTAAGATTTAAATGATTAACAAAAAACACAACTTTTCTTAAACTTTATACGAGTTCGCAAACATGCATTATTAGAAAGATGAAAAAGCACATACAATAAAATACAATACCAGCAGTGTAAAACCCTTATTCTGCATAATTGTTTAGTATTTTTGTTAGTTCAGAGCAAAACCTCCACTGTTAAATTACCACACACATCCATGAGCAGGAAAAATTACATCCTGATACCAATCAGCATCAAGCAAACAATGTAATTTTGGTTTCTTCGGCTGTTATAAAAACAAGAAATCAAAGGTGAAGTTTTAAGAAAAATGTATCACTGGTAGGGTGACATGTTATCTTTTCTTTAGTTATCGTGTTTGTTAACAGCAGGTGTTCATCATTAATCTTTATTTCACTTCATTATTTCATTAACTTTAACACTGAATCAGTGTTACTTTTTAAAACATGAATTTTTTTGAACACCCATCTTGGTATTGATTATATATCCACTAAAGCCCAGAGTATAGTTTGCCTTTACATGTACGGAAACATACACACAATGTGCACAGCATAGTATATTTGACAGGGAAGACAGCATGGACTCTCTCTGCTCTGCATTTCAAAGTAGTAGAGCGCCCTCTACTGGCAAAATTAAAACTAACACCATTAACACCTTGTGCTGATTGTCTTGACATGTATATGATCCTAACACACTGCACTGATCATGCGATCTATAACAGACTAACGTTGCAACGCACAAAACCACACTTATGATCGCTATACAAAGCGCAGTATTGTGAAACAGATATAGCATGCTGGAGTTTTATGATAAACTCCCAAGGTAGCATGCTGACCAAAATTAAAAATTGCACTTTGTAAATAGGTTTAGACCACTCAGTTGCGTACTAACATGGCAGAAACTTTCCTATGTATTGTTATTTCAAATTGTAATAAAAATGCATTATATTCACTAGGGATGCTTCGATCAGAATTTTTGCAGCCAATAGCGATTTGTGATCTTCGTGATCGGCCGATACTGATTTTTTTAAGCTGATATGCAAGGTCTTTCATGACTGTAACTGTTAACATTTTTTCTAGATAAAGTAACACCACAGATGTTGCCTTTGCGAAATTAGGTATATTAATGTTTTAATAGAGACTCAAATATATAAGTACAACAAATATTTCTTCTGCAAAGAGATATTTAATATCTCTTTAAAAAGGTTTGTCTCCTAAAAGTAATGAAAATAAAACACTTCAAAGTCTTTACTGTATGAATTAAATATACATGCATTCGTATAACAGTTATTTAGTCAAGAGCAGAAAGTGATTTTATTGAGAGATGAATTAGGTTACTGCAGCTTTAAGACGTGAGAGAGAGAGAGATCGCTCTGTTCACGTGCACTGATGACAGGCAGCTGTTTGATGAAAAGTTTAAACGCTCAAAACTTTAAAACGCATGCAAATAATAAACTATTGGCATGAGGATGCAGTTGTCCACGATAGATGTGTTTTGTATACACTGTTTGATGGGGATGTGAAGACATGTCATGCTGTTGACCGGAGGGCATCCTCATAGAAAATACGCATACCTATGTAAAGGCAGAGGGAGAAATACAAATCACACATCAGCAACGGGTTGTAAAAATTCTCGCACTACGTAAAAAGATCTCTAAATTGCAGACGCATTCAGGATCCTTTTCATGGCAAAAGTAAACAGAACGGTTTATCAGATTGGCAGATTTAGCGAGCACCGATCGAGTCGTTTAATGCCATGCCGATCGATCGGAGCATCCCTAATATTAACTTTTTTATGGTTCTTTGGTGTGTTACTTTGCTTTAGCATTACTTTAATTGGCTTACTTTAAGAGTTTAAAACTTCATTTTCACCATGACGCGTAAGCCCCGCCCCTTTGATTGCCCCCACCCCAGTTAATAGAGTACTCGTTCTTCAGACCTATGGATTAATCGGAACAGTATTAAACAATAAATCATATCAACAAAAAAAAAAAATCAACACTTTAATTGAGCCTGAGCATCGCATCAAAAATAGAGCCTGATCGCACACTGTAAAAAAAATCCGTAGAAATTACAATGTTATTGCAGCTGGGTTGCCGGTAAATTACCGTAGATTTAAATTTATGTTATTTACTGGCAAGAGTTTGTTCAAAGTTAAATAAATTTTAATATTAACAAGTCTTTATCTTTACAGAATAAAACTATACAATAACAGCCTCATGCAAAGCATTCTGGGAACCAGAAATCATCATCAACCTTTTTCTGTTTTTTGCTTCAGATTTTGTGTCCCAGAATGTTTTGCTTGATGCTTTTTTTAGTTTTACTCTGTAAAGACAAAGACTTGTAAATGTTTAATGTTCATTTAACTTTAAACAAAATGTTGCCAATAAAAAACATAACTTTAAATCTACTGTAAGTTACCGGCAACCCAGCTGCAATTTCTACAGAATTTTTTTACAGTGCCGCATTGCTGCTTCAGTGCTGCTCACACTATGCGGTGTGAATGCTCTAACTTGTTAAAGGAATAGTTTAATATTGAAAATGAGTAGACTATGGTATTACCTTAACTAAGAATTGTTGATACATCCCTCTGTCATCTGTGTGCGTGCACGTAAGCGCTGGAGCGCGCTGCGACACTTCGATAGCATTTAGCTTACCCCCATTCATTCAATGGTACCAATCAGAGATAAAGTTAGAAGTGACCAAACACATCAACGTTTTTCCTATTTAAGACGAGTAGTTATACGAGCAAGTTTGGTGGTACAAAATAAAACGTAGCGCTTTTCTAAGCGGATTTAAAAGAGGAACTATATTTTATGGTGTAATAGCACTTTTGTGAGTACTTCGACTCGCCTGAAAAGTCCACTCCCCTTCTCCCTCTCATAATGGGAGAGGGAGGGTGTTACTACGCCAAGTCGAAGTACTCACAAAAGTGCTATTACACCATAAAATATAGTTCCTCTTTTAAATCCGCTTAGAAAAGCGCTACGTTTTATTTTGTACCACCAAACTTGCTCGTATAACTACTCGTCTTAAATAGGAAAAACGTTGATGTGTTTGGTCACTTCTAACTTTATCTCTGATTGGTACCATTGAATGAATGGGGCTAAGCTAAATGCTATCGAAGTGTCGCAACGCGCTCCAGCGCTTACGTGCACGCACACAGATGACAGAGGGATGTATCAACAATTCTTAGTTAAGGTAATAACATAGTCTACTCATTTTCAATATTAGACTATTCCTTTAACAAGTTAGAGCATTCACACCGCATAGTGTGAGCAGCACTAAAGCAGCAATGCGGCACTGTAAAAAAATTCTGTAGAAATTGCAGCTGGGTTGCCGGTAACTTACAGTAGATTTAAAGTTATGTTTTTTATTGGCAACATTTTGTTTAAAGTTAAATGAACATTAAACATTTACAAGTCTTTGTCTTTACAGAGTAAAACTAAAAAAAGCATCAAGCAAAACATTCTGGGACACAAAATCTGAAGCAAAAAACAGAAAAAGGTTGATGATGATTTCTGGTTCCCAGAATGCTTTGCATGAGGCTGTTATTGTATAGTTTTATTCTGTAAAGATAAAGACTTGTTAATATTAAAATTTATTTAACTTTGAACAAACTCTTGCCAGTAAATAACATAAATTTAAATCTACGGTGATTTACCGGCAACCCAGCTGCAATAACATTGTAATTTCTACGGATTTTTTTTTACAGTGTGCGATCAGGCTCTATTTTTGATGCGATGCTCAGGCTCAATTAAAGTGACAGTACATTATTTATGGTTTGATTGCTCGTGGATTGACATAAAAAAGTGACATTTTATAATAAAATCATGAATGTGATGCCAAATGTGTTTTAAACAGTCATGACTTTGAGCAATTTAAAAGAAAGAAATATAACATACTGTTGCCAGAAGACTGCGCTGTCATTCATTTTTTGCCTAACACTAAATTAATCCTTGTCTTTCTTAATGACCTTCAGAGAAACTAATCTAAACTTTAAATCTAAATCAGGGGTCACCAATCCTGCTCCTGAAGGGCCCTGTTGTTTCTGCAGAGGTTTAGCTTCAACCCTAATCAAACACACCTTCACGTGTGTTTGATTAGGGTTAGAGCTAGACACTGCAGAGACACCGGGGTCCTCCAGGAATAAAATGGGTGAGCCCTTATCGAAATGAATCGTTCATTTTCAGTTTGTTCAGCAAAATGATTTGTACTGATTTGTTAAGTGACCATTTCTTTATATAACATCAATATGCCAGTAAATTGTCTTATGTCATAAGACAATGAAAAAGACTTGTTACAAAAAACTCATTAGGCTTTACTAAAGCTATAAGAGTGAAATAATGACCATCATTTTATTAAGCTACAGAAAACGGTCATTAATTATTTGTAATGTTATTAAATATTTTCAATATTTTACAATATTCTTACCTTAACTTAGACGAAATTATACATCCCTGTCTTTTTTCAATGCGTTTAGTTCATCTTTGTACAGCGTGTCATGAATGCATTAGCATTTAGTCTAGGCCAGGGGTCTCCAACCTTTTTGTGAGCAAGGGCTGCCACAATGGATAAAAAAATCTGGAGGGCTACTTTTTGATATAGTTTCCTCTCAAAAAAATTTTTTGTTGCTTTTATTTTATTTTACTTGTTGATATGATTTATTGTTTAATACTGTTCCGATTAATCCATAGGTCTGAAGAACGAGTACTCTATTAACTGGGGTGGGGGCAATCAAAGGGGCGGGGCTTACGCGTCATGGTGAAAATGAAGTTTTAAACTCTTAAAGTAAGCCAATTAAAGTAATGCTAAAGCAAAGTAACACACCAAAGAACCATAAAAAAGTTAATATTAGGGATGCTCCGATCGATCGGCGGCCGATCGAGATCGGCCGATAATGGCATTAAACGACTCGATCGGTGCTCGCTAAATCTGCCAATCTGATAAACCGTTCTGTTTACTTTTGCCATGAAAAGGATCCTGAATGCGTCTGCAATTTAGAGATCTTTTTACGTAGTGCGAGAATTTTTACAACCCGTTGCTTATGTGTGATGTGCAGATTTGTTTACTCTCTCTGCCTTTACAGAGGTATGCGTATTTTCTATGAGGATGCCCTCCGGTCAACAGCATGACATGTCTTCACATCCCCATCAAACAGTGTATACAACACACATCTATCGCGGACAATTGCATCCTCATGCCAATAGTTTATTATTTGCATGCGTTTTAAAGTTTTGAGCGTTTAAACTTTTCATCAAACAGCTGCCTGTCATCAGTGCACGTGAACAGAGCGATCTCTCTCTCTCACGTCTTAAAGCTGCAGTAACCTAATTCATCTCTCAATAAAATCACTCTCTGCTCTTGACTAAAGAACTTTTATACTTTATACGAATGCGTGTATATTTAATTCATACAGTAAAGACTGTGAAGTGTTTTTTTCATTACTTTTAGGAGACAAACCTTTTTAAAGAGATATGAAATATCTCTTTGCAGAAGAAATATTTGTTGTACTTAAATATTTGAGTCTCTATTAAAACATTAATATACCTCATTTCTGCAAGTAATATAACAAAGGCAACATCTGTAGTGTTACTTTATCTAGAAAAAATTTTAACAGTTACAATCATCAAAGACCTTGCATATCAGCTTAAAAAAATCAGTATCGGCCGATCACGAAGATCACAAATCGCTATTGGCTGCAAAAATTCTGATCGAAGCATCCCTAGTGAATATAATGCATTTTTATTACAATTTGAAATAACAATACATAGGAAAGTTTCTGCCATGTTAGTACGCAACTGAGTGGTCTAAACCTATTTACAAAGTGCAATTTTTAATTTTGGTCAGCATGCTACCTTGGGAGTTTATCATAAAACTCCAGCATGCTATATCTGTTTCACAATACTGCGCTTTGTATAGCGATCATAAGTGTGGTTTTGTGCGTTGCAACGTTAGTCTGTTATAGATCGCATGATCAGTGCAGTGTGTTAGGATCATATACATGTCAAGACAATCAGCACAAGGTGTTAATGGTGTTAGTTTTAATTTTGCCAGTAGAGGGACTCTACTACTTTGAAATGCAGAGCAGAGAGAGTCCATGCTGTCTTCCCTGTCAAATATACTATGCTGTGCACATTGTGTGTATGTTTCCGTACATGTAAAGGCAAACTATACTCTGGGCTTTAGTGGATATATAATCAATACCAAGATGGGTGTTCAAAAAAATTCATGTTTTAAAAAGTAACACTGATTCAGTGTTAAAGTTAATGAAATAATGAAGTGAAATAAAGATTAATGATGAACACCTGCTGTTAACAAACACAATAACTAAAGAAAAGATAACATGTCACCCTACCAGTGATACATTTTTCTTAAAACTTCACCTTTGATTTCTTGTTTTTATAACAGCCGAAGAAACCAAAATTACATTGTTTGCTTGATGCTGATTGGTATCAGGATGTAATTTTTCCTGCTCATGGATGTGTGTGGTAATTTAACAGTGGAGGTTTTGCTCTGAACTAACAAAAATACTAAACAATTATGCAGAATAAGGGTTTTACACTGCTGGTATTGTATTTTATTGTATGTGCTTTTTGATCTTTCTAATAATGCATGTTTGCGAACTCGTATAAAGTTTAAGAAAAGTTGTGTTTTTTGTTAATCATTTAAATCTTAGTTTATAGACCATTTTACAGCCCATGTGATCAAATAGTTGCACGTGCATTTTGGCAACGGAAGTGATGTTGTTCCCTAGTGGTTCTAATGTGTTGCCAGTGTCATATATACTTGTAATTTTCTCGGGTGTACATGCTCAGATTCTTAACTAAATATGTATATTTATTAGGGAAGTAACGGTACGTGGATTCGTACCGGAACGTTTCGTACAGGGCTTTCGGCACAGTGCACATGTGCACCGAATGCAATCATTTGTGTGCGGAACATAGGTCCATTTTCGTGTTATCACATGAACATATTAAGTGGTGGAAGTCTCCGTGTTCAGCGCATGTAGTGAAATTAGGGTGGGGCTATCCCCCACCCTAATAGAAATAGCTCTATTAGGGTGGAGGATTTTAAACAAGTGGTTTTGCACCTATTTGGCTCTCCTACTGCCTTAACTTGCAATCTCATTACTGATTGGCTGACTTTGCTGCCACTCAAAAAATGTAGCCAATTATTTTAAAGTGGAGGGGCAGTTAGAAGCCTGTTATGTCTTAAGCATCAGTTTTTCAGATTGGGCTGTTTTCTGGCTGACATTTCTAAAAGAGGAATTACTATGAGACTGAGATGTTTAGCACTTTTTGTATTTTTGTGAATGTGGGTAGACTACCATTATTCAACAAAGACAAGGTAAAAATGGTTTTTCATTCTCTGTCCCCTTTAAGTCACAGCTTACATTGGCAACACAAGCAAAGATTAGGAGAAACATGCAAAAGATAAAAGATGGCTATGTATGCATCTCACTCATCTCAATATGAGTGTATAATAAGTATATCGTCATGTTGCTTGCTATGCTGTTACACAAAGAGCAGTAACCCAGATAGCAAAAAATATCCGCAGGACTTCTTTTTGCCGCCAGCCCTAAGCTGTCGGCTATAGGTGCGTCCCGCTGGCGGGGATGAAACGTTTGCCGCCGAATACGTCACTCCCCTCTCTTGCGATTTCCCGCCGGCATGCAGCCGGCGCCCCGACTGCTTAATTTTCTCTGGCGGTTGCCTCCGTCTAATAGACCGCGGCAGGCTGGCGGCAAGCCGCTTTGAAATCTTCTCAAAATCAACATTGACCATTGGAGTTAAAGTACTGACAGCATTTTAACTTTCACATTTGAGCGGTTATAAAATCATAATAGCCTATATATGTGAATTATATCAAATAGGATAGTTGTTTGGCTCCAAAGCAAAGATATGTAAGTTATGTTTATACGAATGTGTTTTAAGTTAGTTTCCTTTTTACACCCTGAGCTCAAGCATGTTTCACATGCATCTAAAGCCCTAGGGTTTATAACAGATTCTTGAAGTTTTAGGAAATTACATTTAAATTACTTTTAAACTCTGAAGCGATTATACAGTAATATATGTGAAATATATCGAATTATTTTATCACTTAGGTGAACATTTGTACATGTCTTTGATTTATGCACTTGACTGGAAATTTCCTTTATGTCTTTCATTATTTTTCAACATCGATTTAATTTTTTTTACCTTTTACGTGTACAAGGATTATTTTGCGATTGCGACCTGTACAAATTAATTGAGACAAAAAAGAAAGTGTTAAAGCACAAACAGTGAAGTACCGCCACCGGTCGACAGGGGCAGCACTTAAAAAAGACGGAAGAAGAAGAAACCGGAAGATAACGTGTCCTCCCAGAGAGCACTCGGCGTCACACATTTCAGTGTTTGAAGAGAGGATCAAGATACAGATTTAAGACAAAAGTCATCAATTACGATCGTTTAAGTAAGTACATGTTTCATTTTTGTGTAACGCAATTATGTTCATGTATAGAAGTTGTTTAAATTACTTTGTTTGTCTGAACAAGTATGCTCCCCTAGCTAAAGTGGCTAGCAAGTGTAAGCGAACACATGCTGTTTTGCCTTTGTTATAGTACACACGGAGGTTAAGCAAAGTTCTAGTTCTTTTATTTTTTATTTAAAAGTTGTTAGTAAGACTATGTTTGCTCTATGCTGCTTATCCAGTAACTGAAGTTGTATTAACAATGTAGTTTTATTCATATTTTCTTGCAGATAGCTTGCCCAGAGCACAGCATCTCGTGCACAGCATGAAGTTTTCAGCTATCAAGGTATATTAGGCCTGTGTCTTATGGCGCTTTTCCATTGCATAGTACCCCACGGTTTGGTTTAGTTTGGGTCGGGTCAGCTTACTTTTGGGAGCTTTTCCATTAGGTGCAGTACGTGGTACCCGATACTTTTTCTTGTACCACCTCGGTTGGGGTTCCAAGCGACCCGAGCTGATACCAAACGTGACGCGAAAACACTGTAGATCACGGATTGGTCTGAAAGAAACGTCACTAACAGCGTCATCGCTAGCTTTACCTGTGCTAGGCTAGCTTGCGCTGCCTCGAGCAAACATGTTGTCATCTGTGCTCTGCTATAAGTTCCCAAACACCCTTTTAGCGACGAAAAACATCCACGTGTTGAGAATCAGGGACACCATAACAGTTTTTTCCAGGCTTGCGAGCACGTCAGCATTATATGCTTAAATGCAACTTCAGTGAGGCTCAGCGGAGCGCCGTCGGCTGACGCCGCGGGTGTTTGAAATTGTCATGTGATACAGAGTTAGTGATAAACGCGATGTGCAAACATCTATTTGTGGTGGCCAATTTTAATTTTGTGGCGGACTGAGAAATAAATAAAATGTATGGGGATGTACAACAACGCTCTCCTCTCACTTGATGTCACAGCTGTGGGCAGCGCAAATATAACGACACGCCTAACATCCCTCCCACTGCGAAGTGATACTAATCTTGATGGAAAAGCTAACTACGCCAAAGTGAGGTGAGCTGGCCCGACCCAAACTGGACTAAGCCGTGGGGTACTATGCAATGGAAAAGCGCCATTAGTGTGCAGTGTTTTAACAATATTTAAAATAGTGCTTTTAGTTGTTGTTTTTTTTATATAATGTAGATTTCTAGAGGCTCCAGAATGAAAACCAAGCCCTGCACTGCAAAAAATGAAAGTCTTGCTTGGTTTTCTTTTGTCTTGTTTTCTAGTGTTGGTATCTGAAAATTCTTAAATTGAGACACTGACTTTGTAGGCAGGTGGCTTGGGATATTGGGTTTTGTTTATTGAAATAAATGATGAAAATCTGGAGTTTTTTGTTACTTGAAACAGGTAGAAAAATTGCCTGTGCAGTAAGAAAAATAAACTAAATTCCAGTTTTTAACTTAATCAACTTAAATTGAGTTTATTTTTTTTACTGCATTGGCAGATATTTTGACTTGTTTTAAGTAAAAAGAAAGGCTCTTGATTTTTATCATTTATTTCAGTAGCAGGACTTGGTATCTTAAGCCACTTGCTTAACCAGTCAATGTGTCTCAATTTGAGAATTTTTAGATATTTATATTAGAAAACAAGACAAAAAACTAGGTAAGACAATCATTTTTTGCAGTGTGAGGGAGAAGAACCAAGCCCCGAGGGAACGTAGTGAACGAGCAGGTAAGAACATGTATTCTTTCTTAAATTTTACTTTTTTTGTCTGTGATGTAGGTCCAAAATTACCATATGCCTTTCATTTTGTAGCTTCGGATGACAGCGGCTTACTTTTAATGTTGCTTGACAACACTTTGAGGCAGGATAAAATGCTCCAGGAACAATTTGTAAGTGTGCTAATTTTGCCGTAGGGTAATCTAAAAGTAAAATTAAGTTTGTACACTGCATATACAGTCTGAATCCACAGCCTGTCTCACATTTATGTATGAGAAAATTCTGAGAAATGTAATTTGTAACACTTTTTTTGAATTTTCAGCTTTAGAGTATCTTCTCTAATCACCTTTCAATTAATACAACCTGGACTGGTGTAGGGAATCAAGCATGTTTTAGAGACCTGTTTCTGAAGACCATTGTTCAAAGTAAGTTAGATTTTTATATTTAAGTAGATGTGTATGGCCTTATGTTATTCAAATGGAATGACAGTTCTGTATTTTCTACAGGAGCCATCCGAAAGAACCCGGCAACCCAGGATGCCACTGATGGGGCTGTCCAGGTTAATGTTACGCGTAACCTGAAAGGAGCATCTGACCGTGAAGGCGGATAAAGGCGGCACACAGCTGAGAGGGACCCACAGCTGACCCCTTAAACCGAGGCTGACTACTGACACCTCAGCATCACTGACAACTGGAACCCTTTCTTTATCCTGCAGTCAGTAACATCAAGAAGCCTGAAGTGTGACAGTACACTCAACCAATCCACACTTCACTGTGAAAATTACTTTTCTTTTTTTCCAAATTCCTTGGGACCCTGCCTTGATGGCAGCTCCTCGGAAAGATATGGAATGGCGAGAAGGTTTGTCCTTAATACAGATGCACGAGATAAAGTACTGATCATAAGCGCCTCATGCTTATACATTACATTCATGTGGATCTTTTTTAATGTCTTTAGTGTCTTTTACTGTTTTTTTTTTAGTCATGTGGATTTGTTTTTTTTTAATCATTCTGTTTATGTTGATGTGTGTTGTGTTATAAGCTACTGGGACCTTGAATTTCCCATTGAGGATCAATAAAGTATCTGTTCATTTTTCATTCACAAGAGACAGATCATATTGCAGCAAAGTAAAAATATTGTGTCCCAGGTCAGCAATGCCATTATAATAGTCTATTCTAGTCCAGAGCTTTACTCTAAATGATTAACACTTATCCTATTGTTAGAAATGACTATTATTTGGTATGCTGGCCATTCTTTGGTACCAAATATCCTCATTACTTAATATAATGTTTACTGGTAGCCTAATTATTTTCATCTTAGAGCTGACCTCTAAATTATTAACAATTGTTGTAAATGTTCTAATTTGCTTGTAATGTTTTTTTTTAACTAGAATTTATTTGAAAACCTGTATGTTCTTTAGTACTTTTTTATTTTTCAGTTATTTATATTTTAGTGCTCTTACACATCTTAGTTCAATGACTGTTAATGTACTTTGAAATGTGGAATAAAAACTCCAAATGAGAATTTGTCTGATTTGATCAATCATTATTTTTGATAAACTGCATACTAGAAATAGCCTATATAAATATTATATATATACAATAAGCGGCAGCAAATCGCTCGAAAATAGCGTTTGCCTCCGACGGGCAGCGAAAGAGCCGCCTTCAATATAAAGGCGGCCGAACGGCGGTTGGCCGGCGGGCCAGCCGCGGATTGAAGGCGGTAGACAGCCGGCTGCCGCTTTTAAAAAGCGGCTGCCGCCGGCGGACCGCCGTCAGACGTGTTTGCGATTACGCCTTTATGACGCTTCTACTGTCGCCAGAGCACCGCCGGTGGTCCGCCGACTCATTGCTATCTTTTGCTATCTGGGAATATTATTTTTGCAAAGAGATGGTACATAACCAATTTAATACTGTGACTTAAAAAAAATCCAAAAAAAATTAAAACAAAAAATATTTTTTGGTGGCACAAATGTAGGCTAATAGTTCAGAAATGTATTCAGGAATAGAATTTGTTAGTAGGGATGTCCCGATCCAATCACGTGATCGGAAATTGGCCCCGATCACGTGGTTTCAGACTCGATCGGAATCGGACGTTACCTTCTGATCAGGACTCAGATAGATATGCAGGGTTTAAATTGGGCCAGGGCCGTCCGGGGCTAACAGACTTGAAAGTCTCGCTCTGCTCCCCGCCAGTGTACGCGCTGCGCTGGTGCGTGTAAACTGACGCGAATAATGACGTGTTTTCATTCATAGGCTTCAAACACTCGTGCATGCGGTGCATGCCCTGATTTTTAAATATCATAATCGGCATCGGCCAGAGAACAAACCATATCGGTCGACCTCTACTATGTAGTGAAATTAGACTGTTGAGTTAATATTATCTACTATGTAGTGAAATTAGACTGTTGAGTTAATATTAATGTTTTGTGAACTGATTTTTATCTTCTTTTGCTGTTTTTCAGAAGACTCAGAATTCATCTAAGGTATGTCATGTTACTTAAATAACTCTGATGATTTTGAACATACAGATATGATTTATACATCATTTGAAACGTTAAAGTGTATATTTTTTTTCTTTCCACTCCCAATAAAAACAGAATGTTGTGCTTTTGGCAAAATTAAGAAAATAAAAATGATGCGCGTTTTGTTCTCTCTCCCTCACTGAAGTCATTTCAGAAATGCTTCAGAAAAATTAACTGTAACTTAACGAATACTTGTCATAGAAACAAAAGATACATGTCTACATAATGCTTGGAATGTCTGCTTTTAACTGATGTAATTGAAATTGAAAACAAATATTGTAATTTCTTGTTAACTGTATTATAAGAGGGAGATGTACCGTCTTTCTCCTGTTACGGCATTATCTATAATGACCCACGCCCCGCTCCATTGAAGAGAAGAGCAGAGATCATCCTTATTTATTAGTCAACCCCACCGTCAGGACACTCAGTCTCTGCAGCCATTCAATGCTGTGTTGAGTTTTATTCCGAGTGCTGGAAACATGACATCTACTTGTTTACTCGTGAATGTAACTAAAATTATCTCCAGACGCGAGTGTGCTTCATCAAGCAGTACGCAGTCGAAATCCAAACGTACACACAAAGACACAATGCCTCATATTTGACGCGCTTTGTATTAAGACGCATCTAAACACATCTAAAACCCTGTTTATTCGCGTATATCTCTGCAAATTAAGTTTATTTAACGTAGGATCACGCATTTCTTTTGTGTTGCTTTCACAGACAAACGCGTAACAATAATGCCGTCGTCTTACTGCCTAAAGGCTCATTATGGAAGTGTTTTGTTCTTCAGCTGTCAATCACAGATTATTCAAGAGCTTCCAGCCTCCTTGCATATTGTCTTCCTAACCAAAAAGTAACTTTGAAATTGTAAATCAATATACTGTTCTAAGTAAGCAGAATGATTTTCACATCATTTTAAAGAAAAACTGTAGACCAGGGTCCCCGCGGGTCCTAAAAAAGTCTTAAAACGTCTTAAATTAAATTTTCGATTTTTAAGGTCTTAAAATGTCTTAAAATCTGGAATTTCCACTAAGAAGGTCTTAAATTTCATGTCAGACTCATCATCCAGTGTTTCCCATACATTGTTATATTTCATACATTTTCTATATGTATTTGTAGTATTATAATTGTAATATTTTAGTATTAAAACGGCTTTATTCATTGTTTCGAGCGCTCAGCGGTGCCTCTCTCGTGTGCGTGTGCTTTCTCTCTCTCATCCTCCGTGTAGCACCTCACACATGGCACGTGGGGGAAGGAATTAACATTTGGCAGTGTTTATTCTCTCATATTTTATATATACGCGATCTACAATAATACTTTTACTTTTAAAAGCGCTTATAACACAACAAGACGAGAAGAGCAACGGTAAAGCTCTGCACTGCATGAGACACACAGGTAATGTAGCCAAAATCACCTTGTAATGTTATATCAGCTCTTAAATGTAAATATATAGTGATATTGTCAGAAGCGTTTAGCTATAAATCAGGATTTAAGCAGTAAGTAACATGGTTGGATTAAACACGAGGGTCGTGTTATTGGGTCGTGTTTAGTCACAATTTTTTAGTCAGTAACCCTATTTATATACACAGGCTCTCAAGTCTCACGCATTGACCGTGAGACACACGTGTTTCAGTCAGTTCACACGCCACACCTTGTATTTCTCACGCTGAGAAGTAAGAAATAAATTGTCCTGCTATATTCAATAAATGGACGAGGCGCATGGCAGTTCTGTCGAGTTCAGCTGCTTCCTTCGAGTTTTTTAAGTGTGCTTTCAACTTTACGCAGCGCCACAAAACCGACACGCAGATGACATCAGGGTACCGCGAGAAATCTTGTGAAGGAGGGTGATTTCAAATTGCTCTCGCGTTACTCTGATGTCATCCACTTGTCGTTTTTTTGCAGCACCTAATGAAGTCGTTCACACAATGCATCCTACCAGGCAATCAAAAATAAACGAGAAGTTGTTTCTGGTGATGTTATCCCGCTGCTAGCAAGTTCATTACTAACATGGATTTAACAGAGTGGAAGTTGGATGAGCAAGATCCGATGAATGCGGTAGATATAACCCATTTTTTAAGCATTTTGATTTTACGATTCCTGGACGAAATCATTGCCTTTGATCAAAGACAATGAAAGCTAATATTGGGGAATAAAGCCAAATTCGTGCTAAATTATTATTGATTCAGTCAAAAACTCCAACAGCTTTGCAACCAGAAGCTTTAGTTACCTGAAATTAAGAAAAGTACTAGAGGCTTCCTGAAATATATAAAATGTAATAGAGATGCATTTCATTATTATTGCCCTTTCATCATTAAATGTTCTGCTACTGTATGTGTACAGTAAGCTTAAGTTAAAAGAGTACAATTCCATAATCCACTTAAAGTGCTCTATTTTCATGTACTAATGTTGTACTTAATATAGCCTACATTTTTTTGTTCTTTAGTACATTAATATGAAATATGCTAAAATGTAATTTAAAAATGTATTTAAGTACCACTTGAAATAAATTTGAAATTTGTAATGTTCTGGGCTGTCCTCCATGTCTTTTTCAAAATGCTAAGAGGGGCCAGAATTTAGAAATTAACTGGAAGTACCTTAAAGGCAGATTTTTACATACACAGTCAACCATGTCAGAATTGTTAGGCGAATTAGCACTTAGTATAAAAGTTGTTGTTTCCCTGTGATGTGTCTTGAGTGTGGCTCAGGTGAGCTGTGCCATGCTATGCTTTAACACACAATTCTGTGTCGTGTCGTGCTGAACATTTTCCTGTTTTTTATGATAAAGTCTTAAATTTTTATTTTAGAGGACTTAAAAAGGTCTTAAGTCATTAAATTTGCTGTTAAAAAATGTGCAGATACCCTGTAGACTACTAGATCCTGTTTTATAAAGTCTTGGAAAAACATGTTTAGTATGGGTTTTGTGGACTTAAAAATTTTGCTTTTTCAAAAACCACGCATAAACATTTTTCTCTCAAAAATACAAACATGTACATACATGTTAATCATATAATATAGTAACCCAGTTTGTGCTAAATGCAGTGTTATAACACTTTTGCCATTATTGTGTTTTTAAGCAACTGAAAAAAGCACAAATGTCAATGCATGTCAAAACTTTTCCAGGGCCCTAAAAACCCCTTAGATCCCAGAGGGTTAAACCATGGTTTGTCATTGTAAAAATGCATGGAATATAGTGAGGTCATTATCAGGTTTATCTTGAATCCATATAAAGTTTTAGCAATTAAATTACATTTTTAAAATGATAAGGTCATGTCCGCACAGGCGAACCAATACTATTTTTTTTATACAGTTACTATATAGTTACCCCATTATCCCATGGAATATCCAATAGGTATATTGTGGACAGTAGACTCGCAAAACACTTAAACCATCTGTGGCATAATCAAGCGCTGCAAAATATATTCTAAATATATCTAAAACTAAAATATAAACAAGACTTTTGAGGTTTTTGTTAATCTTTCAGAACATAATTAATTTATTTAGGTATGAAACGTTTTTAACTTCATGCTCATTTAAAGTTGTAGTAGATATTATGTAAAGCAATAGAGACTAATAGGAGGGCACAGTAAGCAGATGAGTTATACTGTAAGCACAGTACTTAACTGATGATTTTACTGTGTGTTTTGTAATTGCAGATGCCACGCGGAAAGGGTTTCCGGCGGTCCCAGGCGGCGAAGAGGAGGATTGCTGACCGTTATTCGGTGGAATCCTCCACTGACTTGGTTGAGGTTGTGCCACCTCTAAAAAGAGAGGCACCTCCCCACAGCTCTGCAACACAGAGCGCTGACACTAAGAACTATGACAATAAGAACTATGACACTGAAACAAATGACACTGAAACAAATGACACTGAAAACTGTGACAATGAGAACTATGAAAATGGCCATAAGGCTGCTGAAAATGATGCCAAATATACCAAAAGTCTTCCAAAGTATGAAAATGGCCGTAAGGCTGCTGAAAATGATGCAAAATGTACTACAAGTCTTCCAATGTGTACCAAAACTTTTCCAACGTCTAAAAAAACCTACAGTGATACAGTATTGTGAAAACTTTGCATGTCAATAATTCTGATCAATTTTTACAGAAAGTCATACAAGGTTCCTTCCATCAGGGTGATGAGCGGTTTGGTTTCAACCGTAACAGACAGTGTGCGTAAATAGCATCACGGCCGTAATGATGAGTGAGCTGAAGAATGTGCTGACATGGACGACAGAGGACCTGAATGCTGTTCTAATGCAAGGAGATGAGCTGTACACATGTATGAGACTGCAGGGGAAGATCAATGATAACACAGGCCGAGGACATGTGTCCGTTGCAGAATTGCCAACCGTGCACACACTGTACAACACAATGTTTTCAATAAACCGTGCTGAATCTTTCTCGGGTGTTATTGGTGTTGATGTGTATGACGAAGCTGTGCAAGATGTATGCATCCCCTTAGATGAAGTGCTTCAGAGGACACTATTAAATGATGATGCATGTTTGTTAAATATTAAAGACTATATTTGTGCAGTTATAAAAGAAGGTGCAACATATGCTGTAGTTGATTCTCATTCTCGTAATACTAAAGGTATGGTACAATATAACGGAACAAGTGTAGTAGTATACTGTGATGACATATATGTGTTATTTAATCATGTAAATAATCTTGCAATGTCACTGAATGCTAAGGGAACCCCATTCGAAGTGACGGGTGTGAAAGCATCTGTAATTGGTAAGACTTCGACTGCTGAGACAAGTTCCTCTGAGTCTGGTCAACAAAGCAGCGTTTGTGAAGTTTCACCTAAAGCAACAGTTGACAAGAGTAAGTGTGTTAAAGACGATGATAAACAAACGCGTCTAGACAAACAAGCAAGACTGCGCAAACTTGATCAGAGGTGTGGGAATTCTAAAACGAAGAGTAAACAATAACTCATTTATTTACATGGGTGTGTTTGAAATGGGTGTTTTATTAACACAAGGATGAATAAACAAAGTTTATTTACAATAAATATTTTAACCATTTAAACAATTTTAAATTGTATGCCAGTCAACCCAGTTCTCCTCTTGTATTCTTTTTTATTTAGTTTTCTGTTATTTAAAATTAGTCCACATATATTACACTTGAATCAAGATGTTTGTATAATATAATGGAAAACCACGTCACAGTGATTGTCAGGGCTTTTTATGTTTAAATGGTTATTGTGCAGTTAATTGTGCCAAACACTTTATAGCTGTGTAGATCTACTTACACCTCTATATTTTATTCTGTATAATGTTTACATTTTCATGAAGAACTGCAGAAATTATTTTATTTAATGTAAAAAAGCATAAACAATTTGGACCTTATGGACAAATTAGCTTATGTAATGTTTATTTTATATTGTCTAGCAGGAACCCTTTTCAATGGACAAACAATCTGGAGCCTATGGATAACTAAGCTTATGAACTTTTGCTGAAAAACTTTTCTATTTATATTAAAACAACTGAGCTTCATGTCCTGCAATGTTGATTTTTATATTAACCAGCAGGATCTTATTCAATGCACAGACAATCTGGACCTTATGGAAAACTCAGATTCTGAACCTCTGTTCAAAAAGCTTCTATCTGCCTAAAGCAACAAACCTACCTGTCATGTAATCTTCATTTTTATTGACTAACCTTTTATTGAGAAACCTTTCTGACTGGACAGAAGATCTGCACCTTCTGGAGAACTCACATTCTGAACTTCTGCTCAAAAACCTTCTCAATCTGCTTAAAACAACTGACCCCCCTATCCTATAATGTTAATTTTATTTTCAACAGCAGGAACCTTCATCAATGTACAGATTTGGAAGTTATGGACATCTCAGCTTCTAATCTCTGCTCAAAAAACTTCTACATCTGCCTAAAGCAACAAACCTTCCTGTAACCTTATGGAGAAATTAGCTTATGAACAATTGCTGAAAAAGCTTCTCCATGTACATTACAACAATTGAGCTTGCTATCTTGTAATGTCCATTTTATATTCACCAGCAGGAGCCTTATTCAATGCACATATAGTCTGGGCCTTATGGAGAAATCTGACATAATCTGTACTCCTGTGATGGGTGTCAACTCATGAGGAGATCTAGATTACAGATGGTTAACAGTCCCATTTGGTGCTCCTCTTCAGGTCACGAGAACCGACCAACCAAATCCTGATTTGAGATTTTACTATTCTTTGTCTCATTCTGTGTATATAAGGTGGCTTGTCAAGAGACTCTGGGAAGTATTCTTTAGCAAGAATCTTCCCCACACTTTGGGTGTGTGTATTCAGACATTATGGAAGTATTCTTTAACAAGAATCTTTCTAAACAATTGTTGGTATATTATATTCATGATGGAAGTACTCTGTAGCCAGAGTGTCTATTGCGATGTATGACTTTGTAACTTTTGCAACTGTTGATCATTTTAATTAAGTATTTGAATCAAATTCTGTAGGATATTTTTTAATTTATGTTTGAAGCTGAAACCTGCCTGGTATAATAAATTGTTACATTTGATTCATCTGAATTCTTCAGGAATTGTATTGATTTATTTTAATTCTTTCAGAAATTATTATTTCCAGTAGATTAGAAGGAGTCTGATTTTACCGCAAAATAAGTATGTCATGATATGTACACACTGGTGTTTTGATGTTGAATGGAGCAGGTAGCACATTCACCAGGACTCTCAGATTTATGTCTATCACCTGCCTTAGCAAGTTGCATGATCGTGACTAAAGTAACTATTTTTATGATCGGAGCAAGCATGGGGCGGCCAGACATAAAAATATTAGTTTACCCGGCAACCTCTGACTAAGATCAGAACTGGCAATTTTGTGTCCGTGAGATGTACGCAAACGGCCGGCGTATATCCTGTGCGATATCGGGTCCCTAATGAACGAATAATTAAGACTATGGGAATATATAAATAATCAAACATCTAAATTATGATCAACAGATAATTGGAATAATGCACAAAATTCTTAATATATTAAATTGGAGTCAGATTATAATTTAAACACAGAGATCAAAGAAATTAATTTAATCATGATATGGAATTATTCTCCTAGAAGCGCTGAGGAAGGAACGAACACGAGTCCCCTTCACCCACTCCACTTGCATCCGTCGTTGGGCTTGTGGGTGGTACCTTACAGCTTAATACTATAAATTTATTACAACATAAATAGATATGTTGATGGCTCATATTACATTGAACATACGCTGAGCATTAAATCAGAGTTTTCTAATGGACTTGGTTGATTAGCAAACCCATACCAATGGAATATGTCACCAAATGCTGTCAATTAAGGTTTGTTTCTGAAAAGCATACAATAATGTGGTAAATCACATTAAAGGCTATTTGTATCTACATTGAAATACTATGTGTCATAAAATGTGTTGCATACGATTTTAAGTTCAAGTTCATGTTTGATTGTCAATTCTGCCATATGCGCAGCACAAACAGGGAATTGAAATTGCGTTACTCTTAAAGCCTAGGTGTATACTGATGACTTTAAACACTACATGTTAAACATTATTTTAAACACTAAACAGAGAATTTAGTGCATTGAGAAACAGAGGAGAGCATAGAGCTGGTAGATAGTTCAGCTTCCTTACAGTTTGATTTATGAAGCTGTCTTTCAGTCTGCTAGTCCTGGCCTGGAGACTCTGCAGTCCCTTCCTTGATGGCAGCAGACTGAAGAATCTGTGTGTCAATGGGTCTGACCATCTGCAATGCAGAGGGTTTGTGGGTGAGATGGGTACTATAAATGTCTTGAAGCAAGGAGAAAGCAACACCAAATTTTTGTAGCTGCTCTGAATACGCAGAGAAGGGTCAAATGGCAAAGTTGTATTTCAGGCAGCATATCACACTGCGATGCAGCTGGTCAGGATGCTCTCGATGGTGCCACTGTAGAAGCTTCACATGATGGGGTTTGGGGCAGTGGCTTTCCTTCGAAGGAAGTAAAGTGTGTTGTCAGTCCAGGATAGGTAATCTGTGATATGCACACCAAGGAACTTTGTGCTGCTATTCTCTGTACAGAACTGTTGATGGTCAGTAGACCATGCTGAGTGTGCAATGTTCTGAAGTCAACAACAATCTATGTTGTGTTGTTCACATTCATAGAGAGATTGTTGTCTCTGCACCAGCCGGCCAGGCAGTTCATGTCGGTCCTGTAGTTTGTCTCATCTTTTTTGCTAAAAAAAGCCCACCATAGTTGTGTCCGCAAATTGAAGGAAAAGGTTAGAGCTGTGTGATGGTTTGCAGTTGTGGGTCAGCAGAGTGAACAAGAGGTGGCTGAGCAAATATCCTTGAGGAGCTCCTGTGTTAAGCTCTATTGTGCTGGATGTGTTACTGGTGACCCATACTGCCTGAGGACTCTCAGTCAGGAAGACCAACAGCAATTTACATAGCAAAATGTTAAGCCCCAGCTGAACCAGTGTGTGTTTAAGTGAAACTAAGTCAATGAAAAGCATTTTAACATTTAAGTCTTTTTTGTCCAGATGTGTAAAGGCTGAGTGGGAGGCAGTGGCTATACTCATCAGACTAGCAGCTGGACTGATTTGCAAACTGGGAGGTCATACTTTCAAAGCACTTTATGAACATAAGAGTAAGTGCAACCAGATTTCAGTCATTGGAGCAGTAGTGAGACGACTTATTCAGGACTGGAAGGATGGCTTTAAAGCATGTTGGGATGACAGCTTGACTTAGGGAGATGCTAAAAATGTCTGGGAAGACATCAGTAAGTTCCACTGCATACCATAAGTGGAAAATCATTTTAGAATTTAAAAAGTTACAGTTAAAAGTAAGCAACTATGCTGGTTATTGTTTATATAGTCCCTGAAAGCGGTGATAAATAATTTTTGGAACGTCTGTCCTTTGAAAAAATTATGTGATTTCTGTTCAATAAGGATGCATGTAGTTATAGCTGTGTATCATCTTCCTCACAGCAGTACAAATTTCTACAGGGTAAACAACAAACATTTTCTATAATTATTTTTAATCTTAGGCTATTTTAATGGTAATAAACAGAAAAATAAACATACTCACATCAAAAGTCTATTCAGTATCATGTTGTTTATGTAGTTAACCCTTGTGTGGTGTTCATATTTCTGTTACTTAGACAATGTTTCTGGGTCTAGTGGACCCAGAGCATTATTAGTATCTTAAACCAATGCAGTCATACAAATTTATGTATAATTGTTTACAGATGATTACTTTAGCCTCATTGCAAGTAATATAGACAGAATTTATGGTTAATATTTGTCATTTACCACTGATATAGGACTAATTATAGATTAAAGTGCTATTCGTTTTTGTGATAATATGAAATAAGAGAAGAAAATTCTATTCTCCCCCAGATGTTTATCTAAAATAAGTATTTTCATCACTTTTTCATCTCAAATAAGTTTTTCATCACTTTGATGTTTAATCCTTTGAACTTAGTTTGAAATTGTACAGATTTGTGTCCGTCTACACAGCACAAGCCTCATCTGAAAAGATGCGGTATCATAACACATTATCCACACTGAACACATAACCTGTTCATGTCAGCCTACACAACACATAAGAAGCAGATTTTTACTGTGTAGCTGTGTTGCATATGCATTTCTTGCATTTTATAGACGTATACTGTGTCTTCCTGTCCATCTTATGTCCACACACAATGTGTTGCTTTTGGCTACAACCTAAAATGATGAAAATGGTTGGATATGAAATTTTACTTTCTCTATTTCTCACTCTCTCTCACACACTCATACACACACAAACACGCACACCATAGGTTTTGTGGTAACTCATGGTTTTACAAATAGTAATCAGTACACCAGTTTACCATGATTACTACACTTTTACTATAATACAACCATGGTTATTTTTTGTAAGGGATATAATGGTAAAATGTAGAATGGTTCCTGTTAGACAAAAGGTTGAGTTTTTGGGACAGTGGGGGCAGACAAGTGTTCATGCATGATATATAACATGTTGTATCCTTGCGCTGTTACAGCATGTGCAGAAGGACAAAACTCTGACATGCATCCATCACATATGTACAAACATATTTACAAACACACTCATGCACTCACAGGAGTCACAGATAGGAGAAAAACAGAGTAAAGTTACATAACATATTACATTTTCACTCTCTTATTACCTCCGGGTCCAGTGGACCCGAACACCACATATGTAATATAAATGTGTAGGGGGGTGTACAGTGTACAGTCATTATAAAGTTGTTTATTTTTATGTTCTTTATAGAAAATGAGCCAAGGCCAATGAATCTGAAGTTGAAACAACAATTAATTGCATAATTTTTCTTTTAGTAAACATTAAAAACGGGTCCCACAGACCCGAACACCACACAAGGGTTAAGTGTCCTCTTGCTGTTATAGCTGTGTGCTGATGTACATCAGAGGATAAATGATTCCTTGTAGTACTATCGGTTCTACAACATAAACAAATTATAAATTAATATGCCATAATAAATATTAATGTGTTAATAAAAAGCTAGTGTAAAACATCATTCATAAAAATTATTATACTTACTTAAATGTCATTGAAGATGATTTTTCCATCTGCAACTTTAACCAGTTTGTACTGTAGTCTTGTAATCTGGCAGGTTAAATAAATATAACTGTTCTTTTAATTGAACGATGGATAGGAACTTCAGTTGGAATTTATGCAGATAAAGAAGCTTTTTGAGCAATGGTTCATAAGCTAAGTTCTCCGTAAGGTCCTGATTGCTTGTCCATTCAGAAAGGTTTCTGTTGGTCAATATAAAACAAACATTACAGGAAAGAAAGGCTTGTTGCTTTAGGCAGATGTAGAAGCTTTTTGCACAGATGTTCAGAAGCTCAGTTGTCCATATGGTCCAGATTGTCTGTGCATTAAATAAGGTTCCTTTTGGTGAATATAAAATGAACGTTACAAGACTGAAAGCTCAGTCATTTTAATGTACGTAGAGAAACTTTTTGAGCAATGGTTCATAACCTAAGTTCTCCATAAGGTCCAGATTGTCTTTGCATTGATGAAGGTTCTTGCTGTTAATTATAAAATGAACATTATAGGATAGGAGGGTCAGTTGTTTTAAACAGATTGAGAAGGTTTTTGAACAGATCTTAAGTTTTAAACTTTGATATACTTTCTCCTAACATTATAGAAATTAGACCTTTTTAACCATTGCACCATCACCTTTAAAACGAAACCAAACATGAAGATGAAACCTTTGTAGCATCACACCATATGATATACCCAATGTTACATGTGTTTAGTATATTTCCAGTAACCAAAACCTTAAAGGAGAAGAGAGAGGGGGTGAAATACAGATCAGTTCCTGGGTATCTGTGACCCCTGTGGAGAGAGACAACAGGTCTCTCAAAAATAGACACAGAATGTGGTTTTTATTGTTTTATGGTCCAGCTCCAAAAACAAAACTTGTCCACCTGTCCTACAAAGTTATGACATTCTAAATGTGAATTTGTAATGTGTGGATGAGATGTTTTTTGGGGGTCCACAAATTTGCACCGATCTTAGCAATTCAAGGAGACATGGGCTGGTTACCCGGAGCCATACAGAGAAAATGTGAAATGCTACGATTGTGGAACCGTCTAATTAAAATAGAAGAGGATAGAATAAATAAGAAAGTTTTTAGCAGAGGCGATTCTAGGGTTAGAGCTTTAGGGGTGCTGAGCACCCAATGAGCTCCGCTGCCACCACCCACTCTTTTTTCCTACAGAAACCAATAATATGTCTATTGTAAAATAACTATAATTTTAACATTGGTTCAACTAACTCCAAAATCCAGATTTTTTTGGAGACATTTCAGGCATGAAAACGGGTCAGGGGTGAAAAAGATGAGAAGAATATTACCCCTCTAGGGTCTGGGAGCATGCTCCCCCTTAGAATTTTTTTAAAATTACACATTTTAAAGCATCAATCTGATGAGTTTTGAGATGCATTTTTTTGCCAACCTTTTTATTTCTGATTAATGGTGAGCTAGCACTTTTTTGCCTTTAATGCCATATTAAAGTATCAGGAGGAAAAAAGGTGGGCTACAGCAGCAGTGTGGGTATGGTTTTATATGAATATACAGTGTATCATTTTAAGCCTTTGTCAAAATGAGAAATCTCCTAATTTATAACTTTTATGCCTACAATATAAGGTAGGTTTATTAATAGTTTGTTAATTTGCAGCTTTTCTTTTAAAAAGTCATTTAATTGAACCATTAGCTATACTATATGTCTAAAACAAAACACTTGTGACTCCTGCACTAAGGGTTAAAAACGTTATCCCCTTCATATTAATCTACATCTAAAAAATGTATTGTCTAGTTTGATAGTCAGATTTCACACAAAACTTACCGGTACTGGTGGTATACAGTGACTTGTAGTTTGTTTTCACTCTGTTCCAAACGCCATGTTTTCATGACGACTGACCAGAAAAGACGCACGTGACGTCATGTTTACGTGACGTCATGTTTACATGACTCCCGATTGTTAAAATAAGTCTCAAATTAACGATAAATCATACAATAAACTTTAACAACGGAGACACACGTATGCAACTACCCACTGAGACGCACAAAACTACATGCGTCTTGCGGAAGAACTTTGTAACCGGCGCTACTTCTCTCCGTTTAAGTCTATGGACGAGTCACCCAGGTACTGTGCTACTCCGCAGCGCGCGGGTACCCGCCGGACTAAAATAATCCGAAAATAAACACTTATTATACGTGTACCATGGTGAGTCAGTATAAGACAAAAACACGGCTTGAAAGATAGATTCGTGATGTACTCGCTCATTATAAACATAATATAAACATTTTGTAAGATTTGAACAAAAAAGTTGCATCACAACACTTTTAACTGATTTTCACCCTGCGTGTGTTTCGCGCTGAATGACGGTCGGGCGACGCAGGTACAGAGAAGTAGAAGAGGATCTCACCATTTGCTAAGCGGGGAGGTTTTCATTTTCTACCTTAACATATACATTTTAAACCACAAACTACGGAGTATGTTTTGGAGATTATTTAACCTTGTCAAAGACGAACGAACATTTTAGAATAAATACATTTCTTGCTCCAAGTTTTAGGGGTGCTGAGCTCCTTTTTAGGGGTGCTGAAGCACCCCTAAAAATGGGCTAGCCTCGCCCATGGTTTTTAGGTAGAGTAAAGCTCGTGGGTCCCCTTGGATAAACGAGATCTATTCTATTTTTGAGGAGGTAGATATGGTGTATATTTATAGAACTAATTTAAGGTGTCATGTGAATTTGCTTAAACACAAGCTGTTTCTGAAATGTGAAGAAAAATGGTTGGAAAATGAAATGTTAAAGCCAAAATTAAGAACATATATGCAATTCAAACAGAACTTTAGTTCAGAATTATATGTCACATCTCGTTTATGTAGAAGCCAAAGATCAAATTTCTGAAATATTTTGGTATGATGATGATTTAAAATTACTATGTCTGTTTAACTATAATGACGTATTTAGGTTTGCAAATTTTGTATTAAAGGCCTGGAAAAGAAGACATGCTAGCCTGTTTAATTAAATTTAATTATGATTTGTGCTGGACCAAAAACTTGAGAATACAGGGATGCTTGATTAAATATATGTTGGAATACATGTATTATTATTATCTTTATTGTGTTTCTATCGCCGGTCTTTATTGACTTGGATCTGTTTATTTTGTGTATTTATGTCGTACATAATTTTTTTTTATATCTGTATATTAATGTTGGTGTCTTGTAAGCCCATGAGAGCTGAGCGCATGACACAATAATAAAATTTAGTTCATACATTTACACAGTTCATTGAAAATAATACATTGTGTTGTTGTATAGAAAGTAAATTGAATTTGAATAAGACTATTGGTGATGTTGCATTCTTTTATTCACAATTTCTTTGTTATTATTAATTTTGAATAAACACTGTAGAACAGCAACCCATTCAGGGATGAGCAGCTTCAGTCCTGGAGGGCCGGTGTCCTGCACAGTTTAGCTTCAACCATAATTAAATACACCTAAAGCAACCAATTAAGGTCTTACTAGGCATACAAGAAACTTTTAGGCAGGTGTGCTGAGACACCTTGGAGCTAAACTCTGCAGGACACCGGCCCTCCAAGACCAAAGTTGCCCATCCCTGCTGTAAAACAACCAACATTAACATCATGTTTTAACTATATTTTTTATCTTTGCACCAGTAGGTCTCAATTTCACAAAACAGTGTAGTCTAAAGTTATTCAATTAATATTTATATAGCACTTCTCAGAATTGTACATCATTCCAAAGTAGCTTGTCATTAACTAAAAACAAGGAAAACAAAAATGCAAAGAACAAAAAAGGAAGGCAGTTTTTAAGTATACTTTATGATTTATTAATTCAGGTTTATTTTTTATTTTAAAATTGTGATAAGTATTACTTCATTCCAAACTATATTATATACATATATGAATAGTAAAAGCATGGAGGTATTCAGTTTTCTAATTAATAAAATAATACAATAAGTAATTCCATAATTCTAAACTATATACTAGTGTTACCAACATGTACTAAAGAAAGTCTTAATTTAAGCTATCAGCTTTTCAGCATTCTTCCAGCAAGCAAGCAAATCATCACAGTGATAAAACCAGACTAAGCCGGGTCTGCCACTGCCAATTCTTATTTGGCATGTTATTGCTACAATCCATACCACGACTGCTATCTATAAAAGAGAAAAGAGACCCAGTGTTACTGATTACAGCTACAACATACTGCTGTTACATTAATAATTAATTAAGTACATACTATGCTATATAGAATAAAGTCAATAACATTAGAAAATTCAACATCACTGCAAATGCACAAGGTAGTGGTCAATTGTCACTGGACAGTCATCTGGCAGCATAATGGACATCAGGCAGATCATTGATGAAATGAGCATCACACTAAACTGGAATCGAATTGTCTGTATCAGATATCTTCAGTGAACCAAGGACGAGACAATGAAACACAAACAAGGTGCTATTAGTATAGAGGCAATCACATTTAATACAGCAGGCATACAGTTATACAGCATAACAGATGTGTCAGTGCTCATTATGACAATGATTTAATGTTTCAACTTTCACTTCAATACACAAAAAAGTTTATCTACTATATGCCACAGGTGTGAGCAGACCACCCCTGTCGCGGGTCACGCTCCTCCTTCACTTCCACCCCGAGGAGGCCCCAAAACACCCCAATGACCAAACAGACAAAGGAATAAAAATTAACAAATGTTATTAAATATTAAAAAGACACGTAGGGGGAATTAAATACTTAAAAGAAGGTATCTCAGTCCTTGGTTTCTCATGGCATGGGGGAGGGGGCATTTAAGTCTCTTGGCTCCAGGTGTATAGGCAAGTATGCAGGAGGGCGACGGGATCTTTACTACAGGTGGGTATTCAGATGGGCACACTGGATCTTCTCTTAGGGCATACGGCGAGTATACAAATGGACACACTGGATCTTGTCTTTGGGCATACGGTGAGTATACAAATGGGCACACTGGATATTGCCGATTTTTGTTGGTGCGCCACCACTCGGTGAGGTCGGGGTCCAGAGCCACCAGCGGGCATGTATGTGGAAAGATGGTCGCCACGCTCATTTTCCTCACCTGTTGCTAATAACCCTGATTTGGGTTGCCATGCAGTTAAAGGAAGTGACTGGTGTTTGCAAATCACAGTTCGGGCAGAACCTTTCTCCACCGTTTTCGGTTCCGTCCCTCAAAGTCACTCCGTGACATATACAATCCTGTATACACTCTAGACAGATTTAAATTTGTAATTGTACAGACTAGGTTTTTTCATTTTATTTTTAAAATGCAGCCATGCAATAATACACTATAATAGCCACTGAAACAAAAAAACTGCATGCCATTTTTTTAGGTCAACTAGACAAAAAGTGCTGGAAATAAAGGATAGATCATCCAAAAATTCTGTCATGATTTACTGTTGTAAAGCTGTATGAGTTTTTTTTTTTGGTGATTACAAATGAAGATATTTAGATAATTGGTGGTAAACACACAGCTGAATATATCCATTGACTTCCAAAGTAGGAAAACAAATATTATGGAAGTATTGTCATAAATGATGAAGAAGATATTTTGAAAAATTACAGAAAGCACACAGTTTACAGTACCCATTGAATTCCATCATATTTAGATTCCTGCTATGGAAGTCAATAGTTGTGTGCTTACAGCTGTGTGCTTACCATAATTTATCAAAATATAATCTTTTCTATTCATCTTAAACAAAAGAGAATGAGAAAATGATCACAGAATATTCATTTTTGGGTGAACTATTCCTTAAATGGGCCATATGGGTCATTCTATGAAAATGGTGGCTTTTTGAACAGACAACGTTTTAAAAATGTAATTCTTTTTTTATACCAAAACTTATAGTCAGATAATAGTTAACCTCTTAACATTATAAATCAACTTAAATGACAGCTTAATGTATTTTTATATTTTTACTACATTACATAAAAAATGCTTGTGCTGCTTTTTTGTCACTGGTGTTACCTATATTTTAGATGACAATTCAGGCTTCCAGAATGTATTTTGACTATTTAATTTGCATACATAATCAAGGACAGAAAAGTTAATGTAATATTAAGAAATTGTCTTGATTAGTACTAATTTACTTTAAACAGGCATGTGCAAAGTTCTATTGTGTGACCTTTTTCTGTTTCTACTATTGTGTTTTTTTGTTGTAACATTAGAAATAATTAATGTTGAGTGATCAAAATTGAATGATGATATCCTTAAAATGCTTTCTTAGCAGCAGCAGCAACAGTAACACCAGTGACAAATCTGTGAAAAGGAACAACCCAGTAAATTAGTTATTGTAAACCATTCTCTGCAAGCAAGTGAAAAATTAGGTTGTTGAAACTTCGTCCCCTTGGAATTATAAGGTTCTATCTGCGTTCTGAGCAGTTTTGAGATATTGAGCTTCAAAGTTTTTGCATTAAATATAGGAAAACTTACATGGGGAAAAAGTTTCTTTCAAACATGAAAATAACAGGGACCCTAAATGCATTCTAAATATACAATATCAAAATCCTCTCAAATTTCTAAATGTGGATTTTTGGAAGGGGTCAAATGCAGATAGAACCTTCTAATTCTAACACAACACTTTTCGCTAAGAATTATAAGGTTCTATCTGCCAAAACATTATTTAAACATTAAATATAAAATTAATGTTGTAACAATTTTTTTAACATGTGTTAGAAAGTAACATTTTAATCCTTTCTATGACATTTAATATTTTTATTTTTAGCACTTTTATCTCTAAAAGTCTGATTTTACATGGCTCCTTTACAACATTGCTTCTTCCCTCTTCTGCCTCAGTTTCTCTACCATCCTCCTGGATATGTCGGGTTCATTACAAAATAGACAATTTTGTTTTAGCATGTTATACCATTCCCTACTGAAAAATCCAGCTAAGACCAGCATAAGCTGGTGAGCTGGTTTGAGCTGGTCTCAAAACTTGGTTTTAGCAGGTCTCCCAGCTTGGTTTTAGCAGGTATTTCTGGTGTAGTAAGCTGGTCTAGCTGTGTTTTGGTCACTTTTTAAGCTGGTCTAGCTGGACTTAGCTACTGCCATCTTTACCCAGCTGAAACCAGCTACCAGCTTATGCTGGTCTTTGCTGGATTTTTCAGTAGGATTGAGCAGCTACATGCTACAATCATTCTGAAATAATTTTAATACTGAGGTAACTGCTTTAACAATCTTTCACATGTTTACATTTTGACATAACAATCATAACTTACTGTAAACACACTTTTTTGGGTAGGATAGGTTAGTTCTTAGTGCTTGCCTCTTAATATCAGGAACTAAGAAGCTAGCCCTGCTGGCTAGTGTGGTGTCTAACTATGAAAACAATCTCCTCAGCAAGACCTAAAAAAACTGCCCCTACTGAAAAATCCAGCAAAGACCAGCATAAGCTGGTAGCTGGTTTTAGCTGGTTTAAGGTGGCAGAAGCTGGTCCAACCAGCCTGGCAAAGCTGGTCAAGCTGGTTGGTCAGCTGGTCTTCCAGCATGACCAGATAAGTCCAGCTAGACCAGCTTAAAAAGTGACCAAAACACAGCTAGACCATTTTAAAAAGTGACCAAAACACAGCTAGACCAGCTTAAAAAGTGACCAAAACACAGCTAGACCAGCCTAAAAAGTGACCAAAACACAGCTAGACCAGCTTAAAAAGTGACCAAAACACAGCTAGACCAGCTTAAAAAGTGACCAAAACACAGCTGGACCAGCTTAAAAAGTGACCAAAACACAGCTGGACCAGCTTAAAAAGTGACCAAAACACAGCTAGACCAGCTTAAAAAGTTACCAAAACACAGCTAGACCAGCTTAAAAAGTGACCAAAACACAGCTAGACCAGCTTGCTATACCAGCAATACCAGCAAAAACCAAGCTGGGAGACCATGCTAAAACCATCTCACCAGCTTAAGCTGGATTTTACAGTAGGGTGAACTTGCCTAAAATTCGGGCTGTCGATCTTAAGGTTTCTTCAAAACTTTGCGTTGCGTGCCATAATCCTCACAGATATTGTGTGTCTGTGATTTTTCCTGTCGTCAAGGACAAAGCCGGCAACACCACATATAGGGACAGTTTCACAGACAGGGATTAGACTAGTCCTAGAATAAAATAAATGTAAGAGCTGTCCAAACTGAAAACAACTTGCACTGACATATCTTAAAATACATCAGTGCCCTTTGTTTAGCCTCAAAATGCACACAAGTAATACTTTTAGTAAGGCATGTTTGTTAAATATTTTCTAATGAAACTAAGTTCTAGTTCTGGCTTAAGCTAATCCCTGTCTGAGAAACCACCCCATAAAGTTGATCCTGATTGGTCCCCTTCTGTGCATTCGAAGTGCTGATTAGCTCACGCAGATAGAACCTTATAGAGCCAACTTAGAGTTCGATTTTGTAGATAGAACCTTTTTGTTTTTTTAATAAAACGTCCCAAAATGTACAAAACTTAAAATAAAACATCACATAATGTAAATAAGTTGTCACAGAGTAAGAATATGTGAATAACTCAATTTTGACAAAAATGTTAGATAGAACCTTATAATTTCAAGGGGACGATTTGGCTCTCCTTATATTATTATAATAATACCGCCCCTTAATCTGCACTATCCAACCACAGCACTGCCATTTAGTGCAGAGAGAAAGACAGAGAGAAAAAATAATTGACAGCACAATTGAGTTTGAATTGCATCAAACCACCCTCATTGTGATCAGTGTTTACACATCATCCGCTCATTTGCATTTTAAAGACACACCCAAAAACGACACATTTTTGAACACACCTACAAAGTGGCAATTTTAACATACTATAATAAATTATTTATATTGTATTTTGAGCTAAAACTTCAAATATGTGCTCTGGGGACACCTAAGTTTGATTTTATATCTTAAAAAATTATTGTGACATGTCCCCTTTAACCTCTTAAACCCTGAGGACCCAGTCCCGGGTACAAAATTTTGTATTTTGACTCAATATAAAATATTCTTTTAATCTTTAATGGTCCGTCATGGACCCCAGTAACACATATGAGATACTGTTTGAAAGCTTAGAGTCTTTACTTTCGGCAGATATGCATCACTTTGAGAAATCTTTTACTGTAAGAAAGTTATTTACACTTAATTTACACCATCACCCCCACAATAATTTTGTATATGAATTAATATTCACATATTTCATATTTTTCAAATATGACAAACATGGGCAAGTCTTATATCAAATGAAGGCTACAGCGTTATTTTGGTTCTATTATCAACACATATCCAACAATAGTTGAATGAATAATAAGGTAAAAAAATCGTCTTTTGTAAACGTATGTGACACTTGAGCATGAACTGCCTCAGATAGCACAGATAGCCACAAATGATACACCATCTTTTATCTTAGGTCCTGCTCTAAAAAATGAGTCCATTCACAGCATTTTCTTTGGTTGTGTGCATAAATAATTCCTTGCTATTTGTTATATGTGCAAAACAAAAAACTAATATTTATATGAAAAGAGTATTTTCGCACCCTTCAGTAAAATGAGAATAACTTTTGAATGCGACATGCTAAAGAGATCATTCTTTTTTTGGGGTGTTTACTGTCTGCTGCTGGTAGCAAGCAGAACTGTCTGCAGTCTGCAGTATTTACAACATAAAAAAAGAAAATATGGTGTTTCATCGTATGAAAAACAACATAAATAACAATATTTTCACAAACAGCAGCTTTTTATGTAACTTCAAAGGGTTTTCTTTAAAATGATATAAAGAAATTGCATTTATTCCACTGTATGTGCTTATGGGAGCACTTCAAATATTTTTAGGTGGAAATTAAATACAAAAAGGGTATTATTCCTCCCATCAGTTGGAGTAAAATAACTTTTGCATAGATTATGATAGAGAAAAAAATAGAGAAAAAATTCCTTTTTCCTCTGTAAGCTGGCAATTGCTGGAATCAAACAACACTGTCTGCAGGGAGCTGAGGCACCCAGGGCCAGAGTTATACACTTTCAAATAAAAACTTCAAAAAGCGCCTATTTATTTTTGTGTTTATTAGAGGACTGACATCACATACAACCATGTTTAGCACTTTCAACAGTGTTTTATGTAATTTCAAAGGGTTTCCTGTAAAATGATACCAAACATTTGTATGTAAACCTCTGCATGCGGGTATGGGAAGCTTTTGAAATTGGGTAGGCCAAGTCCAGGCGAAAATCCCCAAAATAGCTTCAGGGTGGAAGTTAAAGCCAATTTCATAAAATTGGTAGACAGCAAGTGAAGCAGTCACACTACATTAAAAACCCTTGTGTTAACTATTTTTAAAGCAAGTTATCTCATCAATTAAGAGAAAACGCTTCCCTGCCAATGACAAGTTTTCACGGCAGTACATATTTCCACTTTTATGCACAAAGTGTCACTCTTACCCAACTTATAAAACACATAAGTATCCACTGAGGCCAAAAACAGTAAAAACTATGTGTATGTTTATCTTCACTCTGAATCTGATCTCTAACAAAAGTCATTTACAAAAATGCAATTATCCCAGAGTTTTGCTTAAATTTGTGTATTCTTGAAAAAAACTACCCATAATTGAGAGATAATAAATGTGATGCCCAGCTGATGCCTGACCAACGACGACCGGCTGAACCAGTTTAATCCACTTACCCGTTTTATATCCCTATCGTGTTTATGTATATAAATATATATTCTCATCCCGAGGAGCATTGACAACTAGAACACTAAAGGAAATGTGAGTGGTGCTTGCAGTGTCAATTATCAGCTCACAAAATGTTACAGTGGTGTTAATGAGTAAAAAGAGACCACCCCCATGTCTCTACAATGTTCGGATGCAGAGATATAGCTCTTGTAAAAACGGTTGAAAAGGTATCCATTGGTTGCTAGGGAGTTAATTGGCATGCACCAAGCCATGAAATGAATAATCCATGATGACTCAAGATTTTAGATGTACTGTTGGAGTAGTTTTAGGCAAAAATACCATATTTCTGTCTCAAAACCACTAGGTGGCGCAATGACAAAATTGTGCATGCAACCTCAGGTCATAACTGTGTTACATCTAGCTAGTTTTATAACTATACACTTTAGTTTAGTGAAGAAACAGTTGTATGACCATACGGTTGCTTGATTTCACAGGTTTTGTTCAATTATAAGGCCAACTAGTGGTGCAAGCATAATTTTTTTTTGTGTAGCCTCAGACTGTGGTCGTACATCAGCGTATCAAATCTGGTGAAAAAATCTCTTTTCCTTGAGAAGTTATAACCATTTATGTGTAAAAAATGCAAAATTTGAAGGTAATTTTTCGTTTTTTGCATTTTTCGGCCATTTCTGATAAAAATTTTAATTAAATGCCAATATAACTTTTTGTTCAGAACGTAAGGTAAGTTTCTTCCTATGGTGTTTTCGAGTCGATCGGAAAAACGCTCGCAGAGATATTCACGTGTGTTTTATAAGCGCTATTTTGATGCAAAGGGTTAACCGTGAAGCAAATCCTGGCATATTTGGTATCGTTGGACTCGGCAACTATTCAAAACTCCAAAGAAACAAGTCCCATGAAAATACGTTGATCACAGCCAAAGTTATAGGCCTATAAAACATTCGTCTGGCCACTAGGTGGCGCTGCAACGAAACTGTGCATGCACCCTCAGTTCTTGACTGGCATCTCACGTACCAGGTTTTGTGTCAATAGGTGTAAGATTGGCGAAGATACAGCCTAAAATCTGTTTTTTTGCGCTCTACGTGAAATTTGCTGACGCGCTATACGACAACGGATGAGTTTATCGAAATTCTTTTAATAACTTTTTGCCGTGAGGGTCTCTAGATGCTATATACCAATTTTCATGGCAATCAGGTAAAAACTCTAGGACGAGTTCGCAAAAGTAGGTTTTACGAATAATTCAAAATGGCGGAAAAATTTTCATGACGGAAAATGACGTCATAGGGTCTAATCATAGGAAACAAGAATTTCGTTTCTAGGACTTACGGATCAGAAGTTATAAGCAAAAACGTAAGTGCAACTTTGGACTGTTGGTGGCGCTAGAGGGTTTGAGATAGAGACTCCAAATTTGCTATGGATATTATTTGGACTGTCCTTTATCAGTGTGCCAAATTTCATAACTTTCCTACGTATGGTTCTATGGGCTGCCATAGACCGCAATGGAACAGGAAGAAGAATAATAGTTAAGAAAAAGAAAACTAACAGATACAATAGGGGTCTTCGCCCATTCTGGGTCTTGACCCCTAATAATAATTATTATAAGAAAACTAACGAATACAATAGGGGTCTTCGCCCCTTCGGGGCTTGACCCCTAATAATAAGAAAACTAACAAATACAATAGGGGTCTTCGCCCCTTCGGGGCTTGACCCCTAAAAAAAGAAAACTAACGGATACAATAGGGGTCTTCGCCCCTTTGGGGCTTGACCCCTAATAAATATAGCTGCAAGCAGCAATGCTGGGGTCAAGCCGAAAAGGGCACAAAAGGATGTAAAATTGACATTGGATAAGCAGATTGAAGAACCTAAGAAAACCTAATAATTTTAGATGAAAAAACTAAAAAGTTATCAACAAAAATAATCTAAGTTCTTGTCTACTGCAATCGTCCTTCTGTTATTGACAATCATGGAACATTAGAGCACTGAAGCACATGTGAGTGGTGTTTGCAGTGGCAAAACATGGGTCACATCATGTTACAACAAGTTTAATTAGTCAAAAGAGACCATCCCCGTGTCTATACGATGTTCTGATGCAGAGATATAGCTTTTGCAAAAACGGTTAATAAGGTATTCTCAATGGTTGCTAGGGAGTGAATTGGCAACCACCAGTGATTATAGTCAAAGCCATGAAAGGAATAATCCATGATGACTCATGGTTTTAGATGTGTTGTTGTAGTAGTTTTAGGCAAAAATACCATATTCTATCTCAAAACCAGTAGGTGGCGCAATGACAAAATCAGGTCATGATTGTGTTACATCTAGCTAGCTTTATGTCTATACACTTTAGTTTAGTGAAGAAACAGTTGTATGACCATAGGGCTGGCTTGTTATCAAAGGTTTTGTTCAATTATAAGGCCATCTAGTGGTGCAAGCATACAATTTTTTTTGTGTAGCCTCAGAATGTGCTCATGCATCAGCGTATCAAATCTGGTGAAAAAATATATTTTTGTTACAAAGTTACAACCATTTATGTGTAAAAAACACAAAATTTGAAGGAAATTTTTCGTTTTTTGCAATTTTCGGCCATTTCTGATGAAAATTTTAATATAACGCCAATAGAACTTTTTGTTCAGAAGGTAAGGTTAGTTTCTTCCTATGGTGTTTTCGAGTCGATTGGAAAAACGCTCGCGGAGATATTCGCGTGTGTATTTAAGCGCTATTTTGCTGCGCAGGGTTAACCGTAAGGCGAATTCTGGCATGTTTGGTACCGTTGGACTCGGCAACTATTCAGAACTCCAAAGAAACAAGACCCATGAAAATACGTCAATCACAGCCAAAGTTATAGACGTATAAAACATTCGCCTGGCCACTAGGTGGCGCTGCAACGAAACTGTGCATGCACCCTCAGTTCCTGACTGGCATCAGAAGTACCAAGTGTCGTGTCAATAGGCTTAAGTTTGCCGAAGATACAGCCTCAAATCCGTTTTTTGCGCACTACGTAAAATTCGTTGAAGCGGTTTACGGAAACGGATTGACGAATTGACATGAATTCCATAACTTTTTGCCGTGAGGGTCTGTAGATGCTACATACCGATTTTCGTGGAAATCGGGCAAAAGCTCTAGGACGAGTTTGCAAAAGTAGGTTTTACGAATAATTCAAAATGGCGGAAACATTTTCATGACGGAAAATGATGTCATATGGTCCATTCGAATCGTCTTGAGCCAAGGAATCAGAGCAAGCAAGAAGTTTTTTTCTAGGACTTATGGATCAGAAGTTATAAGCAAAAACATAAGTGCAACTTTGGACTGTTGGTGGCGCTAGCGGGTTAGACATAGAGACTCCAAATTTGCTATGGGGACACATTGGAGTGTCCTTTATCAGTGTGCCAAATTTCATAACTTTCCTACTAGTGATGAGCGGGTCGTCTCGTAACCCGCGGGCCCCGCGGGTAACCCGCGGGTCGGGTTGGGGCGGCTAAAGAAATTGTAACTTTAATGCGGGGCGGGTTGGGGCGGGTCATTAAAAACAAAATTAAAAACTGATATGTTGCGTCTAATTCCCTGTAGCATATATATTAAATATTTGGGGATATATATTTTTACATTTAATTACATTATTTGATAAGGTTAAACGTAGGCCTATGTGGCAACGTCACTTCCGCAACGTAACTTGCGCAACGTAACTTGATATCCCCAAACCTTTGACGTCACGGAAGCTCCCGCTGGCTGCCAGCCACAACAACAAAACAAACGGAGAATTAAAAGATGAAACACGATCTGCAGGAGAAATTAAGGTAGGGAATTTGTGAATAGATAATACAAATGCTGCTTTTTTGTGTGGTGATCTACTTTTAAAATGATAAAGCCGACAAGTTCTACATGCTAAAAACACTTTAAATGCGTGGACTATACTGCATATATCTCTACATTGGATTTAGGGATGTCAACATTACTCTATTTTATTGAGGAGTTAAAAAAAATCCTGGAGCACATGTCGAGTACTGTTTAAAATAGCGGAGATTTAGTGAAACAAACTTGAAAGAAAATTACAATAGTATCAGAAGCATATATCAGCACAACGCTGCCTCTCTCTCTCTCTCTCTCTCTCTCTCCCTCGTTCGCTCGCTCTCGCGTGCTTCAGCTCGTGCATGAAAGCAATGTCGGAAGTTTACACGACGAAGCTGCAGCGGGCAGGCATAAGGTTTATAAAAACACATATGAGAAGAAAGGCACAGCAACTCAAAAAGACTTAAGTGTTTCACAATTACTCATAATGCCAATTTTCCCGTGGAGGCATGGAGCAGCATGAGAATATACAGTTAACTTGTGCGATCTACCGGCATTGCCTTTGCGATCGATGTATTATACACCCCTGGTTTATCATTATCCTATCTCTATATTAATATGACCATGCTGGTTTCTATGGGTCATTGGTGTATGTTGTTGCCAGTTTACAGGGCGATGTAATCTAATGGCTGTTTCCAAGCACACTTAGGCTGAAATAAAGCCTCTTTTTATTTACATTACAAATGCCTTGTATGTCTATTTTAATGGTCGCGGGCGCGGGGCGGTGCGGGTTGTAAAAATAGATACAGTGTTGCGGTGCGGGTTGGGGCGGGCCAAATATTTCATAAAAGCGGGACCCGCGGGTTGGAAAAAACGCCGACCCGCGCATCACTATTTCCTACGTACGGTTCTATGGGCTGCCATAGACCGCAATGGCGGAGGAATAATAATTATTATAAAAAGAAAACTAACGGATACAATAGGGGTCTTCGTCCATTCTGGGCTTGACCCCTAAATATAGCTGCAAGCAGCAATACCGGGGTCAAGCCAAAAAGGGCACAGAAGGATGTAAAATTGAGTTTGGATAAGCAGATTAAAGAACCTAGGTAAACCTAATGATAACGGATAAAAAAACGGCAATGTAACCAACAAAAATAATCTATGTTCTTGTCTACTGTGATCGTCCTTCTGTTATTGACAATCATGGAATATTAGAGCCCTGAAGGACATGTGAGTGGTAATTGCAGTGCTAAAACGTAGGTCACATCCTGTTACAGCAAGTTAAATGAGTCAAAAGAGACCACCCCCGTGTCTCTACGATGTTCTGATGCAGAGATATAGCTCTTGCAAAAAAATGGTTGATAAGGTATTCTCATTGGTTGCTAGGGATTGAATTGGCAACTACCAATGATTATACTCCAAGCCATGGAGGAATAACCATGGAATAATCCATGAAGACTCATGGTTTTAGATGTGTTGTTGCAGTAGTTTTAGGGCAAAAATAGCCATTTTCTATCTCAAAACCACTAGGTGGCGCTATGACAAAACTGTGCATGCAACCTTAAGTCATGACTACGTTACATCTAGCTAGTTTCATGACTATACACTTTAGTTTAGCTATAAAATAGTTGTATGACCACAGGGCTTGCTCGATATGAAAGATTTTGTTCAATTATAGGGCCACCTAGTGGTGCAGGCATACGATTTTTTTTGTGTGGCCTCAGACTGTGCACATACATCAGCGTATCAAATCTGGTGAAAAAATCTCTTTTCGTTGCGAAGTTATAACCATTTATGTGTAAAAAACACAAAATTTAAAGGTAATTTTTCGTTTTTTTGCAATTTTCGGCAATTTCTGATGGAAATTTTAATATAACGCCAATAGAACTTTTTGTTCAGAAGGTAAGGTTAGTTTCTTCCTATGGTGTTTTCGAGTCGATCGGAAAAACGCTCGCGGAGATATTCATGCATGTTTTTTAAGCGCTATTTTGCTGCACAGGGTTAACCGTAAGGCGAATTCTGGCATGTTTGGTATCGTGGGACTCGGCAACTATTCAGAACTCCAAAGAAACAAGTCCTGTGAAAATACGTCAATCGGAGCCAAAGTTATAGGCGTGTAAAGCATAAGTCTGACCACTAGGTGGCGCTGTGACGAAACTCTCCATGCACCCATATCCATGCAATCGTCTTGAGCCAAGGAATCAGAGGAAACTAGAATTTCATTTCTAGGACTTACGGATCAGAAGTTATAAGAAGTTATGGACTGTTGGTGGCGCTAGCGGGGTAGAGATAGAGACTCCAAATTTGCTGTGGATAATATTTGGACTGTCATTTATCAGTGTGCCAAATTTCATAACTTTCCTACATACGGTTCTATGGGCTGCCATAGACCGCAATGGCGGAAGAAGAAGAAGAAGAAGAAGAAGCAGAATAATTATTATAATAATAATAAGAAGAAAACTAACAAATACAATAGGGGTCTTCGCCCCTTCGGGGCTTGACCCCTAATAATAATAGGAAAAGTAACAAATACAATAGGGGTCTTCGCCCCTTCGGGGCTTGACCCCTAATAATACTAACAGAGACAATAGGTGCCACAGCACCATAGGTGCTTGGCCCCTAATAATAATAATACTAACAATTGCAGTAGGTGTCTCAGCACCTTCGGTGCTTGACCCCTAATAATAATACTAACAATTGCAATAGATGTCTCAGCACCTTCGGTGCTTGACCCCTAATAATACTAACAATTTTAATAGAAGAAGAAGAAGAAGCAGAATAATTATTATAATAATAATAAGAAGAAAACTAACAATCCCAATAGGGGTCTCGCCCATTCTGGGCTTGACCCCTAATAATACTAACAGAGACAATAGGTGCCACAGCACCATAGGTGCTTGGCCCCTAATAATAATAATACTAACAATTGCAGTAGGTGTCTCAGCACCTTCGGTGCTTGACCCCTAATAATAATACTAACAATTGCAATAGGTGTCTCAGCACCTTCGGTGCTTGACCCCTAATAATACTAACAATTTTAATAGAAGAAGAAGAAGAAGCAGAATAATTATTATAATAATAAGAAGAAGAAAACTAACAATCCCAATAGGGGTCTCGCCCATTCTGGGCTTGACCCCTAATAATACTAACAGAGACAATAGGTGCCACAGCACCATAGGTGCTTGGCCCCTAATAATAATAATACTAACAATTGCAGTAGGTGTCTCAGCACCTTCGGTGCTTGACCCCTAATAATAATACTAACAATTGCAATAGGTGTCTCAGCACCTTCGGTGCTTGACCCCTAATAATACTAACAATTTTAATAGGTGTCACAGCACCTTCGGTGCTTGACCCCTAATAATAATAATAATAATACTAACAATTGCAATAGGTGTCTCAGCACCTGCGGTGCTTGACCCCTAATAATACTAACAATTGCAATAGGTGTCTCAGCACCGAAGGTGCTTGACCCCTAATAATACTAACAATTGCAATAGGTGTCTCAGCACCGAAGGTGCTTGACCCCTAATAATACTAACAATTCCAATAGGTGTCACAGCACCTTCGGTGCTTGACCCCTAATAATACTAACAATTCCAATAGGTGTCACAGCACCTTCGGTGCTTGACCCCTAATAATACTAACAATTGCAATAGGTGTCTCAGCACCTTCGGTGCTTGACCCCTAATAATACTAACAATTCCAAAAGGTGTCTCAGCACCTTCGGTGCTTGACCCCTAATAATGCAACCATGGTTCAATATATCCTCCAACATTTTTAGAAAAATATTTTCATGAACATCTACCTAGTTGGATATTAGCCCCAAGAAGAACTTTTAAAGAAAACTAAACCATAAGTCCAGTGTATCAAAGCTGCTCATTTGTACACTCTTGGATTTCAGAACCCTTTAGTCACATACAGGTAACATAAAGTTATTCAGTGTCTGTGTCATCATTATCTTTATCCCCACCAATGTCACTTTCCATTACATCATTCTGCTCTCTGTTGTCACAAGTGTACAGACCTATGCAAACTGAATTAAGACCATTAGTGTAGAGTTAAGTGTCCCTAACTTAACAAATAAAGACAGAGATACAGATCCCACGTGTGCTCTCTAAGCATAACTTTATTATTCTGCCAGGTTTACCACTTCCCCCACCTAACCACAAGGGGGCAATGTCACATCATGTGTCCTATAAAATCCCTTAACACTACATCCTCCCTTCTAAGATCAGTTGAACTGATACATATAACTCCAGAGTAAACTAACCCCTCTGTACAGTAAGAGACTATATCCAAAGCTAAGTGTTTACCAATGCAAACTTCTGCCTTATACCTAAGGCAACATAACCCATTGTCTTTTTCTCAAACATTAATGTAGAACTGTACATCCAATGGAATATTAAGAACAATAAGCAAATGAACATTAACTGAACTCTGAACTAAGAAGGTGGGGTAGACTGCCCGATCCTTCTACTGAGTGTGGGGGTTTATTCTGCCCCGTAGAAATCACTCAGTCTCACCAGGGGTACCTGCTATTTAACCACAAAATCCTTCAGGTACCCCGGAGGTCGTCTGTCTCTTGCAGGGTAACGTGCCAGAGGCTCAGGACTGCATTGTTCAACTGGGCCCTGCTCAGCATTATCGGACCTCACTGGCTGACCCATAGATTGCTCTGGCTCTGGTAGGATGGACTGCGCTGCTGGCGCCACTGGCGTAGAGACGAGGTGGTTTCGGTTTCGGCGCAGGTTCCCTCTGGGAGTGTCAATGATGTATGACCTTGGTGCTTCCGTCTGTCTTATTACTGTCCCCTTCTCCTTTGTGTCCTTTACCCAAACATGATCGCCTGGAGTCAGTCTTGTGAGATGTTGAGCTCTGTGTCTTTTGTTGAAGTCCTGGCACAATCTCAGTCTTTTTTTCCGTTCCTCCTCTTTAAGTTTGTTTAAGTCAGTCCAGCCAGGGTCAAGAGATGAAAGAGTGACAGGAACTGTTGTTCTGAGCTGCCGGCCCATTGACAGCTGTGCTGGACTGTACCCGTTGGCGAGTGGCGTGGCTCTGTAAGCCATGAGTGCCAAATATGGGTCTTTTTCTTTCTGTAGGAGACCTTTAACTGTCCGCACCGCTCGCTCGGCCTCTCCATTGCTCTGAGCATATCTGGGGCTAGACGTTGTGTGTGTGAACCCCCACTGTGTTGCAAATTGAGTGAAGCATTCAGACGAGAACTGGGGTCCATTATCTGTCATGACCTCAGACGGTATGCCGTGCCTGGCGAAGATAGACTTACAATGTTCCACTACTGCTAATGAGGTTGTAGATGTAAGTTTAGCTACCTCAATGAAACGGGAAAAGTAGTCTACCACCAATAGATACTGGTTATCGTTCCACTGAAACAAATCAGCACCCACCTTTGTCCATGGTCTATTAGGGAATTCTGTAGGCAGCAGTGGCTCTTTGGGGTTGATTCTTTCTTTTGCACATGTGTCGCAGCCCTCGACCACTTTCTGAAGCTGTGTAGACAGTCCTGGCCACCAGACAGATTGCTTGGCTCTTTCACGACACTTTGCTATGCCCTGGTGTCCTGCGTGCAGTTTTTGAAGGATGTCTGTCTGTAGGAGCTGGGGAATAACTAGTCTACATCCTTTCAGTAGTAAGCCGTTCTCCACTGATAGCTCTTCCGCAACCTGTTTGTACGGTAGGTAAGCTCTGTCTATTGTGGATCTGTCTGGCCAACCTTCAGTACAGTACCTTTTCACTTGGCTCAGTATCACCAGGGGTACCTGCTATTTAACCACAAAATCCTTCAGGTACCCCGGAGGTCGTCTGTCTCTTGCAGGGTAACGTGCCAGAGGCTCAGGACTGCATTGTTCAACTGGGCCCCGCTCAGCATTATCGGTCCTCACTGGCTGACCCATAGATTGCTCTGGCTCTGGTAGGATGGACTGCGCTGCTGGCGCCACTGGCGTAGAGACGAGGTGGTTTCGGTTTCGGCGCAGGTTCCCTCTGGGAGTGTCAATGATGTATGACCTTGGTGCTTCCGTCTGTCTTATTACTGTCCCCTTCTCCTTTGTGTCCTTTACCCAAACATGATCGCCTGGAGTCAGTCTTGTGAGATGTTGAGCTCTGTGTCTTTTGTTGAAGTCCTGGCACAATCTCAGTCTTTTTTTCCGTTCCTCCTCTTTAAGTTTGGTTAAGTCAGTCCAGCCAGGGTCAAGAGATGAAAGAGTGACAGGAACTGTTGTTCTGAGCTGCCGGCCCATTGACAGCTGTGCTGGACTGTACCCGTTGGCGAGTGGCGTGGCTCTGTAAGCCATGAGTGCCAAATATGGGTCTTTATCTTTCTGTAGGAGACCTTTAACTGTCCGCACAGCTCGCTCGGCCTCTCCATTGCTCTGAGCATATCTGGGGCTAGACGTTGTGTGTGTGAACCCCCACTGTGTTGCAAATTGAGTGAAGCATTCAGACGAGAACTGGGGTCCATTATCTGTCATGACCTCGGACGGTATGCCGTGCCTGGCGAAGATAGACTTACAATGTTCCACTACTGCTAATGAGGTTGTAGATGTAAGTTTAGCTACCTCAATGAAACAGGAAAAGTAGTCTACCACCAATAGATACTGGTTATCGTTCCACTGAAACAAATCAGCACCCAGCTGTCCATGGTCTATCAGGGAATTCTGTAGGCAGCAGTGGCTCTTTGGGGTTGATTCTTTCTTTTGCACATGTGTCGCAGCCCTCGACCACTTTCTGAAGCTGTGTAGACAGTCCTGGCCACCAGACAGATTGCTTGGCTCTTTCACGACACTTTGCTATGCCCTGGTGTCCTGCGTGCAGTTTTTGAAGGATGTCTGTCTGTAGGAGCTGGGGAATAACTAGTCTACATCCTTTCAGTAGTAAGCCGTTCTCCACTGATAGCTCTTCCGCAACCTGTTTGTACGGTAGGTAAGCTCTCTCTATTGTGGATCTGTCTGGCCAACCTTCAGTACAGTACCTTTTCACTTGGCTCAGTATTTCATCACGATCCTGATTTTCCCTTATTTCTTGTAGCCTCTTTTCTGTAGCTGGGAGGGTTGACATGATCATGTTGACATACAGGTTGACTTCCTGTTCCTGCTCCGGCTGCCCTCTGTCTCTCAAAGGCGCCCTTGACAGAACATCCGCCGTGGCCAACTTCTTGCCGGCCACATGGGAGATGGAGAAACTGAAAGCCATCAGTCTCATTCTGAGTCTCTGGATGCGTGGCGGGAGCTCATCCAGGCTCCTAGAGCCTAGCAATGGAACCAGAGGCTTGTGGTCTGTCTCAACATGAAATGTGATGCCCACTAGGTAGTCTGAGAAACGCTCACACGCCCATGTGATTGCCAAAGCCTCTTTTTCAATCTGCGCGTACCTTTTCTCAGTGTCTGTAAGTGCTCTGGAGCTATACGCGACTGGCTTGAGGTGGCCCTCCTCCTGTCTCTGGAGTAGCACAGCTCCCAGTCCAAATGATGAGGCATCAGCTGAGACGACCGTCTCCGCTTTTGCATTGTAGAGGGCCAGACCAGGTGGTGTGCTCAGATCCTCTTTGATGCTGTTGAATGCTCTTTTTTGATTATGCCCCCACTGAAACATGTTTTGCTTTCTCAACAGGTCCCGGAGTGGCTGTGTCTTTTCTGCCAGACGAGGTAAGTACTTCCCCAGGTGATTTACCATCCCGAGGAATCGTCTCACACCGCTCGCGTCCTCGGGCTCCTCCATGTCGGTCACTGCCCTCACTTTGTTAGGATCTGCTCTCACGCCGGCTGCATCTATGATTTGTCCGAGAAATTTGATATGGTCTTTTGAGAATTCACATTTCTCACCTCTCAGTGTGACGCCTGCCTCCTGCAGCCTCCCCAGCACCGCAAGCAGTCGTGTGTCGTGCTGGGTCTGTGTGTCTCCGTACACAAGCACGTCGTCCATTTGGCACAGGACACCATCGAGTCCCTCCAGTATCTGAGACATTCTCTTCTGGTAATGTTCCGGTGCTGAGGATATGCCGAAGCAGAGGCGGTTAAAACAAAACCTCCCGAAGGGAGTGAGGAACGTTGTGAGGAGAGCGGACTCCTTGGCGAGGGGAATTTGCCAAAACCCAGAGTTTGCATCGATTTTTGAGAATACTTTGGCGCCCTCTAGCTGTCCAAGTGTGTGTTCGACTGATGGGAGCATATGTCTCTCCCTTTTGACTGACTCGTTCAATTTGGTCAGATCCACGCAGATGCGCACCTCATCTTTGCCTGGCTTTGGGACAGTGACCATACTGGCGCACCAGTCTGTGGGTTGTTCAACCCTTGAGATCACCCCCATCTCTTCCATGCGTGTGAGTTCTTTTTTTACTTTAGACATGAGAGGCAACGGGATTCGTCGTGGGGTTGATATGGAGAATGGTTTGGCGTCTGCTTTAAGCTCTATCTTGTATTCACCCTCCATCTTGCCTAGCCCTTTGAACAGTGTGGGGAACTGCTCCTTGACTCTTTCGACAGAATCCAGTGCCACCGTGTCTACTCTGGCCACTAGCCCTAATGCCTGGATAGCTGGACGTCCCAGTAGGCTAAACTTCAGACCCGGGACTACATACACTTCCTGTGTGGTGCTTTTACGGTCCGTTCTTATCGTGGCTGTGAATTTTCCCTTCACCATGATGGGCGTCAGACCTGGACCCTGCAGCACTTTCTTTGCTCTCTCTAGCTCTGGAAACTGCCCTTTCTGAAATACGTCTTCTGATAGCACTGTTACGTCTGCCCCTGTCTCAATTTTAAATACAGCTGTGTGCTCATTCACTTTAAGTTTGATTAACCAGGGTTCACCATCTGAATTGACTGTGCCTAGGAAAGCTATTTCCTCCTCATCTGACTCTGCTGTGTTAACTTCATTGAGAGCCCCTGACCTGCACACTTTTGCAAAGTGGCCCTTTTTCTGACACCGGTTACATGCTACTTCTCTAGCTGGGCACTGATTTTTGCTATGTGCTGGCGTTCTACCACACCAAATACATTGTGTCTGGTTACCTGGCTGTGTCTGATAACTGCTTTTATAATATGTTCCAGGCTGCATTTTCTGCTGTCTTCCTTTGCCTTTGTCAAACTTGTATTTTGTTTGAATGCTATCCACGTCTGTGGTCTCTGCCTTAAAGTTACTCTTCAACAGATCCTGTTGTTTTTTTATGCTTTCACTCTGCCGTGCGCGCGTCACCGCTCTCTCCAGCGTTAGCTCAGAGTCCAGCTGCAGTTGCTCCGACAGCTTTTTATCCCGCAAGCCTACAACAAGTCTGTCACGGACCATTTCGTCGTGTAGCTGTCCATAACCGCAGTGCTCTGACAAGCAGTGGAGTGCAGTGATAAAACTGTCTACAGTCTCTCCTTGTTCCTGCTGTCGCTGGTTGAATTTGGCTCGCTCAAAGATAACATTTCTCCTCACTACAAAATGTCCCTCTAGTTTCTCTTTAACAGTGTTGTACTCGTTTGCCTCCTCCTCTGTCATACGAAGTGAAGTCACGATATCTTCAGCCTCATCCCCCATAGTATAAATTAAAGTGTTCACCTGGTTTTCATCCGGCTGTAGTTCCAGACCCGATGCAATCCGGAATCTCTCAAACCTTCGAATCCACTTTGGCCACTCTTCTGGCTTTGTGAAGTCAAACTTGGGTGGTGGTGGAATCTGAAATCGCTCCATTTTCTTTCCTCTTTGTCCGCCGCGAGCGTTAACTACAATTCACGTTAGTCTTTCAATCCAGCTAAACTTCAGATTTACTAACTAAAGTTAACGTGAGTTCTCTCCAGTTAAATCAGCAAAACGACATCTCTTGTTTACCCGATTTGAGAAACTGAAATCTTCTGACACCATGTAGAGTTAAGTGTCCCTAACTTAACAAATAAAGACAGAGATACAAATCCAACGTGTGCTCTCTAAGCATAACTTTATTATTCTGCCAGGTTTACCACTTCCCCCACCTAACCACAAGGGGGCAACGTCACATCATGTGTCCTATAAAATCCCTTAACACTACAATTAGCTAGACAGGTACACTTTGGAAGAGTGCATGAGCGTGTACATTTGCACGATATGAAGACAAGCACTGCCTCTGGAGCTGCTGGGCCAATCATCCAGTCCATCTCCAGGATGGCATTCTTCAGCCACCCCTTTCCTACTGGACTTGGGATAGTAGGGCAAGCCTCCTGGCAACGTCGCCATATTCCAGCTTGATAATTAGCTCGAAGTACATGCTTGAATAGAGTGTCTTCACACGGTGGGAGCTGATACAAGTCAACTTCTCCCTTCTTACAACAGAAGAGATGGTATCTGTGAAAGAAAAATTCTTTATTATTACAATGAAATTTTGTTAAATGCTGTTTGTTAACTAGATAGATTAGATTTGAAACTTTGCTTCCACATATTATAAAGAATGGTCCTTACCTCAGTTCATTGACTTTGACATCAGACTTTGATCCATACATATAGCACGTAAATGCCTGGAGGGCCTTGCTACCTCCCAGTCCTGTCCAAGATTCTGAAATGCTTCCAGGAAGTCTGTGTTGCCTTTCATAATTGTAAGTGGCCTTGCTTTGCCCTTGCCAGCAAATGCTGATGTCACAGGTCGGAGCGGACCACAGACTTTGTGAGTCACGCCCTCACTAGGTTCCACCTCGAGGAGGTCCCAAAAGCACCCCAATGACCACACACATGAGAGAGATAAGAAAAATATAGGTCAATCTTTATTAAATTATTTAAAATGAATTGGGAAGTGGGGAAAGGGATTCTAAAATATTGCTCTCTTCTTTCCAGGAGAAGATGGGGTCCAGAGAATGGAAGAGGGGGAGATCCAGCCGACACAGGTAAGGGACTGCAGGGAAAGGACAGAATGGAGCTCCTTCGTCTCTGGGTCCACCTCCTGCGTTGCTGTTGTTCCCGTGGCGCCCTTCTCTTCTCCTGAAGGCAGAAAAACACACAATGAGTGTGAGGGAAAGCAGAGACCAACTACCTGGATCTGACGTGCACGTTTCCTCTCGGGCCCGGCTCCTTTACTCCAGTGGTTCCTGTGAGCGTAAGTAGGGAACAAAGGTGAGTTAGCTGTAACCCAGCAAGATGGATGAATCGTGGCTGGCCCTAAGGATTCTTCGCCCAGGTTACAAGACACACAAGGTAGTTTTAATCTAGACTCAACAGGTAAGTAAGTATCGTCGCATTCACAGGCTCTTCACGAGTTTTCTCGGAGTGGGTATGGCTTCAACTCGACGTCAGGTAAGTATGACACTTTCACAGGGGTCTTGCGGGGCTCACAAGTTTTCACAGAGTGGGTTTAGCTTTATCTCGGTATAGGGTAAGTAGCACACTTTCACAGGGTCCTTCTAGGCTTATGAGTCTTTGCAGAGTGGATTTAGCTTTAGCTCGGTATAAGGTAAGTATCACACTTTCACAGGGTCTCTCTGGGCTTACGAGTCTTCGCAGAGTGAGTTTAGCTTTAGCTCGGTATAAGGTAAGTATCACACTTTCACAGGGTCTTCCTGGCCTTACGAGTCTTCGCAGAGTGGGTTTAGCTTTAGCTCGGTACACGGTAAGTATCACACTTTCATGGGGTCTTTCTGGGCTTACGAGTCTTCGCAGAGTGGGTTTAGCTTTAGCTCGGTATACGGTAAGTATCACACTTTCACGGGGTCTTTCTGGGCTTACGAGTCTTCGCAAAGTGGGTTTAGCTTTAGCTTGGTATTCGGTAGGTATCACACTTTCACAGGGTCTTTCTGGGCTTACGAGTCTTCGCAGAGTGGGTTTTAGCTTTAGCTCGGTATACCGTAAGTATTACACTTTCACAGGGTCTTTCTGGGCTTACGAGTCTTCGCAGAGTGGGTTTTAGCTTTAGCTCGGTATACGGTAAGTATCACACTTTCACAGGGTCTCTCTGGGCTTACGAGTCTTCGTAGAGTGGGTATAGCTTTAGCTTGAGATAAGGTATCAACAATAGTAGGAACAAAATCATACGTTACCTCTGGCTTCGTGCACGGGTGAGGGGAGTGAGAGCTTTTACCAGCGTCCGGCTATAGCTTGTAAAGCCAAACGTGGCCGGTGTCACCTCGGTGGCTGGATTCGGACAGGCGAAGATCTAGACAATGGGGTGAGCAGCTCAACGTGCACCACCACACACAATGTACACACAGCAATCAGTTTTTATGCAGCACTCCCAACATCTCCTCTGACGTTATGTTTTCACCCACAATGTTCTCACAGTACCTCACTCAACGGATCCACTTCCTCTGGCTGCGGTTGTATCGTGTAGTTAGAAGGTTGGTGTCCACTGTCTCGGCAGCTCCCGCTTGTTTCCACAGAGACCCTCCTAGCCTGGGGCGAGCACAGACAACAGAGACACAGCACAACACTGCAAAAGCTTCAGGTGCACTCACGTCAAGACAAACTCACACGCTGCACGTCACACACTCCAGTGAATAATAGGGTCTGTACTCTTCACCTGGCTAGATCCGCCCTGGGGGAGACTTGAGTTCGCCGGGCCGAGCGATGTCCTACCCAGTCGTGGCAGCTCCACAACACAACACCAGTTCGGTCTCCAATACTCCATCTCCAATACACTAGTCACAACACACACGGTGGGGCCGCTAACAACAGAGAACACTGTCCCACACTGTTACTTGAATCCGTCACAAAAGTTGTCTTGGATTGGTACTCACGATCTCTGGTGTCATTAATCGGTCTTTCTTTCTGTTCCTCTCTCCTCAGGTGACCCACAGAATGTACAATCACAACGTTCTACTTCGCCCAGACCTTCAGTGAAACACACACATTTGGTAAGTATCAACATGCTCTAATGCTGCTTTTCTCACCCTCCTTCGGGTCCTTGTTCTCCTCTTCCTCTTCTTCGCAAAGCGAATCCACAATGGTTTCAACCGGTATCTTTCCCACACTCGTATTCCAGCCCTTTGTTTGCTTGCAGCGTTCTTTCCCAACACAACAGCGCACCCTTCCTGTATTTCCACTCCTCCTTTTATACTCCTTTTCCCTGTGTAAATCACCCATTCAGCGATCGCCACGTCATTTACACACCCGCAGTTGATTTCGTTTGATTTGGGGGTTCCCGGGGATACCCGGAAGTGACGGTGTTTGTAAAATTCGGTCCGGGCGGAATCTCTTCACTTTTGGTTCCGCCCTACCGAGTCACTCTGTGACACTGACACTGAATCACATCCGGTAAAGGCATGGAAACCTACCAAAGCCTGATAAACTTGAGGCCCCAATATTGATGAAATTTTATTGATTTCTATGTACTTAGTGGGGTTCTGGGTGCCACATTTCTGGTACAATTTGCTGTGAATCGTTGTGGATGCAGCTAAGCACATTATGAAAACATCAGTGTCTTCTGATACAATGGCTTGATATCCCTCTCTCTCAGCATGGGCCGCATGTAGCAGCAGTCTACCATCAGCCTTTTCCTGATTTGACAGTAGCTCTTCCACATAGATGGTTTCCTCTTTGAATAGCTTCCAGCAGGTTTCACCACCAGTAATAAACATAGTCCTATGTTCAAGCTTGGTTCTGTGTAATGGATCTTTCAAGTAGCTGCAGATGAACTCTACCAGACTGTTGTTACTTGGGGATGCAAGGAAATTTCTCCATTGGGTAATGCTATGTCCTGCTGCAATGTTGCGGAACTGGGTATCACTTTGTGAGCCCGGGTTTTGTCTCTCAATGTCCTTAATAGAGTCGCCTGCATAGACATCAAACACAACATCAATTCTGTGACTGTTGGGACAATGAAACAGAACAACTGTTAGCAAATATTCTGCAAGTTCCCCAAAGGTTTTGTTGTCACATTTCAGTTTGTTGACAATAGCCATGTGATCAACAATTGATGCTGAAATATGTGGAATGGTTTCAGCTGGGGAGAAATTATTTTGTAGTACAGACGCTAATGCAGCTTTGTTGGTTTTTTTAGGAGACCATCAGAAGAAGCCAGAGACCATGGAATTGGCCCCAATGGGTGTGACAAGACCTCTCACATGTCAAGTCTTCTGCTTTGTGCAAAAATAACCATATGAGCAAATAAGTTCCTATCCGCTTTGAGAACAACTTCCTGTGTTCCAACTTTTGATACTTCCTTTTTGCTCAAGCTTGAGAATGTCTTAAAGCAACACTATGTAGTTTTTTACCTTTAAATAATGTCTCTTAAATTATTTCAGTGATAGAACAACTTTTAACTGGACAAATTGTACTGTTGCTGCAACCTGAGCAGCCTCCTAGCTGCAACAAGCACACTCTGAAAGTGGCGGTGGAGGGTAGAAAACACAGCCCCGCCCCTCCCCCTGCCTGCAGAAGAGTGTCTGATACCAGGCACTGTTGCGCTTTTCAACCACATGGGGGAGCTGTAAGTCATTTTTACATGGAAACTACATAGTGTTGCTTTAAGATTTTGCTTAGGAAGTCTATAGTGGAATTGATTGATAGGTGATGCACTTAGTCTCTCTGATTTGAAAAGCTGATATTCATTGTCACCTTTTTCAAATGCTGTTGTCAGGTCTCTGATAACTTAATCTGGAGCTAAGCTGCCTGTTGAGAGGGATACCAAGTCTTGTGGCTCTCCACTGAAAGGGTCTATCCAGTTCTTCTCAAGTAGCTCTACTATTGATCTAACTGCATTCTCATCCTTCTCCATCCATGGAGCCTGCAAGTCATGATGCTTGCTGCAGCAGTCTTTGTGGCTCACCATTTCTCTGAGATACCTCAAGAAAGATATGCGGAATTCTGAAATCAGATAATAGCTAGCTAGTGTGGACTGTTATACTTACCAGTTTGTCTGTTGTGCAAAGGCCATGCACATTGAGGGACTGTGGGAGAACCGAAACCAGGGCGGAACAACGGCAGCATTTCTGGGCACATGTGAGTAGCTAGGAAGAGAGAGAGTGAGAGAAGATCGGTATCAAGAAAACTGTGAGTACGTTGACCTGCCTTCATATCATTGTTTATACATGGAGATGGAATACTAGTGTTTGCTTGAGTGTCCAACAGCGTGTTAAGCGGCCCCATCGTGGATGAAGAGACGAGTGGGTGAGCAGAAATCAAGTGAAGTGGACGGATGTTGTTTTGCTGTGGCTACGACGTCTAAGTTTGGGCCATTCGCCGTGCCCGCAACCCTGACCTCCTCCAGGACGAGTTCCAACCGAGTGGGGAGTGCCGACCCTAAAATCACTGAAGTGTGTGTAGTGCAGTGGGTGAATCTGTCTTTGACGTGTGTACACCTGAAGTTTGCAGTGTTGTGCCGTGTCCCTGTCGTCTGTGCTTACCCTCTAGGCCGAGGAAGCTCCTGTTGGAGGGAGCGTGTGCTGTATTGGGTGACCATCTATTCCATGCATGCCCGCTTATAACTCTGGTCCCTGTGTTCTGCAGAAGAAGGCGAAGTTCTAACGCAAGTCAAGGTATTGTGTGGATGTTGTGGGGGAAATCATTGCATTAAAGGGAAGCATTCGACTGTCGTTTGTGAAACAATCTGCTGTGCCTGCTGTGTATGCTTCCACCTCGAGTGAAGCGACCAAGGTCCCCCAATGGCCGACAACGAGTTGCCAGAGGCCCCACCCCGAGTCATGCCTTTTCATGGGAAACCCCTGGATCCAGAAATACGGCGGAACCGACTCAGAGGTGAGATTTTCCGAATGGAGAGCTCAGATTGAATACCTGGCAGGAATCCAAGGATTGAATGCGGCCCAACAGCTGCAGTTTGTGTTGAACTCCTTAGAGGGGAAGGCGCGGCGAGAAGTCCAGGCCGCCCCAGAAGCTGTGCGGGCCACGGCACAGTCCATATTCAACTTCCTGTCTGAACATTACGGAGACACCACCCCCGTAGCCATCCTTAGAGCCCAGTTTTTTAGCTGTAAACAAGGGCCCCGGCAACCCATACGAGCCTATGCACTACGACTTCGAGAACAGTTCAGCAGACTACAGAAATGCCCAGATCATGACCTGGAGGACGTGGAGACCCTCTTGAGAGATCAATTCCTGCTAGGATTGCGGGTAGGCCCAGTACGACAGAGTTTACGGACACAGTTCTGAAGATACCCAGAGCTGACATTTGAGGATCTGAAAAAGGCGGCGGTCGCTTTGTAGTTAGACCAGGCCAAGGTCAAAGATCCCCCTGTGTGTGCGGCCGTAAGTAGTGGTGCAACTGTTCCTCCCGAGGAAGTGGACTGTAAACAGACGTTGCGGATGGAGCTCATGAAGGATGTTCGTGAGCAAATGAAGGAACTGTCCAAAACGCTGTTGGAAGAACTGCGCCTTGGGGCCCCCAGTCAGGAGGTGAGACACGCCCCCAAAAACGAGCTTATTCAGACAGCGGCCCACCCTCGTTTCGAATGGGATGAACAAGAGCGACCCATCTGTAATCGTTGTGGGGAGCCTGGACACTCTAGCCGGCAACTGGGGCTAGGACGGACTGATTGGACGGAGTCCTGTGGTGGAAGTGAAATTATTTGGCGCCAAAGTGCCCTGCTTGGTGGACACTGGATCCCAGGTCACCTTGTTTTCTGAAAGCCTGTCACAAGAAGTATTTGGCCAACAAACCATGAAAGGAACTGACCCCTCATGGCTGACCTTAAAGGGAGCGAATGGGCTGGACATCACTTACATAGGGTATGTAGTGACTGATGTAGAGATCCGTGGAATTGTTGTACCCCAGAAGGGGATTGTTATTGTCCAGGACCACTGTTTAGGGATTCACCGAGCCCTGCTGGGGATGAATGTTATCGCCGAGTGCTGGGAGGAACTGTTTCGGGCAAGGCCCGTGAAGACGGTCCCACTGGCTGAACAACAAGAATGGAGACGGATTGTCGCTGATTGTCGTCGGATTCAGACAGCAAAGGTACGAATGGACCGAGAAGACACCGTCCGAGTGGCCTGCCGATTTGCTCTATCCATACCCGTGAGAAGTGAGGCCGTTGTATGGCGAGTAAGCACTTTTTGCTTATTAATTAGGTTTGTGTTGTTGGCCAAAATTTGCTCAAAGTGGTGAGACATTTAAGCTCTTCTAAATTTAAGAACCACATTTGTGAAATGGGGTTTTGATTTCAAGGGTACAATCTAACTAAGGCATGCATGCATGAATCTGTATTAACTTACTGATGAGTTGGCTTTGATGATCACAGTGAATTGAAACAGATTTTAAGTAAAAGAAAAGTGAAGTGAATGACGTAGAGGTTTAAGTTAAAAGAACGTGTAAAGGTTTAAATCGCTATGTCGGGGAAGTGAATTAACGATTGTTTATTTGGTTTAATGTGAAGTTAAGAGAACGTGTAAAGGCTTAAATCGTTATGTCGGGGACGTGAATTAACGATTGTTTATTTGGTTAATGTAAAGAGGACACGCAAAGGTTTAAATCGTCATGTCGGGGAAGTGAATTGACGATTGTTTTTTTGTTTAATAATTTGTGTTTGAGTGTGTATGTATGCCGCTGCAGTGTGTGAGTGTGCTATAAACTTTGCATCTAGTGGGGGTGGTGCATGCATTTCCCTTGGTCTGTCATTGTGGCTGAGCAGGGGGGCCGTAAGTGCTGTCTTACTGGGTGTAAGGTGAATGTTTGATAAGCCCTATAAGGGATAAAGAATGATAGATAAGCCCTATAAATAAAGGGATAACAGTCTGGCTGAATTATACACCCTACAAATAAAGGGTTAGAGTATGCAAGAAATGAGTCCTAAAAATAAAGGGAGCCCAAATAAATAAAGGGATTGATATGAATGCTGAGTTATTACTGAACCATTTTTGGGTAACAATTTGGTTTATACATTATTGAGCTAAAATATTGATGTATACTATTGAAATTTAAGGTTTGGTCAAAACTTATTTTCTGTACCAGACATAAAAAGTTTAGGAAATATAAAAGGTGGGTGATATTGTGGTTTGATATGTTTTGGATGTGAAAAACAAACATTTTGAGAAACTGTGGGGATTTTTGGCGATATATACTTAAAAGATAAGAACATTATAAAGTGTTCTGAGTACAAGAAAATTGGAGGGCTGGTGTATTACAAAATAAAGACATGGCAGGCAGTCCTGTTGAACTCTTGGGAGTAAAATACCCATTGAGTAAAGATCTCATAAAGCATCTCTCTAAAAAATGGCAAAAACGTACAAAAAGTATGGTAACAAGATGGCCAAAAGAGGGGACTTTTGATGTGGCATTGTGTGAGGAAATGGAAACATTGGTTAAAAATTACAAAACCAAAAATATGAGTAAGAAAAACAAAAAAAGAGAAGAAAAATGTGAAAAGGAGCAAGAGGTGTTAGTATTGTTCAAAAAAGAAGGGGAATGTCTGCGTAAAAATTTAAAACAGGCCAAAAGGCTGTTGAAAGACATGGAACAAGAAACCATGATTAAGAAACAAAAATATGCAGACCCCCCTCCAAATGGGTTGGCACGTATGGTTGGGTTGTGATTTTGCTATTTTCGTGTGTCTTGTGAATAGTATGCCATACAAACCCGTTTGCCACTGAACCTGCATTAACGACGACAGTGGGGCCTCCAGCCTTAGTCAAACGGGTTGGCATGTATGATTGGGTTGTGATTTTGGCGCTTTCTTTGTATTGCGAATAGTATGCCATACAGACCCGTTTGCCACTGAACCTGCATTAACGACGACAGTGGGGCCTCCAGCCTTAGTCAAACATGTTGACACGTATGGTCAGGTTGCGATGTTGGCGTTTTCTCGTGATCTTGTAAATAGTATGCAATATAGACCCGTTTGCCACTGAACCTGCATTAACGACGACAGTGGGGTTACAGGCCTTAGTCAAACGGGTCGACAGGTTTCATTTTCTCTTAAAGATCGGAAGGTGACCCTTAGTTACCATATATATCGTCGCAGTGGGCCCCCAATGTGCAAAATCCTCAACTGTGGATAATATAATTATGCCGCAATAGTTAGTCTGTCTGAAACTAAGCTGATTAAACCACATCACTGTGTGACACTTGCATTACATGTGAACGGCCCCTATGCTAATATGATTTTGTTTTTCTCTCCCTGTCTCGTCCTCGACCCTGAGGACAATGGCACAAACAGACCCAGTTCCGGTAGATGTGAAAGTTGGCACACCTCTGATCTACTGGTCGTCCCTCAATGTGATGCCCAGCTGATGCCTGACCAACGATCACCGGCAGAACCCGCTTAATCTCCGCTTAATCTCCTTATCCGTTTATATGTGTGTATATACATGTATATCTCCCAAGGGTTTTTCCCTCCTAGGACTTTTTAGTTTTTTATTTCCTCGGCTAAACAACCCAGGGTTTTTGTTTTTTTTCTCCTAGGGGTTTTTTTTAACCCGGGGAGGTAGCCTGCTTGGGCTTAACTTAGCTTCTTCTTCTAGACGTTACATTAGTAATACGCTCGCTCATAATGTCGAGTCATAGCCGCAGCAAATTTGACTGCTTATGCTATTGTGTATTATGTTGTGCTATCTGTCGTGTTTCTGTGCTTTTACTGCTTCTATTAATGTAAAGCTGCTTTGAAACAATTAAGTATTGTGAAAAGCGCTATATAAATAAAATTGAATTGAATTGAATTGAATTTCCTTAAAGTCACTTTCTATTTTGTGTAGCTCAACAATCTTTTGCTGACAGTCTTTTGTTTTACCCATTGTGATAAATGAATTTGTTACATCATATTTATTCTCCTGTGTAACTGGTAGATATGACCATTTGGGCAACATCATGTTTCTAGTCACATGTGCTAAGAAAATGTTTATATCAATGGGAATATACTTCAGAAATATTTTACTGATAAAAATTTCTGGGGGGGGGGGTAATTGTATCCAGTGTGTATTAGAGAAAACCATTTATTTCTTAGTGTAATTCCCCCCACACTTTTTCCCACAACTGTTTAACATCATATTTTTTATCATATATTTATTCAAACTCAAAATGAGAAACATTGTGGGTTTATTTTCACAGCTTTCTCATATTTACCAAGGGGGTTAATATTTTTGTTCACAACTGGTACCTTAAAGGTACACATCTCTAATAAAATGGTACATAGAATGTTTTTTTCTGGGTGTGTAAATCTTCACATTGTCTTGGCCTGCATTAAGACTGTGTTTAAGTCCTTTGATTTGTATTAGAAATTAAACATCTGAGACAATATAATACAATATATTTTTGATGGTCCAATAAAGTTTTCGAACTTGTATAGGATCTGGAGGTACCTTATTTATTTAAAATGTTTTTCATTGAATAATCTCATAAAGAAGCATTCTTTTATAAATTGGAAATATTAAACAAATAATATTTACAGAGCACTGTGTTATTCTAAATTGGACATATTAAGCCAAAACTTTGCATTTCACCCTTGTAAAATGTTCTTGAGGGTTCAATACACATTTCCATCTTGTTTTAGAGTAGCAGGTTATTCTTAATTTGACATATAAGGGCCAAAACTTTATATTTAACCCTTGTAAAATATTCTTGAGGGTCCAATACATATTTTCCATCTTGTTTTAGAGTAGCAGGTTCTTGTTCTTAAGAGCTTTCGAGCCAAATGATTTTGCATTGAAGAATAAATTGGACATATTAGGCAAATAATTGGTCATTTTAAACTTGTAATGTGTTCTTTGGAGTACAGTAAACCCCTTGTTTCCAAAGCTATTAAATAAATAGTTGTATAGAGAATTCCCATAGATAAAATGTGCTGTGATAAATAATCAATTCTAAGCAAATAATTGTACATTTGAGAGTTGTACAGGCATGTTCTTGAAGTACAATGCTGACTTCCCATCATGCTTTTGACCAGTGAACCCATTGTTTTTAAAGTTATTGAAAAAAAAGAGTTGCATAGAGAATTCCCATGAAGAAATGTGCTGTCATAAATAATCAATTTAAGCAAATAATTTTATTTTTAAAAGTTGTAATATGTTCTTTGGAGTACAATGCTGATTTCCCATCATGTTTTTGAGCAGTGACCATACTGTTTCTAAAGCTATAGGAAAAAATAGAGTTGCATACAGAATTCCTACAGAAAACTGTGTTATTATAAATTGGACATATACGTTCATACGTCTCCGTGTGGAGAACAAGCTGCTGTTCACCGGGGGAGAGACACCGCGGCGAACGGATATCGGTGAGAAGCAAAGTTTGCAATGTACAGAACTGATAGTTGTATAATGTTCTCCCCACGCACAGGCAAAAAAATGGGACAATTTAAAAATCAAGTACAAGGTGGGACCCAACTATGGAAATAACACATTTAAATGTCACTTGTGAATTTCCAAGTCAGTCTTTATTGTAAACATAACAGACTTGCTTCCAGTAAGTATATGTACATCATCTCAACTTTTTCATCTTCACTATTTAGGAATGCAAGTGTCCTGGCACAGGTCAAGGGACAGAGGATGGCAAGGTGACGGCAGGAAATTGGCCCTGGTTTGCCCTCATGGACGAGGCACTAGGGAAGTCTGCAGCAGTCACACCCCCTTGCCTTATTGCCTCGATCCAAGAGGAACAACCAGGGCCAAGCACTGCTCAACAGGTAGAACAAGGAAGAGACGAAGATGAGGAGGACGAGACAGTGAGAAACAGGAGCAAAGACAGAGCAGGTCACAGAGAAGAAAAGAGGAGAAGGGAGCGAGAGGATCCAGTCCTTCAGCTTCTAAAGGAGGATATGAAATACCAAAGGGAGGCAGATGAGAGGAGGGAAGCCGAGGCCAGAGAGAGGTCCGAGCGCTTTTTTTCCCTCTTGGAGAGGTTGGCAGAAAAATAAAGCAAATTAAATTGAACTGGTTTTGTCTTTGTCTCTTTCATTATTTTATAACAAGTGCATATACATTTATAACAAACCATGTTCTTTCGAGTGCAATAGAAAAACAAAAGAATGTATGGCACAATATCTCCCTTACTTACAACTTCTTTTCAATGTTTTGTGATGTGTGATTCTGAGATGGACACAAAGCCTTAATTTCATGTTTGTTACATTAAACACATTTATTTAAGCAATTCTGTAGTCACAACTATGTACTGTGGAATTTGATGTTGTTTAAATGTATTCTACTAATCATATTATTATAATTCAGCTTATGTGTGCCTTTACAAAATTGATTCCTGTGCTGAAAATATGAGGGCTGTCTGTGTGTGTGTAAAAACTGCAAGGTCGTGGTTTCGGTTGAGCGTAGGACCGACCTTGCAGCTGCTGGTGATAGCCAAAATAAGAACAAGGCTTGAAGGAGAAAACACACAGACAAAAGAAATACATGCTTTCGATATTAATTCACTAATAATCATTCATTTCCAGATTATTACATATAGAAGTGTTTGGATTTATAAAATTAAATGTTGTCATAAATATTAATGTATTAAAATATATAAATGATTATGCCTTTGTGCCCATGAATAATGTAGAAGATTGCCCTGTAATAAGACATTGCCATATAAGGATGAAATGCTCTAGGGCACAAGGTGTTCTGTATGTTTGTGTGGTATATACCCCCACAGGCTGAAACTGGGTGTGGTGATGGAGTCAGATCAAGGAGGAAAAGCAGCCTTTGTGGGTGGAGATTCTAAGAAGAAGATCGACGTCACATACTTTATAAATAATTGTTTCCCCAAATGCTGGGGGTTGGTTGCTTGCCAAATGTGGCCGTTGAAACAACCCAGCGCGCTGTAAAACTTTTTCATATCTGATCATAAAATAGCTTATTTTTTAATACCATGTCTTTCCTCTAATTATGAACATGCAATGGACGCCTTAAAGTCCAACAATTGGTGACCCCTGACGTTCGTTGGAGGGAAAGGAGAGAGTGAGAGGAAGGAGGGTTTCGTTGCAGAGACCTAAGTAAGGGAGGATTCCATTTCAACACAAAAAGAGCACTCTACTAAAATAAGGTAAGCAGAAACCTGTTTTATCGAATTCTGCTATTTGGATATACCAAATTACTTGTGTTGATAAGGAGATCCGAACTGAATTACAAATTTACATTCTTATAAACTGATCAGAGTGAAAAACTTTTTGAAATCATTGAATTTTGCTATTAATTAAAAAGGTTGAGGATTCCTTTAATACATTAGGTATTATAAAATACCAACTCGGTTGAAGCCGAAAGGAGTGAAAGGCTCTTGGATGAAAGGTCCATGAATACTGTTAATGGCGGTGTAAGTTAACAGAATTAATTAAAAAGGTTGAGGATTCCTTTAATACATTAGGTATTATAAAATACCAACTCGGTTGTAGCCGAAAGGAGTGAAAGGCTCTTGGATGAAAGGTCCATGAATACTGTTAATGGCGGTGTAAGTTAACAGAATTAATTAAAAAGGTTGAGGATTCCTTTAATACATTAGGTATTATAAAATACCGACTCGGTTGTAGCCGTAGGGGGTATAAAGCAGCCCGTGGATGAAAAGTCCACGAATAATGGAAAGAAGAAGTGACATCTTAATGTGAATTACATTGTTGATATATTGTTGTTATTTTTTGTGACATTTCTGTGAAAGTTGTATTGTGTTTGTAGTGCGGGTGAAACTCCTGAAAACTACTGGTGTATATATCCTTTTGCTAGATAAGAGTGACGTTTTGTGCTTTTTTTGAAATTTTGAATGCTTGTAAATTGTGTGAAAATGGCTAAATTTCAAAAAAATGTGATGAGTATGGTTGCCTAACAGTGTATGTGCAATGGAAAAAAGGCAAGTAGTTTGGAAAGGGACCAACTGTTAAAGACTCAGAAACAGATTTGAGAATGGGGACGAGAATCGCTTTTGTTGCAGCTGAAGTCGAGACGATTACAAAGAAAAAAGGGGAAGTTGACAGTTGTGCTGTGAGCGAGTAAAAGGAAGTAGAACAAGGAAGCACTGAGCCAGTACCCCCAGCCCCACCCATGGCTCCTCTTCAAGTGAAGTCACTATACCCCTCACTGCACACACCTCCTCCTTATGAGGAAAAGTCTGTTTCGATCTCAAAGCAACAGCCGGTGTTAACAGTAAACAGCGGTGAACTAGATGTTGAATTTGATGAAATAAAGGCCCTGAAAAGAAAAATGGAAAGATTAGAACAAACACTTATGACACAGGGAGAGATAATCACAACTCTATTAAGATTACAGAGAAATGTAAATGATAACAACATGGGAAAAGAGATCTTGTGTATTACACAGACAGGGCCATAAACAAATCACACAAACAGAACTTGTAGAGGTAGATAAGATTAAGAATGAGCTTTTGAAACTGCAGCTGGAACAGGCCAACACAAAAAAGAAACAAATGCCCCAGCAGGCCCAACCAACACCAGTAGCTATGACAACTAGTGTACCGGACAATATCCCAATCAGCCCATAGATCCATATAAAGGCCCACCCTATACAGGAAACCCGTGGGAGGGATATAACCAACAGAGAAGGGGAGGGCCAAGAAGGAGTAGTAGACCAAAACAGGGAGGTTTTGGCAGGAATGCATGTTATGTGTGCGGACAAGAAGGTCATTGGGCCAGAAGATGCCCTCAAAATGGGTCACAGCCCCAATATTCCAGTGTAAGGTATCCACTTAACGCACCAAATGCAAGGGGATGGGGTCCCAATAGAGGAGGTGGCGGGCGTGGAAATGGTGGTTTTGCCAGGGGACCACCAGCGCCACACAACTCATCATCACCTGATTTAATGGCGCCTGTGCACCCATCATGGGGTCATGGTGATGGTGCAGAGGAATGACGGGGCACACAGGAACCCACCATGAGGGGAATGGCTGAGCCCCTCATGGACAAAGTGGTAAACGATACACCACTAAAAGCTCTAGTGGATACTGGAGCTACATACTCCACTGTAATAAGAGGCACCATACAGTCAAATGATCTGACTAATAAAACAGTGAGTGTGATGGGTTTCTGGTAAAATTGAAAAGTGACTAACAACAAACCACTACCCTACAAGGTAGCAAACCAGTCTAGTTCGCACGCATTTCTGTATTCCTCCAACACACTAGTTAATAATAGATAGGGACCTAGAAATTATAATGACCTGTCAATGTTGTAATGTGCCCCCGAACGGACGGGGCACAAATGAATGGCTAATTAAACTATGGAGAGATAGAGCCTTATGTCTGACCCAGGACCAGAGATTTATGTTGTTATTATTTTTTTGGGCCTTATAAACAACAAACAATAGATAATAAGGTATGTACCAATATATAAAACGGTGTATTAGATAAAGTTTACCAAAAAATCCTGGCCAACCAAACCTGAAATTATGTCCATGAGGGTGTAAACATGACTGACCTGATTACTGAGGGGATGCCACATGATAGTTAAAAAAAAAAACAAAAAAAAAACAAACAAACCCAAAAAGGGCCCAACAAAATCAGACATAAGTTGGTTTACAACACCACTGCCAACTACCCGCTACTAATTACGCTATTTACGGATGACTTTGTTTTAGAGCATCAGATGGTACGCTAAAGGCAGGCTTTGCTGTGGTTGAGAAAGTTGAGGGTGATTTTGTAACAAGACTGAGTGGTAGATTGAAAGGTAAACAGTCAGCACAGAGAGCTGAAATGAAAGCTGTTATCAAAGCCTTGCACTACACTGGGGAAGAGAGGGTGATTATTTATAGTGACTCTGCATATGTGATTGGTGCAGTATATATGGAACTGCCATATGGCAGATAGGTGGGTTTGAAACCAGGAAAGGCCGGCCTATAATAAATGGTAGCGAAGCCTGACACATACTACAGGCTGTGAAGGTACCTAATGAAGTGGCTGTTGTCAACTGACTAATAAACCACTTATGTCCCCAACCATGGTTTCCCAAGACAAAGTTAGATCTGACAAAATTGACAAACACGCACTGGAATTGACATATAGTTTCGGGGCTGCTTGTCACCCCAATGTTAGAGCAAAGCTGAAATAATGAACCTGACTTTGACATTAAAACTTGACTTGACAAAATCTGTGCACAGACAAAAATAACATGGCTTGACGAATTGCCAATTGCATTAATGTCTATTCGCTCTTCTGTTAACAGGATTTCTGGTTTTACACCCTTTGAATTGCTTACAGGTCGACAGTCTCCAGGCCCACGGAACGCCTTGGTGTAGGATCCAATCCTGCCACTAACTAATGATGTTTATTTCTACAAACTAACTGCTCTGATTAAACATTTTTCCTGCCAAGCTACCACACAACGAAATTGTAAGAACGACCCAGCTGTTACAAATGATGATTGGGTTTCTAACAGAAACCGGTGTGGACCTGAGGACTCAGGTCCAAGAGAGGGAGAGTGTTGAAAGTGAAAGTGAAAGTAAATCAGCTGGAATACAGAGAGAACAAACAGGAAGTGAAACACCGTTGGTAACACTCACACAACACCAACAACAAAGTCAACAAACACTCTGTAAAATTGTGCATAAAAAAGGTGACATTTTTTCCAGCCCAGCAACAGAACCACAAAAGGTTGTAAGACAGAACAAACACACAGGTGAATGTGCAGTTACCCATGAGGACGACGGCAGACTGATCTTTCATTTAATAACCAAACAAAACTGTACTGATTTACCAACATATGAGAATTTTACCAACAGCTGGGGTGTGGGTTAGATAAATTGGACTTCCATAAGGTGGTGTTCAGGGACCTGAACATCACAATTACTGTTTATTAATTATAACCTGGGTAGCTACATAACATATTGACCTTCGAATTTCGAATTTCTTAAGTTTCTTATATAATCTTACATTTCAATGTTTCCTTTTGAATTTAATTTCTAAGTGTCTTATACAATGCTACAGTATTAATTTTACATTTTAATTTTCTTTTTCCTTTTTCAACTTACGATTGTTATTTGAGTATTAGCCAATAGGAATAAGGGTATTTTTTCCACAGAGATGAAGCTATATGGAAATTGGAAGGTTCTGTGGGCCCTAGGGGTTATAGCTGCAATTATAATCACCATAATATTTAGCATAAACAATGGAAATAATCTGAAAATTGACAAGAGGTCCAAAACAACACCACAAGATCAGTGCTTAACCCTCTGGGGTCGGACCCTTTTTGGACACAGTCAGAGGTTCTGACATGCTCTCACATTTGGTCTTTTTTCAGTTGCTTTAAAACACATTAATGGCTAATATCACATAACACTGTATTCAGCACAAACTGTGCTATAATAATATGTAAGATAAATGTATGTACATGTTTGTATTTTTAAGTAAATGATGTTTATGCGTGGTTAGTAAAAAAAAGAAAACAAAAAGTTGCTGAAATAAGGCCAAGAAACACATCCTAAACATTTGTTAACAAGCAAAAAAGTTATCTACTCTTGTAGAGTAGAGAATTTGCTACATTTAACCCACTCATTCACATGAAAAAATACATTGATTTAACTTTTGTAAGACACTTTTTGCTGTGTAAAGGCAATGTAGCTGACACAGAAAAAGTGTATTTCTTGTTTAATATTTTTGTTACCTTTTAAAAGTATTCGTTTGTTTGTTACAAATGTTGTTTAATAATTGAATGTTTATTTGAGTATTTGTATTTTATCTTCTTAACAATTGCCAATAGTGACACCTACTGGTGAAAATATGTAGCATTGTACGTATGTAGGTCACGTGTTTTTGATAAGCTGCATTTGAACATTGGGAAAGCACGAGATGATCACACGAACGGAGAAGTGTAAGATCAAAAGAAGTGTATAGATTAATAAGATTGTTTGTTAAGAAGATTTCTAATGTCTCCTGAATCCTGATTGGAAAGCACACGGTATGTTTGTTTGTGTTTTGGTTAATTTTGTGTATAATTTAAGGTATTTTGTGTATTAGTATGTTTAAGCCATATAATTTCATCACAAATGTAATTGCTATTTTATTTTATTCTTTAGTTTTTCACGGTGCTCAGTTGATGTTTGTGATGACAAGGGGACAGACATTAAAACTGAAAATCTGAATCTGAAGGCATCAGTTGAAGCGTGTTTATTTTCTAATCACGGAGAAAAACTTCAGGAGCCGTTATAGTGAAAAACGTGCATTCACACCCTCTAAAAAGTGCAAGAATTAATCGTGAAAATGAAGAGTTGCCAGCACTCGTGGTGATGCAGTTGACCCGGTGGAAAATAGCAGCCGTCAGTGGAGGTGAAAATGTCGTCATTCAAGGGAGCAGCGCGATTTCGTCTGATTGAAACTCCATCTTGCTTTTCGCGTGACTGAATTCCTTTCTGTGTAGAAGAGCAGCGCAAGAAGACATTTTGCAGTGACAACTGATAGCCACAAGGCGGCGACGTTGCAAAATTTTTGACAATTCAGTCATCAATAAGAGTTGAAACCTTTGGATTTGGAGGTCAGACTGTATCTTTTCAGCTTGAAAAATTTATTTCTTGATTGATGTTGCATTAACATTTATTCTAATTGAAATTGTGTGCAAATGGTTGAAAGAAGTTTTTGCATTTAAACCTTACCTTTCTGAGTTGAGATTAATGTGTAACTTGTTTAATAATTGACATTGTACAATTTCAATGTGTTAGTACAGCTGGCTATTTGGGTTTAAAGCTGAATAATTTTGTGGTTTAAACCAAGTTACCAACATGGATGTAAATAGATCAGACAGTGTCTTAGACCAAGTCATTCAAGCTCTTGAAGATGAAAAAGCGCAATTAGAGGGGAAATTAGAAACTGAAATTGATGTCTCAGAAAGACAAAAATATGAAGAACGCCTTGCAGAAATTAATGCAGATTTGCAAGCTAATAAGACAAAACTTCAAGGGTCATCATCACAAGTTGAGCACGAAGTTAGGCGTTCAGAAAGAGAAAGACGTCCAACAGAAAAAATGCTTGAGTTAAGACGTGATGAGTTAGCAAAAAGAGAAAGGAAGTTTATGTTCACATACTTAAACTTTAAAGCTGAAGCTCAGTTTATCAGATCTAAACTGAAAGAACAATGCTCTAAAACTGAGTTAGGTGATATGATAGTGACTGCAGAAAAACGTGAAGCAGAGTTAAAACAAACCTATGAGAGTATTCGTGCAATGAACGTCCCATCTCAAGATATAAGAAGGAAAATGGATAGCTGCACTTCAGTGACTAGTGAAGTAACTGCACTGTTGAAAAGACGTTGCACAGAAGTTGACACTAAAGAGTTTGATGCGGAGGCTGTTAAAGAAACACTCCTCCAATTACTGCAAAGAGATGACGCCAAGTCAATTTATGGATCAACTGTGTCGAGAGCTGAAAATGAAAGTCAGCAGGGAAGTCATATGTCAGTAAAAAGAGCGGAAGCAGCGGCACGCTTAGCTGCAAAACGTGCTGAACTAAATCGAGAAAAAGAAATCTCAGCTCAAAGAAAAGAGGTGCTAGCCCAACAAGAGAGGTTAAAAATGCTGGAGGAACAAAGGGATCTTGAAGTCATAGAAGCTGAATATAGTGTGTATGCAGAAGAGGAATCAAGATTGAACGCTGAAATAGGAGATACAAAAGAAAAATGTGCTTTGCCTCCATGTCAGCATCCGCTGCAACACAATAACCATTCATGCACCAAGGTTTCAAACTTTCAACCTTTAGCTCAACCGTGCTCTGAAAATAAGCTAGAGACTAAAGTAGATGAGGTTGTATTAGTGAAAGCACTAACAGAATCCCTGGCAATGACCAAACTTCCAGCTCCAGAGCCATTCACCTTTACAGGTGACCCACTCAAGTTCATTGAATGGCGCACTTGTTTTAAAGCTTTGATTGAAACAAACTGCACAACTTCAGCACATAGGCTGTTCTATCTAAAAAAGTACATAAGTGGAGATGCTCTTAGTGTACTAGAGGGAACATTTTATAGGAGTGATGAAGATGCATACACGCAAGCTTGGGATGCCCTGAATAAACGCTATGGACATTCTTTTGTAGTTCAAAGAGCATTTAGGACAAAGCTGAGTAACTGGCCAAAAATAGGACCTAAAGAATCACTGAAATTAAGGGACTTTAGTGATTTCCTTATCTCCTGTAAAAATGCAATGCCTCATGTACATGGTTTGGGAGTTTTGGACGATTATGAAGAGAACCAGAAATTGCTTCAGAAACTTCCTGACTTTATAACAACTCGTTGGAATAGGCATGTCAGTAAAGCACTCGATGATGAAAAGCCATACCCAAGTTTTGCTGAGTTTTCAGACTTTGTGGCAGAAGAGGCACGTATTGCATGTAATCCTGTTTCCTCTCTACATGCTTTAAAACATGCAGATGAAAGGTTAGGAAAGGAGCAAAAACGTTTCAAAGCCAGTGCTCTGGTGCAAAATGTTAAACCCATTGCAAAGAACTTTAATGCATTGGAAAGAGAAACCAGTACCAAACTCAACCCTTCAGCTACTCAAGATAAAAGACAACTAGAATGTGTCTGCTGTAAGCAAAATCACTTCATATACAAATGTGAAAAGTTTGCGGCAATGCCTCTTGAAGAGAAGAAAAAGTTTGTCATCAACAACAAGATGTGCTTTGGTTGTCTCAGAGTCGGCCATATCTCCAAAAACTGTAGAAAGCGAGCAACTTGCAACATCTGCAGGCAAAGCCATCCCTCTCCACTTCATGAAGAACGTTTTCAAGGAGGAAAACCAGAAGCTTCGTCTGACGAAAGGGCTTCCATTAGCTTATGTAGTGTGGGAATGGACAACTATAATCGCACTTCAATGATAGTTCCAGTATGGCTCTCTTGTGCAATAAAGGACAGCCCAGAAATTCTAGCCTATGCATTGCTGGACACGCAGAGCAAGAATACATTCATCAATCAGGACATCTGCGACAAACTTCAAGTACACACAGAACCTGTGAAATTAAAGCTGTCCACAATGACTGATCGAGCTACGATAGAGGATTGTCAGAGAGTAGATGGACTAAGAGTGAGAGGCTATAGTTTGCAAGAGTACATTGAGTTGCCACCAGTTTACACTCGAGACTACATTCCCTTGGAACGAGATAGCATTCCTACTTGCAAAAAAGCTCAGAAATGGACCCACCTGCTCAGTGTTGCAGACAAAATGCCAGATTTATTGGATTGTCCTGTAGGGCTTCTAATTGGCTATGATTGTCCAAGAGCTCTAAAGCCAACCCAAGTGATATCAGGGAATGATAACGAGCCTTACGCAGTCAAAACAGACTTAGGCTGGAGTATAGTGGGATCCATAGCTCCCAATAGTTGCTCTAGAGATGTAACAGGGTTCTGTCATCGCATATCGGTGAAGGAACTCCCAGCTATAACACCTGCCTCTATAATCAGGACATTAGAAGCTGACTTCAGGGATACAGATTCAAAAGAGAGGACAATATCTCAGGAGGACATTCAATTTCTTCAACAGTTGGATGAAAGGGTTCAACACAACAGAGAAGGACATGTGGAAATGCCCTTACCTTTCAGAAAGCGTCCTCAGTTGCCGAACAATAAGCAGCTTGCTGTGGTTCGTTTGAGATATTTGAAAAGGAAAATGGAGAGAAGTTCTAAGTACAGAGAAGACTATGTGAGATTTATGGATGGTGTCCTTAGAGATGGAGATGCTGAAGAAACAACTACCACTGGAAAAGAAGACAGTACATGGTACATCCCACACCACGGGGTATACCACCCAAGAAAGCCAGAGAAAATAAGAGTGGTGTTTGACTGCTCAGCCAAATTTGAAGGCACATCTCTAAATGACCACTTACTCACAGGGCCAGACTTAACAAATGCTCTGACTGGAGTGCTGTGTAGATTTCGTGAGCATCAGATTGCTATTGTTTGCGATGTGGAGAAGATGTTCCATCGCTTTCATGTCAGTCCAGATGATCGTGATTTCCTGAGATTCCTATGGTGGGAAGAAGGGAACACTGAAATGGAACCCAAGGAATATCGCATGCGAGTTCACATTTTTGGAGCAGCATCCTCTCCAGGGTGTGCGAACTATGGCATGAAATATCTAGCCAGCAAATATGAAAAGGACTACCCACTGGCAGCAAGCTTCATTCGCAAAAACTTCTATGTGGATGATGGTCTTGTCAGCGTTGATTCCAAAGAGAAGGCCCACAAGTTGATTAGCGAAGCAAAATATGTTTTGGCCAAAGGAAAACTACGCTTACACAAGTTTGTGTCCAATAGCAGAGAAGTTTTGAATGCAATACCAGAGAGTGAACGTGCCAGTGTAGTAAAGGATGTTGATCTGAACTACAATGAGCTTCCAATGCAGAGTGTACTGGGAGTAAAGTGGAACATAGAGACTGATACATTCTCATTTAAAGTTGACCTTACTGAAAAGGCTGCCACTCGAAGGGGAATTCTATCAGTGGTTGCAAGTGTGTACGACCCTTTAGGTTTTCTTGCTCCTTACGTCTTTGTTGGAAAAAGAGTGCTCCAAGAGATGTGTAAACGAGGAGTAGGATGGGATGAACCTCTTCCCTCTGATCTGAAGCCAAAGTGGGATACATGGCTCCATGACTTGGAAAATCTCCAAAGGATTCAAATACCAAGATGCTTCATTCCTGAAAATATGGGCAAAATCCAGAAAATTGAACTGCATCATTTTTCAGATGCCAGCAGTGAAGGTTATGGACAGTGTTCATATATCAGGACTGTTGCTGATGAGCAAGTGCATTGTGCGCTGGTCATGGGAAAGGCCAGAGTAGCCCCTACAAAGGTTTTCAGCATACCACGCCTTGAGCTGACTGCAGCCACAGTTTCAGCATCAGTAAGTCATCTTCTTAGAGAAGAGCTAGATCTGGAGATAAATGAGGAGTTTTTCTGGACGGATTCCCAGATAGTATTAGGGTATATCAAGAACGAAGCCAGACGCTTTCATGTTTTTGTGGCTAATCGTGTCCAGAAAATAAGAGACTCAACAGATCCAAAGCAGTGGTTCTATGTGGAAACAAATCAAAATCCAGCAGACTGTACATCTAGGGGTTCCAAGGTGGCAGACCTAATTGACTCAAGTTGGTTGAAAGGCCCAAAGTTTCTATGGGAAAAAGAAATTGTTACTCATAAAACTTCCCCAAAGCTGCTTGTAGGTGACCCTGAGGTAAAGGTCCTGAAAACAGATGCTTGTGTAAGAGACAACTTTCTTGAAAGACTGACAAGATTCTCAGATTGGAATACAGCACTCAATGTTATAGCTAGAATCAAAAGACTTGTGAAAAGAGACCGATCAGGGTTCATTAGTGTAGAGGAGAGAGAGAAAGCAGCTCTTGTGCTTATCAAGTCAGCACAAAAAGAAGCCTTTGAAGAAGAACTGAAATGTCTCAGTCAAAACCCTGCTAAGCTACCAAAGAATAACAGGTTATACAAACTTGATCCTATTCTCCAGAATGAACTGCTCAGGGTTGGAGGACGGTTAAGAAAGTCTAACGCAGCATTTGAGTTGAAACATCCAATAATTCTTCCTAAGGAAGGCATTGTCACACAGCTGATACTTGACCATTGCCACAAGAAAATTCAACATCAAGGTCGAGGTCAAACCTTAAATGAGCTCAGATCCAGTGGATATTGGATAATGGGTGCAAGCAATGTAGTGGCCAAACACATCAAAAATTGTGTTACATGCAGAAAGCTGCGCAGACCAGTTGAAGAACAGCGCATGGCTGACCTTCCAGCTGACAGAGTAGAACCATCACCCCCATTCTTGTATTCTGGTATCGACTGTTTTGGCCCCTTCTACACGAAACAAGGTCGGAAGGAATTTAAAAGGTATGGTCTGTTGTTTACGTGCTTGAGCTCCAGGGCTGTACATTTAGAAATGTTAGAAGATCTCACTACTGATGCATTTCTGAATGCTTTAAGATGTTTCATAGCAATCAGAGGAGCCGTGCGACAGATCAGATCCGACCAAGGCACAAATTTCGTGGGGGCAAAGAATGAGCTGGAGAAAGGTTTGAAGGATCTAGACCAAGAGAGGATCTCTACCTATCTTGCAAGCAAACAGTGTGATTTCCTTATGAATGTTCCTGAAGCAAGCCACATGGGAGGTGTGTGGGAACGCCAGATAAGAACAGTAAGGAGTGTGATGAATGCTGTTCTGGCACAAGCTAAAGGAAGACTGGATGACACCTCATTAAGGACATTCTTCTACGAGGCAATGTTAATTGTGAATAATCGTCCGCTTACCACTAACACAATAAATGACCCAAAGAGTCTTGAGCCTTTGACTCCTAATCATCTGCTTACGATGAAGACATCAGTGCCTCTGCCGCCTCCTGGCAAATTTATTCGTGAAGATCTGTACGCTAGGAAAAGGTGGAGAAGAGTGCAATACTTGTCTGAGCAATTTTGGAGCAGATGGCGTAAAGAATACCTGGCCAACTTAAGCCTCAGACAACAATGGCACAAACCTAGAAGAAATGTTCAAATTGGAGATGTAGTGATTGTCAAAGAGGACAATGTTCACAGAAATGAATGGAGGTTAGCTAGAGTTGTTGAGACAAGTGCAGATGATGATGGACTTGTAAGAAAGGTTAAACTCCAAATGGGACAAAGTAAGTTAGGTAAAAAGGGTGAGAGATTGACACAAATAACTTTTTTGGAACGTCCAATTCAAAAAATAGTGGTAATAGTTGAGAACAATTCCTAAACTACGAGTATACACACAGTTTTCTTAACATACAGAGTAGTGTTGTTCAAAGAAAATGAAAATAACTCTTATGTTGAAAGTGTTGAAAGAAGAATGAAAGTTAACTGACACCTTATAGGAAAATTACAGGCTTTATTGGTTTCAGTTAAAAGGTACAAATTTCATAAATCCTTGTAATTTTGGTGGCAGTGTAGCTGACACAGAAAAAGTGTATTTCTTGTTTAATATTTTTGTTACCTTTTATAAGTATTCGTTTGTTTGTTACAAATGTTGTTTAATAATTGAATGTTTATTTGAGTATTTGTATTTTATCTTCTTAACAATTACCAATAGTGACACCTACTGGTGAAAATATGTAGCATTGTACGTATGTAGGTCACGTGTTTTTGATAACCTGCATTTGAACATTGGGAAAGCAAGAGGTGATCACACGAACGGAGAAGTGTAAGATCAAAAGAAGTGTATAGATTAATAAGATTGTTGGTTAAGAAGATTTCTAATGTCTCCTGAATCCTGATTGGAAAGCACACGGTATGTTTGTTTGTGTTTTGGTTAATTTTGTGTATAATTTAAGGTATTTTGTGTATTAGTATGTTTAAGCCATATAATTTCATCACAAATGTAATTGCTATTTTATTTTATTCTTTAGTTTTTCACGGTGCTCAGTTGATGTTTGTGATGACAAGGGGACAGACATTAAAACTGAAAATCTGAATCTGAAGGCATCAGTTGAAGCGTGTTTATTTTCTAATCACGGAGAAAAACTTCTCTCACACACTCATACACACACAAACACACACACACCATAGGTTTTGTGGTAACTCATGGTTTTACAAATAGTAATCAGTACACCAGTTTACCATGATTACTACACTTTTACTATAATACAACCATGGTTATTTTTTGTAAGGGATATAATGATAAAATGTAGAATGGTTCCTGTTAGACAAAAGGTAAAGTGTTTGGGACAGTGGGGGCAGACAAGTGTTCATGCATGATATATAACATGTTGTATCCTTGCGCTGTTACAGCATGTGCAGAAGGACAAAACTCTGACATGCATCCATCACATATGTACAAACATATTTACAAACACACTCATGCACTCACAGGAGTCACAGATAGGAGAAAAACAGAGTAAAGTTACATAACATATTACATTTTCACTCTCTTATTACCTCCGGGTCCAGTGGACCCGAACACCACATATGTAATATAAATGTGTAGGGGGGTGTACAGTGTACAGTCATTATAAAGTTGTTTATTTTTATGTTCTTTATAGAAAATGAGCCAAGGCCAATGAATCTGAAGTTGAAACAACAATTAATTGCATAATTTTTCTTTTAGTAAACATTAAAAACGGGTCCCACAGACCCGAACACCACACAAGGGTTAAAACCGAGTGGTTATTTATTATGGTCGGTGTTCACTTTCAAATGATAGCAAAGAGATTCCTGAAATAAATAATATCATCAGGTCTTTCTGTATCTAAAGTGAATACAGAGATGATCAAAGTCAAAGCAAGCAAGCATTTCTGTGCTAAACAATAACGCGTAGTGTCTATAAAATCATTAATTTCAGTGTTTTTCTTGTTATAAATTAACGTTTAATGAATTGTACACAAAGCTTAGTTTTTATCATTTACAGTAACAATCACAAATTATTTGTCATTTGTCTTTTTTTTGGTCATGGCTTTGACGCGCTTAATCTCCAAATTAAATAAAAATACTAAATTGTAGCCGGGGTTTCCAAGGCAGGATCACCATTGTTATTTTTTATTTTAGTTCTCAAAATGTTTTTTTGTGTGATGTTCTGTAGATCGTGGCATTAAAATGTTATGAGGAATAATTAAACAAATGTTGCCTTACATTTTACCTTAAAAAAAATATATAAATGCATCCACAGTCAAATATACACAGCAAATGTTAAAGTGTTAAAATCACACTGGGAGTGTGAAAATTAACACTTTTCCAGAGTTTATATGAGTCCACACTAAATCGAGTTAAATTTACACTTTAAAAAGTGTTAATTTTTTAACACTCACAAAATGTTAAAAATAACACTATGAGTGTTCACAGTTAACACCATTGATGAGTTTCATTTACACCAAGTGAGTGCTACAACCACACTAGTTGTGTCAAAAGTTTAACACTACAGGAGTTCTTTTTAAACTAATGTAGTGTTCACATAACACCATGGGAGTTTTTTTTTAACTAATTTAGTGTTCACATAACACTAAGAGCGTTATTTTTTTAAACTAATGTAGTGTTCACATAACACCAGGGGAGTTTTTAAAACTAATATAGTGTTCACATAACACCAAACAAGTTATTTATTAACTAATATAGTGTTCTCATAACACAAAGGTTTTTTTTAAACTAATGTAGTGTTCATACATCCCCATATTTAGGTATTTAAATGCAATCTACACTTGGTTCAACTAAATACATTAAATTAAAGAACAGCCAACACAATGTATCAGTTTGAAATTTATATTTTAGCTCAAACTAACATCTCAAACTAACATACATACAGCCAACACAATGTATCAGTTTGAAATGTATATTTTAGCTCAAACTAACATCTCAAACTAACATACATGAGGGAACAACATATTCACCATCTGACCCATATGGACCCATATGTAGATCAAAAGGCCTGAAGAACTTCAAATTGCTGGCTTTGACAAGTTCATTCAACCCACAGTACCTCTAAACTTTAAATGCATGGCGATGCTCCGAGAAATGCTCCGTTACAAGTTTGTTAACAATAAAATACACAGTGTCATTGATTAAAAGTATTCTCTGAATCTGACTGAAAATGGGGATTTCATTCTCAATTTCATTACACACAATCAGGTCTTGTCTTAAATTAGATGGGACAGAATATAGACTGACTGTGCAGGATTTTGTAGCATTTCTTGTGCACATAACAGCTTAAACTTTAAAGAAGGATAAAAACTGTGCGTGACTCTCAAGTCAGATATCAAAGTGTGGCTACTTGAATGCAAACTTTGACCACAAAAACACCTTAACATTTAACCTAGTTTAAAAGCTTTGCACGTAACTCCTTTTCTCTGAGAGACTCACTAGAAAGTCCAACGTCGATGTTGTAGATTGTAGTCTGTTGACAAGGGCTTCCTCGTATGACAGGTTGAAAACGTAGTGGACTTTGAATAGTTCATCTATAGCACTCAAGGAGCTGCTTCCAGCACAGGGGATGAGATGTTTGTCCACAACCACATAGAAGTTGTCGATTCTGCTCTTAATCCTTCCTAATCCAAGCAGGTATGGCTGGTGGCTCTGCCTGCCACTGAGATGGTCTTCAATAGTGGTGCAGGACTGAAAAAGCAACCCCAACAATAAAAATCAGATTTAACAAACTAAAAAAAACACATTACAGTGTGTAATGATGAATCCAGGCAACCTTGTGCTGAACCAAATCATAAAAAAGAAATGACTAATATCTCAAAGTCAATGTGACCCTGTATGTAAATTCAGGCCAAAGTCTCAATCTAATTATGAGATTAGGAGCTTTAAAGTTTGATTTCAGTCATTGATTTTTCATTGATTTTAATCTTTGACATGATCCTAGTCAATATAAAAGATACATGTTATATTTTCACAAACTGTTCTATACAATATGTAAGAATTTTATTTGGACAACAGTAACTCACAAACAAATGACTTTAGCTGGGTTTTTACAGACTGAGTCACATATGTGCAGAATAAAACCAGTTAATCACCAAATATTTCACCCCCCAAATAAACGTGCTGATACACCCTCAGGCAATCCAAAATATAAGTGACTTACGTTCTTTATCAGAACAAATGATGAATTTAACAAGGAAATCCCAGCTCTGCAAGTCAATACAATGCCCAAAAACATATTTAGACAGTGTCACATTATGGTATCGAAAAAACATAGTTCTACTAGTAGAAACAAACACATTCACAAAGATTTGCAACAGTATTATGAGTTTTACCTTGTGCTCTGATCTTGGTCTTCTTCCTTCCCGAAGAAGGTGGCAGGAGATGCAATAGTAGCAGGATGGATGACATGTCACTGTCCCAATCTAAACAAGTGGATATTATGTGTTTAGTTCTCACAAAAACACAGAAAATCGGGGCAAATCTGAAGCTATAACATCCTCAAAAATGATGCTAACCATTTTCAGATCCTTCTCCCACTGCTGCATTGAGAAGACATTGAATTTCTGCTGTCGAAGTAAGAGACCTGGCTTCATTGATGATCTTGTGCTTGAATGCTGTCTCCCACCTCTCAAGCAACTTGTTGGATGTTTCAGCATTGAACAGAAGAGCAAAGTCCTGATTTATCTAATATTTAAGCATATTTCAAGACAAATATGAGAAAAGCAGGACTCAAAATGGATTGTGTGTGCATGTGATAATTTTGATAGACTATGAAATAAAAACCAAGAAAAATTTCCAAAAGATGTTTGATATTGTTTGAGACAGTAATTATGAGGCTAATTTTACCCAAGTGAAAAAATTACACTACCTACTTGAATTGCTCTATTTTCACATACTAATTTTGTACTTAATATACTTAAAATTCTTCTTTAGTACTTAGGATAATTTTAAGAACATCTAAGTGTACTTATCTGTACTATTTTGAGATGACATTAAAATTAACTAAAATGTATTAAAAATATTTAGGTACCACTTGTAGTAAATTTAAACCCATCTTTGTATGCAGAGATTGCTTGTTAAAATCACATTTTAGTTAATGTTTATCGTGTCTCAAAAGAGCACACTTAGATGCTATCTTAATACACTAAAAATGATTTAGTACTTATGTACAAAATTAATGTGCGAAAATAGAGCACTTTAAGTGCATTATGACATGTACTACTTTTTCACCTGGGTACTCTCTGTATGACTGTCTGTACGCCATGCAAGAGCAAAAATGTAAGAGCTTACAGTAAAACATATCTGGACTGGCTTGAATCAATTCTTGGAAGACGTCCTCCTCCACATTGGTGTCAGTGTCGTCAAAGACTTGAAGAGATGTAGTTCTTGTAAATCCAAATTTGTTTTTAACTGAAAAATACAATAACAATAATTTTAATTTATTTTCATATTTAAATCAAACATTTAAGGCAAATAGCACATTTGAAACCTAAAGATAAGACCTGTAGACTTCTGATATCATCAATCATTCAAATGCCTCAATAGCTGCTATATGACTGTTTTAAATAAGCACACCTAAACCTACCTTCAGTAAGAAAATCCTGGAATGTAAAATCGTCAAGCAATTTTACCCATTTCTTCACACCTTTACACTGAACTTTAACCAGCATGACGAAAGCTGTTGGAAAAAATAAGTAACATTAGAAAGTCTCGTGCTGTTAAAATCTACAGAAAGCAGCAGCTACAATTATATCAGTCATTGTCATTAACTTTGACTAATAGCTTAGTAAATGTCAATGTAATTACAAATATTACATTTAAGTAAATCTAAAGCAACTTAATCTCATGTTAATGCGGTGCAAACCTGCAGATCTTACCACGTGCATGTGAGGCACACGCCATGTGAGCGAACGTAAAAGGTGATGTGAAGTGATGTGCAGACCGTGGGGCGCATGATATCACAGTACCGCGAGAGTGTATCCCTCTCGCGGCACTTTGATGTCATACGCCGAACGGTCTGCGCACCATAACTAGTCAGGATATATAAAGTTCAACAAAACGCTTTTCACAGCAGATTCTTGCTGGGTTAATAAGACAAACCTAACGAATACCTAAAGTATGTTGGTTTTAGTCGAGAGCAGTATAACGACCAGGTCAATCCACTAAAAAACACACTTATACATTCTGGTTTTAGTCGAGAGCAGTATAACGACCAGGTCAATCCACTAAAAAACACACTTTACATTCGGCTGAACCCCCTTATACAACCCAGTCTCACCCCATGGCGTCAATATTTGACGCGGAGGGTATACCCTCCGCGCCATTCCCCGACGAACTGGGGACCTCAACACCACGAAGTCCGTTGCATTCTCTTTCCTATTTTCTTACAATTTTCTACCATTTTCGCGTCGGTTTAGGGTTAGATTTACATAATGATATCCCTACCCAAACCTTTCCCTAACCCCAATGCCAGGCGACAACTGTTTAATTTCGCGTACCTAATAGTATTGAAGTCCCCAGTTCGTCAAAAAATGACGCGAAAGGTATACCCTCCGCGTCAACATATTGACGCATGGTCAAGTGTCGTCAAATATTGACGCCATGGGTGTGAGACCGTGTTACCTTATAATGTACTAACATTACTGATATAGATATAGCGTATATATATAGCGTAACGTTATAGCACACACTATCAGTTGTTTTCTTTTGTACGTAACACAGTTAACTTAATCCAGCAATCTTACCTCGCAGTTTATGTCTCGTCTGTACGCTGTCTCTATGGCAGCGGAGGATCGGATTGTAGGCACCAATCAAAATATCAAATACGTATTTATCAGTGGCCACAGCCAAATTACATTAATAATCGACCCAAAAATAATCGTGTGTCGCCAGCTTTATCTGATATTTTCCCTGCACTGAGTATGAATGTGACCACGAAATGTTTCAGCTCCACGTGACCATAGTTAATGACCCGCGCTGTTAAAGTATACATTTAAAACGGGAAAATTGGGCGTTTAATTAAACTGTTGCTGCTAATTTAAACAGTCATATATTTTTGGTGGTGGAAGCAATACACGATTGTACTAAAAGTAGTCAATTTTGTTACCCTTACCTTAATTTGCCAGAGCTATCCAAACACACACACAGCTTCCCTCGGTTCCTGTCGTTATTTGACGTGTTACCTAAAAGAAAATTATTTTAGTACTCTTAAAATGTCTTTAAGCTTATAAATATTATTTAAAAAATGATTAGAAATGTACTAGGACAAATCAGAAAGTTGATGGAATAAAATAATTATACCTGTTAGAACACTGCTGTCTCCATGTGCTTGTCCGCCATTAATCAAAAAGGAAGTAACGTGCGAAGACCGGAAATTGAATATACTCTCTACTACTGTGGTTTAAGGTCAACTCATGGTAATTACACTAACTCTGACCATTGATTTACACTGCAAGTGTTTAAGTCGTTTAAATTAACACCAGAATCAACACTTTTTAACTCTGGTAAATTAACACCGGAAAAACAACTCCAAACAACACTGGATATTTTGCTGTGTATACTGTTATATAACTCAGGCAGTAAAGCAGAAAATAATTGGGTACAGAGATGCGCTGTATATGTTTGTTAACGGGCCATTACCGGACATATTTATAGCTAAAAATTAACACATGACATATCTCCGGGCACATTTACAGCACATCAATACTAGGCTACATCGAAACATTTACACCCGAACAGATACATGCATATTTGAGCATGATGACAATCTCTGGGCACATTTACTGTTATCATGTAAGCAACATGTCAGTAATACAAATATTGTGAATGCATAAGTTCTATGTTTATGCATAGTTTTATGCATTAAAAAATCAAGCAACACATCAGTAGTACTAATATTGAGAACAGAAAAGCCGGTAAATGTAACTTACACTTTATGAATTTCGGGTTCGTTTCTGCATGCCCCCGTGCGAGTAAATGACGATGAAGCCACGTTACTAAAAAAAAAATTATTTGTATCATGTATTTTCGGAAAATACAGATATGTTCATATATATATACATCTTGTATTTTCCAAATTACTACGCAAAACATCAGTAAAAGTCTAGTAATAAAACAGAAAAGCCCGCAAATGTGACTTACCCTTTATGAATGTCCGTCGCATTTCTGCAATTGCCCGCTGAAGAGGAGAGTGATGCTGCCACATTCCTACAAAAGTTTTTAATAATTAATATAATGTATTCTCCACAGTAACAAACTTATAAAGCAATACTAAGGCGGTAAAGCATAGTTGAGATAAGATAATTGGGTACATAGATGCGGTATATCTTTGTTAACGGGCCATTACCGGTTATGGCTAAACATTAACACATTACATATCTCCGGACACATTTACAGCACATCGATACTACATCGATACATTTACACCCGAACGATAGTCGCGTAAACAAGACTTGTTGAGGCATAAACACTAGTCAAAATATATTCTAAATAGTGATATTGTTTTATGACATATTGTATATTTACATCACACCATACAATCATACTGTTTAACGCATGACATATCTCCGGGCTCATTTACAGCACGTTACACCCGAGCAAATAAAGAAGCCTTATTGATAAGTCGGCATGGACACTATAGTTATAGTAGTGATATTGCTTTATAACATATTCACATTACACTAATCAGCATACGGTTTAATGTAAGAACTATCATTTTAATGTAAACAAGTTGCCAATTACGAGACGTTTCTATAAAGTCATTATGAATATCTGCGTGCAAATAGTCAGTATACAGTATATAAAAGTTTACATCACACAACATTTCAACAAATGTAGGTAAAACTTACTCTTCAGAAATTATATCCTCAGCTGGATCAAGTCGCTCTTCAAAAAACAAACGTTCATCGTCGGAGTCCTGCTCTTCGTCTGAAGAAACAGTGAACTCTTCCTCGCTGCCAGGAGCATCTGTATAGCTTCCTCACCTGTAAAGCGTGTCATCTTCCCAGCGCGTTGATAAGTGGATGAAACTGTCAAAACTCGCTGCTTCTTAAACCATTGTTTGGGGGCGTTGATCTTGTTTGCATAGCCCGCATCAGGTAATTTCCATATGAATGGCGCGCACATGGTAGGTGGGATCACATTAGCGCTAATGAGGTTGAGCCAGAAAAACTGTACCTCTCTTTACTTACATGTCGATTACACAAACAGACAATGAGTTCTTCAGATTTTAATTACATCATGTAAAAGTAGACATTTCAGGCTTTCTTTAGACATATGTATCATGTTCGTGTGACAAGTATTGGCAGAGTTATCAGTTCATGTTTGAAACGTGTTTGAGGAAAATGGTCAAGGAGACAGAGATGTCGAAATGCACTCCCTGTTTATTTTCTTTATTTGCCAAAAGCACACAGTTTTGTTGTTATTATGAAGGCACTCACATTAAAGTAGAGACTTCACAGTTTCGAATGATGTATTACATGCAGTGTTGGGTAAGTTACTCAAAAAAAGTAATTAATTACTAGTTACTAATTACATCTTCAATCATGTAATTAGATTACTTTACAAATTACTCTCTCCAAAAAGTATTTAATTACTTATTACTAATTACTTTCTAAATCCTATTTAGTACATGATACAAGGATAGGCTTGAAATGGCTCGAATAAATAATATATAAAAGTACATCAATTATTATGGTCCCACTTTAGGGTCCAATTCTCTCTATTCACTAACTATTAACTACTTTTGCCTAAATATACTCCAACAACTAATACTAAAGAAGTTATAAATTTTAAGTATTGGTAGAAATGGGGAGGGTTAAGGATGTAGAATAAGGTTTTGCAGAATCAGGCATTAATATGTGCTATTAAGTATTAATAAACAGCCAGCATCTCATTAATATTAATGCTAATAATCAACCAGTTAATAGTGAGAATTGTAAACTTAAACCAAGTTTAATCCACTATTGTATTATAGTATATATAATTGTTTAGAGTCCATACACAGTATTTAGTTACATCAGAAGTAACTGTAATTAGATTACAAGAAAAATAAGAGTAATCCCTTACTTTACTTTTTCAAAGGAAAAGTAATTTAATTACAGTAACTAATTACTTAGTAACTAGTTACACCCAACACTGATTACATGTATGTGTATGATTATGAATGACGGAGTATTTTAAGTGGATGTCACAGGAAACAGGAAAAAATGCGTCAAAACGCGGCCCCGCGTTTTTGGACCCCAGGGGGTTAAAGAGATATGGGGAATTGAATTAAAGTAGAAAATGCACTTCCAGAGGAACCGCAAAAGTGTGCTTGCTCTGGTGCGGTCACTAACTTGATTTGTGAAATGTAAAATTTTAAAATGTTTTTTATCTTGTGCATTATCACATTGGAGTCCCAAGTTCATGTTCAAAGTTTGGTTTCAATTAGAGATGCTCCGATCGCCGATCAGTGCCGATCACAGAATGGAAGTGGAATGGGAATCTTTTATCTATAATCTAGCAGAGTTTGCACTATTTGTAGAAATGAAACTATAAATTAGGTATATTATTGTTTTAATAGAGAATCAAATAAATAAGCACAACAAATATTTCTTCTTCCAAAGAGAAATGTGCCTTTAAAAAGGTTTATGTCTGTTAAAAGTAATTAAAATAAAACACTTCACAGTCTTTTCTTTACTGTATGAATTAAATATACACGCATTCGTATGAAGTACAACAGTTCTTCACTGATGAATGAACAGAGAGTAATTTTATTGAGAGATGAATTAGGATACTGTAGCTTTAAGACGTGAGAGAGGTCACTCCGTTCACATGCACTGATGACTTCTGTGTATGCGTGCGGCGGGTGTCCGCAAACAAGAGCAGCTGTGAGGAAAATGGAAGTTTAAACCTTCAAAACGAATGCAAATAAACTTTCGGCATGAGGATGCAATTGTCCGCGATCTATATGTGCTGTATACGCTGTTTGATAGGGATGTGAAGACGCATCGCGCTGAGGACCGGAGCGCGTCCTCATAGAAAATACGCATATCTCTGTAAAGGCAGAGAGAGAAATCCAGATCTGCACGTCACACATGAGCAACGGTTTACAAAATGCTCGCACTGTGTAAAATGGTCTCTAATTGCAGCCGCATCAGGAACGCTATGACAAAAGTAAACAAAATAAAGATCGGCTCACGAGATCGGCAATTTTAGCGAGTGCCGATCGGGTCATTTAATGCCGTTATCGGACGATTACGATCGGTGGCCGATCGATCGGAGCATCCCTAGTTTCAATACATGAAAGCATCAATATCAGAGAAAGCTCTTATATACACTGACATGTAACATGTTTACTTAAAACATAAGCATTGGACTCTGACATAACATTAGTTCGTGTCCATTGAAACCCGTCATTACTCCCGCTTATGATTAAATGACAGGAGAGGGACTCGTCCACAGACTACACCCTCAGTAATCTGAAGAGAAGCGGTCAAAAATGGACAAAAAGAGACGGATTTAAATACCAGGTGTAAACGTGATGTGTCTCTCTCGTCCACTTGTGATCCGATCGATGAAAACGCATCTTAATACCAAGTGTAACAGCCCCTGGGATATTTTTCCTCGCGTTGATGAAAAAGGAGTGTCTAAGCTACGTTTATGGTTGCTTGTTGTATGTGATTTTAAGCGGACATATGATGAAAATCAGACTTTTTCCATGTTTAACATAAATCTGTGTGCTTTGACGGATCACAGGCAAAGGACATTGCAAATTGTTATTTTTTTCATTGCTTTTGCTTTGTAGCTACTGGAAGCCATGTTAACCTTGGCATGACACGGCCGGGCCACCGTACGAGTTAAAACGCGTTCCGAATGGGGGGGGGGCTAGAAAGTAATATTCAGTTGGTAGTCATATAGAATTTTACCGCTAGATGGGAGTAGATCCTACACAGTGGAACTTTAAGATACATGAGACTTAGGTGCAGTGTGTAAATTTTAGCAGCATCTAGTGGTGAGGTTCCAAATTGCAACCAAAAGCTCAGTTCACAGCTCACCCCTTGCTTTTGAAATGCATAGAGAATCTACGGTAGCAACCACCAGACAAACATGTCATGATTGGAGACAACGTAATAAAAAAAGTTTGTCCATTAAGAGCTTCTGTAGAAACATGGTGGCACAAAAGGGCGACTTCCGTGTAAGGGGACCCTCTGTGTATGTAGATAAAAACGTCTCATTCTAAAGTAATAAAAACATAACGGTTAATTATGAAAGGTGTTTATACACCCCTGATAATATAGTTTTGTATATTATTTTGCATTTCTGTCAAGAGATCCTTCTAAAAATTACACACTGCACCTTTAATGTAGGCCAGAGTTCACGTCACCAAAAGCAGCAGATATAAGCTGCATTTTATTGATCATAAGCTCATTTTTTAAATAAGCGATAGGAAAGAGCGACAGCAGCACTGATAGCCTAATATCATTTCATTTCTTTACTATTTATGAATATGATCGTGTGTTGAGCGTCTACGACAGGGCTATTCAATTAGTTTGTCATGAGAGCCAGAGATATATCAGTGATGATGACTAAATATACATTTAAACATACTCATGTTGTATTTTGAAACTGCATAACAACAAAATCAGTGCATTGTACAATATACTTTTTCTACAAACATGTATTTTCAAACTGCATACAACAAAACTTGTGCATTGTAATATGACCAAGTAGGCTTTATCTACATCCAGACATGTTCGTATTTTGTATTTTAAAACTGCATAACAACATAAGTGCATTGTAAGATACCCGAGTAAGCTTTATTCTACATTTAAAGGGGTAAATAAGAGCCATATCACACTCATTGAGAATTTAACTTATTTACTCACTTAAGTACACATAACCAAAAGTTTATAATATGGAACATAACATTGTTTTATGCAGTTTTTTGTCAATGCTAATTATTTCACGACCTCTATTTAAACTACAACCGCCATCTTAATAACTGGCAAACATTAGGCTAGCTTCTAATAAGAGAAATTATACTTTTAGATTTCATCAGGGCAGTAAAATCACGTGTATGTTTGTCAGCGCGATACGCATACAGTGGTGCATGTGCTGGGCTGTGAGCGATAGGCGATTAATTTACACGTTTAAATTGCATTCTTGTGTGAGAACGATGACTCGCATAATATTTGAGCCTTTGTCTGCTTTGAACTTCGGAGAAACGCCAGGATCTTTTATCTAGTTCACAAAAATCGTTTCCTTTATTAAGACATCTAATGTCATTGTGATCATTGAGCCGACATATCAGACAACAACTGTCGGAAGAGGAGTTGTTGTAAGCTGGAAATACAATAAATAAAGTTAAAACAGCCATAGAGTCCGTGTTCTCTTAACTCGCCACTGTCAGTCTTCGCATCTTGACGCGGGCAGACCAAAGCGCGAATACATGTGAAGGGGTGACTCGCGCTCTGCATCTCATGCAACATATGCACGCGCATCAAGATTGCGACCCTGTCCTCTTGCTTTCCATGTAAAATCAATGCTTCGCTGAGTGATTGACAGCATAATGATTGACAGCATAATGCAATCGATCGTGTTCCCGTTAGTTAAGCATACGATTTAGATATATAACTTTCTTATCTGAAGATTATGTAAATATACGCAGTCTTCTAGCTGTGGCAAGCTGTGTTTTAATGTGTCATAAATTTCTCAAAGTCATGACTGTTTAAATACACTTGGCATAACATGCATGATTTAAGGTAAAGTGACACTTTTTCGCGTCAATTCACAATCATTTAAACCATGCAGCTGTTATAGAGCTGATGCCAAACGATCACTGCTACGCGAGGACGCGAAACTGACGTCTTTACAAACTAATACGTTTACAATGTATTACATTGTTGAAAAACGGAATTAAACTTGTCATGTTATATATTACTAAAATAAAAGAAAGGGTTTTACGTCTGAATCCCCGAAACATTCCTACCTGTACTGCACGTTCTCCAGAGAGCTCGCGTTGATTCACGCCTTCAGAATATAACATCCATTTGCAGTTTTGTACACAAACGTATATGAGAAATATTAATATTCCATCGGATTTAGTATCAAATAATCCTCAGTATATATAGTTTTCAATAGGCACACACTTAGTTTCGGTCTAGTCACGTGTGAAGGCAAGGCAATTAAACACGCTTGGGCTGCCCTCTAGTGGTAAAAGCTAATGACATTTTTATTTTTACATAGGATTTTATTGGACATTTTAAAGTGAAAATAACATAATATAGACATGTTACTGCAATGTTTTTTTTATCTTGGCCATGTTCACATTGGAGTTCCGAGTTCATATAAAAAAAATTATAAAGATATGTTACAGACAATCTGAGATATGAACTACTTCCTGTTTGGGGACTACGCCATAGGTATATTTTGACCTGTTTTGGGCAAATGCTTCCGAAAATCAAAAATCCTTCTAGTAACTTTTGTGAGGCTTGGTCCAAGGATCGTGTACGTGGAATTTCTTGAAGTTTGGACAAAATTTGTGACCTGTGAAACTTTTTAAAGGTTTTGTGTTCTATCCAATATGGTGGCCGAACGACATGGATCTGTGACTTCATCTTCTCAAGCAACGTACACCAGTACTGCCCGAACATTTTAAAGTTTGAACGGTGTCTCTGTGTCAAACGGTCTGGTCGCTAATAATAATAATAATAATAATAATAATAACTAGAAAATGCATTTCGGGACGAACTGCAAAAGTGTGCTTGCTCTGGTGCCGCCGATTTAGTTTGTGCATCCTCACATTGGAGTCCCAAGTTCATGTACAAAGTTTGGTTTCAATGCGTGAAAGCGTTCCTGAGATAAACTACTTCCTGTTTTGGCGGCGTCGACGCACATTTAGTTTTTGCGGTTAACTTATTTACTCACTTAAGTACACATAACCAAAAGTTTATAATATGGAATATAACATTGTTTTATGCAGTTTTTTGTCAATGCTAATTATTTCACGACCTCTATTTAAACTACAACCGCCATTTTAATAGCTGGCAAACATTAGGCTAGCTTCTAATAAGAGAAATTATACTTTTAGATTTCGTCAGGGCAGTAAAATCAGGTGTATGTTTGTCAGCGCGATACGCATGCAGTGGTGCAGGTGCTGGGCTGTGAGCGATGGGCGATTAACTTACTATCTGTCTGATTATTTAGGCTTCAACGTGGCAAACTCAGCCTAGATTCATGAAGATTTTAACAGAGGTGGAAAGAGTAGCCAAAAACTTTACTGAAGTTAAAGTAAAAGTAACTAAATAAATAATTACTCAAGTAGAAGTAAAAAGTATGCAATGAAAATTCTACTCAAGTAGCGAGTTACTAGTTACTCATGAAAATATAAATCTAGATATATGCACACACACGCACACACACACGCACACACACACACACACACACACACACGCACACACACACACGCAGTGCCCTCCATAAGTATCAGAACAATAAAGACAAGCTTTTTCTGTTTGATGTGGAGACCAGAAATTGGTAAGATAAATATCAGTATGCCAGAAGTTTAGAATGTCACATTTTATTAACCTTTGTTTATGTTTCAACACATACATGCTTTAACAACAAAGAACAACAGCATTAAATGCTGACTTATGTGTATTGTACACAAATGCACATAAGTGAATCAAACTGATCCTACATATTTTATGCTTTTCATGTGTAAACAGTCAGGACACAGCTCAGTGCCCATTAAAAAAAATAATGTGACAGATTCTGTACTTTTGTCTCATGTTCATCTTTTAATGTTTAGACATTTCTTGACTCCACAACAAACAGAACAATACTTATGAAGGGCACTTCTACAGTATGTGTAAAACTGCAACATACACCAACAGTACAGAAAAAGAATACAAGCACAGAATAGACAAGCATTTCAAATTAACAAATTAACTTTAGTCTCAATGTTGATGTAGCTTGTAGCTGAAATATCAGACAAGTAAACTGACAACAGTTTTGTATATGTATAAAGTTGGAATCTCCTAAGATGGTCTGAGGACATTGACAGTTTACACTATAACAAAACTCATGTTTTCTTACGTTGTCATGTCACGTGTGTTTTGTGAGAATCACTTACATCATACAGTACATTAAACAGCGAATCAGACGTCAATCATCGAATTCATGGATCATGGATTTTCTTCAATCTGTGCTACAGTGTTTCTGGAGGTTGCACGCGTTTAACTGTGTCTGACGACGAACAGGTCGGCGGTCGCGCGTATGTAATGGCGGGTACATGTGTGAAGTTTTGCTTTTAGTTAAAAGATTGGTAAATTCATTTCCACGTCACCCAACACTGGTTATATTCTGCGTGTTTCTACATAGGTTACGAGTAAAACAGCTTCGGACGATTCCGTGTTTGAAGCGATCTGAACAATTCATTCAAACTGATTCGCGAACCACTTTAAAACATTTGGCCCATTCGCTTTGTAAAGAGTCGACTCAAAAGACTCATTTATTTGCAACACTTTGTAATGAAAACGACTCAAATGAGTCATTAATCCGCGAATGCGCCAGAAACACAAGATAGCAATTTAAAAATAAAATACAAATTTCGTAATTAATTAAAATACCGATGCCAAACGATCACTGCTACGCGAGGACGCGAAACTGACGTCTTTACAAACTAATACGTTTACAATGTATTACATTGATGAAAAAGGGAATTAAACTTGTCGTGCCATATATCACTGAAATAAAAGAAAGGGATTAAAATATGTCTGAATCATATAATTCCTACCTGTATGTGAAAATGCACGTTCTCCAGAGAGCTCGCGTTGATTCAAGCATTCAGAATAGAAAATCCATTTGCAGTTTTGCGTCCGAAACCGCATACTGTATAGTGAATAAGATGAAGTTTACGATTCTAAAAATATGTATCCAGGAATCTGTCCTTATACGATACGAAGATTGGGTGGCAGCCGAGGTTACTGAGTCCTCCACGGGCTCGCAGCAGAGTCTGAGGGTGTCGCCTCTTCTCCGGGCTTCTCTGCTTTCTCTTCCTCAGCTCTTCGCTGTATTGTGGCTCTTAAAGGAACACCAGATTCTCTCAAAAGCTCTTTTAAATTCCATTTTGCCATCTTAACATTAAAACTACATCCCGCCATTGTTATTCAAACTTTTCCACGGAGCAATAGCCTGTTAGCTTAGCTTCTAAAGATGGCTGCCGCTATCTTTACATTCTGTCTAAAAAACACGTTTGAACGTAAAGGCTGCCCTCTACTGGTAAAGGCTAATGACATTTTTTATTTTTACACAGGTTTTAATTGGACATTTTAAAGTGAAAATAACATAATATAGACATGTTACTGCAATGTTTTTTTATCTTGGGCATCTTCACATTGGAGTAAAGAGTTCATATAAAAATTTTGGTTAGTAAATGTTACAGACATATTGAGATTTGAACTACTTCCTGTTTTGGCGGCGTTGACGCACATTTAGTTTGGGCTGTGGCGCGCAAACGCTTCCGAAAATCAAAAATCCTTCTAGTAACTTTTGTGAGGCTCGGTCCAAGGATCGCGTACGTGGAATTTCATAAAGTTTGGACAAAATTTGTGACCTGTGAAACTTTTTTAAGGTTTTGTGTTCTCTCCAATATGGCGGCCGAACGACATGGATCTGTGACTTCATCTTCTCAAGCAACTTACACCGCTACTGCCCAAACATTTTAAAGTTTGAACGGTGTCTCTGCGTCAAACGGTCTGGTCGCTAGAGCTGGCCAAAAAAATCTACCCGGGAAAAATAATAAAAACTAGAAAATGCATTTCGGGACGAACTGCAAAAGTGTGCTTGCTCTGGTGCCGCCGATTTAGTTTGTGCATCCTCACATTGGAGTCCCAAGTTCATGTACAAAGTTTGGTTTCAATACGTAAAAGCGTTCCTGAGATATAAACTACTTCCTGTTTGGCAGCGTAAAATTTTAGGAAAAAAATTGTTCTTTTGATGTTGTGCATCCTCACATTGGAGACCGAAATTCATGTACAAAGTTTGGTTTCAATACGTGAAATCATTCCTGAGATATAAACTACTTCCTGTTTTGGCGGCGTCCACGCACATTTAGTTTGGCCTGTGACGGGCAAACGCTTCCGAAAATCAAAAATCCTTCTAGTAACTTTTGTGAGGCTTGGTCCAAGGATCGTGTACGTGGAATTTCGTGAAGTTTGGACAAAATTTGTGACCTGTGAAACTTTAAGGTTTCCAATATGGCGGACGAACGACATGGATCTGTGACTTCATCTTCTCAAGCAACTTACACCGGAACTGCCCGAACATTTTAAAAACACACACACACACACACACACACACACACACACACACACACACACACACACAGAAATGTATACAGACTTGTAACAACTGTTTCTCTAAAATTTACCATAAAAAAAAATATTTCACTCAGTGATTGACAGCATAATGCAATCAATCGTGTTCCCGTTCAACAGTAACTAAGCATCAGGGACGTGCACAGGAATTTTAAGGGGCAGTTGCTCTAACCTAAAAAAAGGGCACCTCCCTCCACAAAAAAATGCTACATCCAGACATGTTCATATTTTGAATTTTAAAACTGCATAACAACATAAGTTATGCGTTACTGGAGAGCAGGGAGACAGTTCTGTCTTTAAACTGTCTCCCTGCTTTTATTACTCAAAACAAAACTGACTCGATGGCGAAAGGTCGGAAGACCAAATCATATCCACCGAGGAAATGTTTTTCGTGTTGTTACAGTAACACTTTGTTTACAGTTTTGCGCTGCTCAGCCTGGATTACAACACAATGCGTCCGATTCGCGAACTGACTCCTTTGAACGGATTCGTTTGAATGAACGGTTGAAACAACAGATCTGTCCCAACACTAAACTCACAAGACGTCACTGTCAGCACAATCAGTCACTTATAGCGCCTCAGAAAGGAGAATGTAAATCTGTTTAGAAAGATTTGCCCTAAATAACAGTCTCAACTAAAAAACATAGACATTTATTACTATGTTAACTTTATGATGAATAAATATTTTATCAGGTCTACCAAATAAGGATTTTATCCTACAAAGCAATAAAAGCCATGGTAAAAAACTGATCAAAGATGATGACAGAAGAGTGTCAGGTAATATCTGTGTCTGATAAATGCATGGTGCAGAGGAGGTTGTAAAACTCTTCAGAAAGACCAGTCATAATTTTTTTAAAAGACTTTGACTTAAATAGTGACATTTTTACATTTAAAATATCTGCTAATGATGAGAACATTTTGATAATTATGTACATATAGAAAATCGGCCTAACATATCGGCCATCAGCTGCCCTGATTTCTAAATATCGGCATTGGCCAGAGAAAAAGCCATATCGGTCGACCTCTACGTGAAAGCATTCCTGACACACACACACACGCACGCACGCACGCACGCACACACGCACACAGAAATGTATACAGGCTTGTAACCAGGGGTGTTTCCAGCATTGAAGGACATCCGGGGTTTAGCACAGACCATTTTATGTAAATACAGGGATCACAAGCCTAGATAACCCGCTCTAGCTAGCCTAGAACCAACTATAACAGCTATGCTGCACATGTTCAGTGTTTTCTTATTAAATTTTTTTAGAATTGTAATTTAAATAATTTTAATTTTTGGGTGAACAATCCCTTTAAAGTGTCCTATTTTCACACACTAGTTTTGTACATAATATACCAAAAATTCTTCTTTAGTACGTAAGATAATCTTAAAAACATGAGACTTAATGTAGGCCAGAGTTCACGTCACCAAAAGCAGCAGATGTAAGCTGCATTTTATTGATCATAAGCTCATTTTTTAAATAAGCGATAGGAAAGAGCGACAGCAGCACTGATAGCCTAATATCATTTCATTTCTTTACTATTTATGAATATGATTGTGTGTTGAGCGTCTACGACAGGGCTATTCAATTAGTTTGTCATGAGGGCCAGAGATACATCAGTGATGATGACTACATATACATTTAAACATACTCATGTTGTATTTTGAAACTGCATAACAACAAAATCAGTGCATTGTACAATATACTTTTTCTACAAACATGTATTTTCAAACTGCATACAACAAAACTTGTGCATTGTAATATGACCAAGTAGGCTTTATCTACATCCAGACGTTCGTATTTTGTATGTTAAAACTGCATAACAACATAAGTGCATTGTAAGATACCCGAGTAAGCTTTATTCTTCATTTAAAGGGGTAAATAAGATCCATATCACAATCATTGAGAATTTAACTTATTTACTCACTTAAGTACACATAAACAAAAGTTTATAATATTGAACATAACATTGTTTTATGCACTTTTTGGCAATGCTAATTATTTCACGACCTCTATTTAAACTACAACCGCCATCTTAATAACTGGCAAACATTAAGCTAGCTTCTAATAAGAGAAATTATACTTTTAGATTTCATCAGGGCAGTAAAATCACGTGTATGTTTGTCAGCGCGATACGCATGCAGTGGTGCAGGTGCTGGGCTGTGAGCGATGGGCGATTAACTTACACGTTTAAATTGCATTCTTGTGTGAGAACGATGACTCGCATAATATTTGAGCCTTTGTCTGCTTTGAACTTCGGAGAAACGCCAGGATCTTTTATCTAGTTCACAAAAATCGTTTCCTTTATTAAGACATCTAATGTCATTGTGATCGTTGAGCCAACATATCAGACAACAACTGTCGGAAGAGGAGTTGTTGTAAGCTGGAAATACAATAAATAAAGTTAAAACAGCCATAGAGTCCGTGGTCTCTGCATCTTGACGCGGGCAGACCAAAGCGCGAATACACGTGAAGGGGTGACTCGCGCTCTGCATCTCATGCAACAACATATGCACGCGCATCAAGATTGCGACCCTGTCCTCTTGCTTTCCATGTGAAATCAATGCTTTGCTGAGTGATTGACAGCATAATGATTGACAGCATAATGCAATCGATCGTGTTCCCGTTAGTTAAGCATACGATGATATATAACTTTCTTATCTGAAGATTATGTAAATATACGCAGTCTTCTAGCTGTGGCAAGCTGTGTTTTAATGTCTCATACATTTCTCAAAGTCATGACTGTTTACGTTAAATACACTTGGCATAACATGCATGATTTAAGGTAAAGTGACACTTTTTCGCGTCAATTCACAATCATTTAAACCATGCAGCTGTTATAGAGCCGATGCCAAACTATCACTGCTACGCGAGGACGCGAAATTGACGTCTTTACAAACTAATACGTTTACAATGTATTACATTGATGAAAAACGGAATTAAACTTGTCATGTTATATATTACTGAAATAAAAGAAAGGGTTTTACGTCTGAATCCCCGAAACATTCCTACCTGTACTGCACGTTCTCCAGAGAGCTCGCGTTGATTCACGCCTTCAGAATATAACATCCATTTGCAGTTTTGTACACAAATGTATATGAGAAATATTAATATTCCATTGGATTTAGTATCAAATAATCCTCAGTATATATAGTTTTCAATAGGCACGGACTAAGTTTCGGTCTAGTCACGTGTGAAGGCAAGGCAATTAAACACGCTTGGGCTGCCCTCTAGTGGTAAAAGCTATATGACATTTTTATTTTTACATAGGATTTTATTGGACATTTTAAAGTGAAAATAACATAATATAGACATGTTACTGCAATGTTTTTTTATCTTGGCCATGTTCACATTGGAGTTCCGAGTTCATATTAAAAAAATTATAAAGATATGTTACAGACAATCTGAGATATGAACTACTTCCTGTTTGGGGACTACGCCATAGGTATATTTTGACCTGTTTTGGGCAAATGCTTCCGAAAATCAAAAATCCTTCTAGTAACTTTTGTGAGGCTTGGTCCAAGGATCGTGTACGTGGAATTTCTTGAAGTTTGGACAAAATTTGTGACCTGTGAAACTTTTTAAAGGTTTTGTGTTCTATCCAATATGGTGGCCGAACGACATGGATCTGTGACTTCATCTTCTCAAGCAACTTACACCGGTACTGCCCGAACATTTTAAAGTTTGAACGGTGTCTCTGCGTCAAACGATCTGGTCGCTAGAGCTGGCCAAAAAAATCTACCCGGGAAAAATAATAAAAATAATAATAAAACTTAAGAAGAACAATAAGTGTGCTTTTGCAAGCACACTTAATAATAATAAAACTTAAGAAGAACAATAAGTGTGCTTTTGCAAGCACACTTAATAAAACTTAAGAAGAACAATAAGTGTGCTTTTGCAAGCACACTTAATTACACAAAAAATTCAACGACGTCATACACCTTTGATTTATGCAGTGTGATAGACTGTGGAGGACAATAGTAACCTCTATAGTAGTGTCCATCGGTCTATTTGTGGCTATCCTGGTGACCTGTGGATGTTGCTGTATTCCCTGTCTTAGATCCCTGTGTAACAGACTTATAGTGTCTGCCATTGAGAAGAAAGAAAATAATCCGCCCCCATATAGTATGACCCTATTAGGCCTACAGAATATTGCAGATGAGGACGAAGAGAATGTGTGACCTCTTTCAGAGGTCAAGAGAGGGAATTGTGGAATTTGATGTTGTTCAAATGTATTCTACTAATCATATTATTATAATTCAGCTTATGTGTGCCTTTACAAAATTGATTCCTGTGCTGAAAATATGAGGGCTGTCTGTGTGTGTATAAAAACTGCAAGGTCGTGGTTTCAGTTGAGCGTAGGACCGACCTTGCAGCTGCTGGTGATAGCCAAAATAAGAACAAGGCTTGAAGGAGAAAACACACAGACAAAAGAAATACATGACAATGTTGTCATGAATATTAATGTATTAAAATATATAAATGATTATGCCTTTGTGCCCATGAATAATGTAGAAGATTGCCCTGTAATAAGACATTGCCATATAAGGATGAAATGCTCTAGGGCACAAGGTGTTCTGTATGTTTGTGTGGTATATACCCCCACAGGCTGAAACTGGGTGTGGTGATGGAGTCAGATCAAGGAGGAAAAGCAGCCTTTGTGGGTGGAGATTCTAAGAAGAAGATCAACGTCACATACTTTATAAATAATTGTTTCCCCAAATGCTGGGGGTTGGTTGCTTGCCAAATGTTGCCTTGAAACAACCCAGCGCGCTGTAAAACTTTTTCATATCTGATCAATAAATAGCTTATTTTTTAATACCATGTCTTTCCTCTAATTATGAACATGCAATGGACGCCTTAAAGTCCAACAGTACATGAAGCAGGAAATTAATATCTAATATTTACAACTATGTACAACAACTTAAACATTTATAACTATGTACAACAACACCAAAAGAACCCAATCGCCCATCAGCCACACTGCGTACAGCACCGATGGTGCTGCTGTTGTTGCTTTAAGGCTGCAGACAGAAGAAGAATCTTTAGGTTAGTCCAGTGGTAATTCAATCTGTTATGTAAGAAGATGATTAATTCTGCATGTGTTGCAGTATATTTAATGTTGTCTCACTGAAGGTAAAGAAAACATACTTAATGTACTTTTATGGTCACTTCAGACCACAATACAGTACATCACTGATACATTAAATGGATAGTTCACACAAAAATGAAAAGTCTTAACATTTACTTACCTCATGTTGATCTAATCCTGTGTGAATGTTTCTTATTTTGATGAACACAAAAGAAGACTTTTTGATAAATGACGGTAGTACACAGCTGATGGTACCCATTGAATTCCATCATATATTTCTATTCCGACGGTGGAACTCAATGGTTAAAAGAGCTGGGTGCATACCATTGTTTCACAAAAATTCTTATTTTGTGCTCATCAGAAAATATACATTCATACAGCTTTAGAACAACATGAGGATGAGGTAACAGTAACGGAAGTGTCATTTTTCTGTGAACTATCTGAGTATATTTCATTTACCTTCTTCACTGTGTGGCTGTTTATCAATGGTTGTGTTGCATGTACTTGGATGTATGTGCAGCAGATCATAGTCCACACTTAATTATTCACCTGGCAAAAATAATCATGATCAAGAGGTGCCTCGATGAGTGCAGACACCTCGTTGGTCAGTGCAGCCCGCCAAGCAGCTCCACTTCGGCTCTCCCCACCATCAAGCTCCACAAGTGGCTGGTTGTCCTCGTCCTCCACAACCTCTTCCAGCACATCCCCGACACCAACACAAATGTTGTGCAAAATTACACATGCCATCACCACCTGTGCACAGGGCAGAGCAAAATGACACAAGACTGTAGAAATATGAATTAATCATGGACACATAAGACAGTGTTATTTTACAAGTTTTTAAGTATTAACTGTTCTTTTCACTTTGATTTGATTAACAAATGTACCAACAGAAGAATTGCAATGATTTATTTACCTTAGGGACAAACAGTGTATGTACTTCAAGTGCTTCTAAAAAGATGCACCTGAAGCGGACTTTCATCATTCCAAATGCACGCTCAATGATTGTGCGACCTTTGGAATGATGGTAATTAAACCTTTGCTGTGCCATGCCTCTCACTGGCCTCTTATATGGTGTGATAAGGGCCAGGGGTTCCTGGAGACATGGATAGCCACCGTCAGCTAGGAGAAAGTACCCAGGCGGAGGGTAAATCCGCCTAGTGTAGATGGGGCTGTTCTTCAGAATGCGTGCATCATGCACACTTCCTGGGTAACCCACAAAGATGTCAATAAAGCGACCCTGATGTCACAGACTGCCTGGAGCACCACTGAAGGGAAGAGCTTTCTGTTGTTGTAATCGTGACCATCAGGACCACCAGGACATTTTATTCGTATGGCAGCCGTCTACTGCCCCTGCTGCCTTGCGAAATGCTTGGTGATTAGCCAATAAAGCAAAACCATCCCCGACCAATTGGAGCTCCTCCTGTGTGCGAGGGAAGCGGACAAATTGGGGTAGCACAGCCACCACCTCATCCACCATCTTGTGGACAACTCTGTGCACTGTGGAAATAGGCATGCTAAAGGCCCTGGCGACAACTCTGTAGGCTGAACCGGATGCCAGCCAGAACAGGAACACGAGGGTCTCCAGAGTCGGACCCCATCCATGCTGCCTGTCAGTCTTCAGGGCCACCATCAGCTGTTGCATGGCGTCTCTGCCCAGCCTAAAGTCTGGCGTAGTGTCCTCCCCTCTGTAGTACCGCTGCAGTACTGGCACTGTAGCATTGATGGTACAGTAGTGCCGAGCCTGTACAACATGTAGAAATGAGGAAGGTTTAAGTTTAATTTCAGTTTTGACATTATTTAATGTTTGATAATCTATTGAAGGGACACTTCACACATAAATTCTGTCATCATTTACTCACTGTCATGTTGGTACAAACCTGTAGACATTTTGTAGTTCTGAAGAACACAAAGGAACCTATTTTGAGCAATGTTTGTAATTAAACCATTCATTGACCCCATTTACTTGCATAGTACTCTTTATCCTATTTGGGAAGTGAATGGGCTATGCAGACGGTTTGGCTACAAACGTTTCTCAAAATATCTTCCTTTCTGTTGAACAGGACAAAGACAGTTATGCAGGTTTGAAACAACATTGCAGTTACTAAATGATGACTGAATTTTCATTTTTGGGTGAAGTATCCCTTTAAACATATTGACATAACTTACACAGGGGGGATTTAAAGCTGTTCCCTTTTACCAGTGATTCGCCTTGTAAATCTTACTTCATATAAATTTCCCTACTTTTTTTTAGTTTATCACATATTTTACCATTGCATGTGTTTCTCAGTGTGCAACAGACAGCTGTAAAGTGTAACACCGTTGCCATGGAAAATAGAGGGATGCTATGGACGCGGTCCTGACTCCTGTGTCTCAAGCAATATAATCGTTTAGAAATCAATACACAAATTTATGGTCATATTCATTCTTTGACTGTCCAGTGTGTTTAAACAGTTCGGGACAGTTTGACCCATAAAATAATGGATGTATTTATTTTTACATGACTGATACGAGCGTAAACGTTACTTACCATCCCACGTCTTTGACGGCACAGGTTGCGACAAAGTAAAAATCTCCTCCTGCGAGTGCGAGCCTGCCGCCGATGCTGCCTCACCAGCTCCATTTCCATCTCCGACAAAATGCTGTACAGCAACCAGACCGTTTGAACATCCATTTTCAGCGCTGAAATCAGACCTTTTCAATGGCGTAATGACGCAACGACGTGCACCTGCTGGCCTGTTCCATTTATGTGTTCTCCGAAGGCTACAGAGGAGCCTCGCCTACCATCTGAAGGAAGTGACTTGTAAGGATTAGTCCTGCAAAGGAAGTATCCTTGACATTGGGAAACGGCTCTCGAGTCGGACCTCGACGTCTTCTTCACATAAGCCTAACACAGACTTATGCTTACTGTGACGATCCGCGGGACCTAGCTCCCCCTCCTGGTTGGGAGTATTTACGTCCTAATACAAAAATCACTATTTTAAAAGTATTTGATTAAGTATAATGTGGTCCAGCGGGCCGTATTAAAACAATTTGCAATTAAAATTTTTATTAAAATTTAGACAAAAATATTGGATATACTAGACAAAGATCTAGCACTATACAATAAAAAATATTATGCCATATCTACTCAATAAAAGTGTGGCAACAGATTACAAGCAATATCATTAAAGAGTAACTAAACCCTTTACCAACTTTTTTTAGTTAATGATCTGTAAGAATGATGCTTTATTAGTGCTGTTCATTGATTTTAGTAAGTTTTTTGACATTTGGATATAAAGTGTTTCAATACTACAATATATGGTGTAAAAACGTCTGAGTGCTGCCCTCTTCAGGTTGAACGGTGGCTACTGCAGTTGAATTTTCCTATTGGATGTTGGGTCCAAAAAGTAACTCGTGACGTAAGCAGGTTCAAGCTCACCACGCCCTTGTTACGATCTCACCACATGCTTGGTATGAGCTTAGTTCGTCCCCTCTATCTTCGTTGGGATCTGCCCACTTTTCTTGCATTTTTCAAATATTGCCAGTGGGTGGAGTCAGGCTCTTACCAGGGGTTTAGTTACGCTTTAATTAAATTCAACAAATAAAAATTGTGTTAGAATCACTCCATAAACTCCTTAATAGTAACCCATTCAAAAAGGTAATCTGCAATTTGCAATTAGAAATTAATTTAAATTTAAACAAAATATTGGGTATACAGGACAAAGACCTAGCACTATACAATAAATACTATTCAATTATACTATTTTAATTTAACATCATCCATTAATATTTTTATTAGTAATGAGTATTATATCTGATTTCAGAATGACAGACAAAGATGAATCAATTCTTATTTTATTGCAGTCAAAAGAACAGGAAAGCATCTCATTTTAATGATGTATTTGTAACAGTGTAAACTTCAAAAAGTATTTTACAGTCTTTAAAGAAAACCGTCCACATTTCCCGATGAAAGGTTCCATGTTTGTGTTCTGTTACATTGATTCACACCCAGAAAATCAGACAGCAGTTTAGACTTACTGTACTGTAATCAGTTCATAAACTTTGAAGAATCCAGCTCCAAGAAAAGTTTCTGAAACACCTGAAAAGATGCCTGGGATACTGGAGATTCAATGCATAGATCCAAGGATAAAGCATGCCCTGTGAACACCTTTAAGGCCTCAATAACAATTCCAGCATCCTTTGGGCTTCCACTCCTAGAAGATCCATTCTTTACAATTACAGCCATCACAAGCTGCCCAAGTCCCGCCTCTTCATCTTTATCCTGCAACATTAAACTGCAAATATGTCTTAAAACCTTTATAAATGTATACAGCTTGAATATTGAAATAATCCACACATTAAACTTGTATATTAAAATGTTTTAAAGAAAACTGGAAGATATGTGCAATGGAGTTCATCTGAGTTTGTGGCTTATTAGGTATGTTTGAAATGTGCAATAATATTGTAAACTGATAAAAAAAATTCTCATTGTAATTACAAATAATATCAAAAAATCTTTTCCCTACATTTTTTTCTGTCACACGACAGTCACATATTTATTTGTTAACCAAGTTACTCACATGTGTATATACACACACATACACTATATACACAATATAATATGTACAATATATTTATTTAATAATATTTCTCACCTTTTGTTGTGAATAAAGTTCTCCCTCAGCAATGTTTCACGTCGCCTGCAGGAAGCTGCAGTACGTTACAGGCCTTCATGAACACACAATTTAGATAATAGGTTGCAAAATTAATAATAATAATAGTGAATGTTCAATTTACATTATGTAGAAAGCTTAAACATTTTAAAAAGACAACTTATACATTTAATATCTTACTTACCTTTTGTGGAATTAAATGAATAATGTTATATTTCCCCTCAGTAATGATACTGTACTCGCAGGAAAATTCAACACAGGGCGTCGCAATTGAGCACACAATTAATTTACAGCGAATAATAGTTTTACATTACCAATTTATTCGAATACTTTGTGGATATAGTTAACACAAAACTAAATAAACCGAAAAAGACCGCAGTAAAGTCACATTTATTTTTATAACACGAACCAAGCGAGCGAGCGAGCAGAATTTGTCATAATAGATACATACATGATACATATCTATGAGAGTTAGTGATAAGAGAACCCACCCATTCAGAGGAACAGTATGATTGGTCAGTTTTTCTGTCACTCAAAATGAGTTGCATCTGGACCACCAATCGCAGCATGCGAATCGACGAATACATCCTAGATATGCGACCTCCTGGGTCCTAAAGCTGAAGTTACGTCCAAACCCAGTTCATATTAATCCTTATTGTAATTAATATTTACAAATTACAAACAAATTATACAAAGAAACCCTGCTTATAGACTTATACGACTAAAAATTTCCCATTAAATTTACCCGAAATGAATTTTATCCACAGTTTAAACACTACATTGACGTCACAGCCAGCGGAGATTTTCAGCGACACTGGCCGAGGTGAGGCGACGTTGTCCGGTATATTTACGCGCGGAGTGCCGGCTGATTATCTGGAGCTCCCATCGCCACAAAACTCAAAGGAAATGTTTAAATAGGCGATATCTTTATGAACCTACTGCAGATTCTTGTTTAAAAAACATACATTCTCGACTGAAATGCTTTCAAAACTTTGAATTTTGGCACAATAACAGAAATATTTCCTAAATCCGTCTGCTCAGCGCTCACGACCTGCAATACAACCCGGAATGGTTTTTAATTTAAAACAGCTGATTAATATTACGTTGGATTTATTCAGTATTCGCTACATGCGCAGATACACAATAAGAATAGCTAAATCCTTCATAAAAACAATAAGTTGTTTTTATTCCAGTCATTTTTAAAGAATTTTAACACAAAAAATAACACATGAAATTAATTTTATTAAATAAAGTTTACATATTCAATTTCATCAAATCTACAAGCCTGCAGAATGACTTTTTACAGTGTAGGCTATTCACTTACTTAAACCCTTTGTGCCCTTTGACATGAAACATGAATAAACACAGCTGGGTTGCAATAGCAATCCCATGGCAAACAAACTCCTGACCCACACACAGCATAACACATGACACAAATAATGCATAACTTCATGGTAAACAAATTGCATGTGATTATAATGGTAAACTCATATTCATGTAGATTAGGATTAAAATAAACTTCTTCATAATCCCCGCTTTGAGGCTTAATTTAGCCTCACTTTTCCTGTTTATTTTAATCCGGAGTGCAGTTTCATAATTTAGCGTTTCAATTATTACTATCTTGTGGCTTAAGAAAGCCACTATACATTACCAATTACCAACTTATGCCACTGCACTTCGAATTATGGACAATAAGACCAAACATCTTTCCATTCTCATTTTTGTCTTGAATGTAAAAGAACTTAAGTCCTAAACAATTGGTGCGCGATTGGTTATGCGCTGCTGTTGGTTGTCACCATTATGTTAATATATAATAAAATAAAGTAAAAGTAACCAAAATAAAAGCAAAGAAAACCCAAAAAACAATAAAACAAAAATTACTAAAAAAATAAAAACAAAAAGTAAATCATTCATAATATGAAATATTTGTTTCAATACAAATACAGCTTATTGTTTTTCTTCATCATCATCATTATCATCATTATCGTCGGTACCTCAATATTATCTACCAGTTGTAATTCAATACTGTTTTGTAACGTAAGTCCTGATAACATTCCTGTTGATTTTAAATTTACTTTTCCATCATATTGATATTTTAACTTAGTTTGGTTTTCTAAAAAGATACCTTCACCTTATTTACCCACTAACCTCTAATTAAAATTGATTCAGTATATGTTATCATGTATTTCTAATGGCTGCATTTAGTTGTTACCCTAAGATGAATTAATGCCTCTACTTTTGATTGTAGTACTGTACATAATTTATTTATTCTGTATTTTTATTCTGACAAAACTTTATTAAATTCCTTATTTAGCTTAATCCCATCCCTTTATCTAATTTGGTACCCATTTGGTTGATCAACAGAATCTACATATAATTTATGATTAATTGTTTTGTTCATCCTTTTATAAGGATTCTAAATTCCCTTCTTTTGTAGTGATTTCCTGTCTCCATCATATTTAAGTACCTTTTCTCTCCCTCCTAATGATAACGAGGTCAAACATTTTCTTTTTCTACAAATCCAAAATAATTCTCCAATCAATATTATTTGATCTTCAAATATCTTCAATGTATATGTTTCTCTGATTTGATTATATTATTCTTCTAATAGCATTTCTCTTCTCACTTTTACACCTTGGGCCCTATTTTAACGATCTGAAACGCAAGTCTGAAGCGCAAAGCGCAAGTGACTTTGTGGGCGGATCTTGGGCGCTGTTGCTATTTTCCCCGGGAGAAATAAGTCTTGCGCCGGGCGCAAATCAATAAGGGGTTGGTCTGAATTAGGTTCATTATTCATAGGTGTGGTTTGGGCGTAACGTCAAATAAACCAATCAGAACGCTATCCAACATTCCCTTTAAACGCAAGGGCGCAAGTTCCATGGCGGGTTGCTATTATTATGACGGATTTGACAGGCGCACGCCAGGAGCGGTTCACAGCCGAGGAGACCCACGTTCTTGTAAGAGCAGTCAAAGACAGAGAAGTTGTTTTGTATGGGGATGGGAGAAACCCGCCCGAATCAGCGTCGGTTAAACAGGCGTGAGAGGAAATAGACGCAATTGTCTCATCAGCTGCGCCAAGCACTACAATGATGTCAGGAGACGGGGGGATCCCAAGCTTGCCAGCATAAATCGGGCACGCCGGGCACACAGGAGGACATCCCTGCGTCCACCCTCACCGCTGAAAGGGTTTGGGGGCTTTGAAATCGGACACAAGAAACGCAAGCAAGGTCCAACCCCAAAGTACACTTACAAATCAAGTTCACATACATGAAGGTTTCTTATGAAAACATTTTATTTATTATTTAGATAAAATAAACGTAATACAGCCACACAACAAACTTATGAAAATATTTTAATCGTTATTTGCATGATAATTGTTTAACGCTGCCACACAAAATAAATAAAAACTATCACCACAATACTCACCACAATGATTTCCCTTATCTCATGTATTAATATTTTTTATTGTAACAATTTATGATTTAATGATTTCCCTTATCTTATATTTTTTATTGTAACAATTTATGATTTGCAAAAATAACTGTTTCATCTGTGTAGATTAGATAAGCAATGCGCGTTGTGCACGCTATACATTATGGTCAAGCATGCGCCCTTAAAATAGCATAATGAATTACGCGCAACGCGCCACTGACTTTAGACTAGTTTTTTTTGGTTAGTAGCGCAATTGTTTTTTGAAACTGCAAAATAGCATAAGAGATGGTTTGCGCCGGAGCACGCCTACTTTTTTGCGCTGAACCGCCCAGGGAGCGCAAGTTCATTGCCTAGTTTGCCGACGTGCGTCTGTGGAGGGAAAAACCCGCTGTGCGCCAGTGCAAAATCCGAAATGATACATGCGTCACTGACAAAGTCAATTGCGCTGGGTGCAAGATAGGGCCCTTTAAGTTATACTTTTTGATGTCTTCATAATAGATCTAGAGGTTTTTTAGTTGATTCATTCAAAATTCCTGTTATAAAGCATATCCTATTTAATTTTCTTAAGTCTATAATTCCATAAGGCTTATATTTTCTTGATTGTAATCTTACTGTACCATTTAGAATTTTTACTGTACCATTCTGAAATATCTATCCTTCCTTTTTTATTTTGAGTGTTTTGTTATTTACTACCATTGACACAAATTTCCAAATTGTGGCCTACAAGATGTATTTTTAAACTCAGAATTTCCCAAAAGACCTAAATATTATCCAGATAAGTTGACCTTAACTTTTTCTCTTATCCATAAGAATTCTTGTTGAATTATCACCTTTATCATATTTATGTGGACTTGAAATTGTTATTACCTTATTAAAAGCTGGTTTAGTTTAAAGCATAAAAAGCAACTTTGGAAACATATTTCCTTAACTGTAATATTCTGTATGTTCTCTGTTCAATGTCTCTGTGTTCTCAGTCTTACTGTCCTACTTGGACATTTCTGGGGCTGGTCTCATCCTTCTGTCTCCCCCCGTTAGGCCCCCTGTGGCCGTGTTTAGGCTCCTCTGACCTATCGACCCTTAGATAAGCAAGATCATCTCGCATGATGAGGCATGTTGTCTCATCTCCTCCTCACCTCCTTTTATTTCCTGTACACAAATAACTCAATACATAGACAATTAGTTTCTTCATATAACACTTAATTCCAGATGTTTTTACAATATGCATAGGTCGACCGGCGAACATTTCATGCAGTGTTAAAGGTGTACTTTTGTTAGTTTACATGCTCATTAATACAAAGTAAAACATCAATTCTGTTACGATTAGTATTTTCACACATTTTGTTAAGTATGGCTTTGATGATTATTCCTTTTCTATACCTTTTTATCTACCATCCCTTGTGATTATGGATGATAGTCAAATTTTTCTTCACTCTTATCCGTCACATCAATTTTTCCCTTCTTATCTCAACTCAAAATCTTCATTTTTCTCACGAATGAAATAATACATTTTCATTCCACTTATTCGCCCTATGTACATCTATGATAATAATATTTATGACTGAGATTTTTCACTTCTATACAATCTAAAAAGATCTCCTGACACTCTGAGGCCCTTTTTAGCTTCCACATCTATTTGCCCATGCTGGCAAAATCAACTGTTCTCCTGTGTCCCTATAACTCAATGACAACCAATCATTTTATCAACTTTTTAGCATTAATCAACCAGACTAACCTTTCAGCATGTTGGAATCAGTGCCGGTCTTTCCTATACGCAAACTAAGCAATTTGCATAGGGCCCCGCACCACTAGAGGGCCCCCTTGATCTCAGAATTATTTAAAACCATTATATCAAAGAAAAAGTATTATTATGTTTAATAAAAACAAGGCGCTATAATTTAAATAATTTGCAAACTTCCGAATTTATGCGGGTTTTTAAAAATACTTAATGATTTCTTAAATCAGTGATATACTCTGACAACATGCAGGCAGTTTCTCAATCCGAAGGCTGCAGCCTTCAGAGGTCACATTTGTAGGCTGCATATGCATCATAAAAACGTATTTCAGAATATTAACAATTATAATGTTGACTATTATTCTTAGTTAATGGTTAATTGTTATATTATGTTTATGACTTGCAAATGAAATGCTCATTTAACTTAAATAAATCAGGCTTGAGATGTATGCAGCGCGCATATGCGACATCCGGAGGTTGCAGCCTTCAAATCTAGAAACGGCCGCGTGGATGACGCAGAAGAGTGAGTTGGTAACGATGCGCATATTATATGCCCACCATTGATTTAAAACAAAGCTATCCGTCTGGGGCAGACTAAAGGGGAAAAAACGTGAAGCAAGGGAACAAGATAAAGGATTTGCGCGAGCAGATTACATATATAGTCAATGCAAAGACGCATCCACACGCGTCCTAGCATGGGGCGATGCAAATGACGCGAATTGGGTGACGCAATTGCCGCGAAAACACACGCTTTTCCCTTTGAACTTCAAGAACGCGCTCTCGCGCAGGATAATTTGACATCATAAGAGAGAGAGAGAGAGAGAGAGAGAGAGAGAGAGAGAGAGAGAGAGAGAGAGAGAGAGAGAGAGAGAGAGAGAGAGAGAGAGAGAGAGGTAAGAATGGGGCCCACGTCGAGAAAACTTATTAGAAGACTTGAAATTTGTAAAGGATTAAAGTATATGTCACTCGTTTAATTACAATGTTAACTGGATAACACTGGATATAACTCATTGTATAGTTTAATAAAATAATGTATTTTGATTACACAAATCAAACCTAACTATATGATTGTTTTCAGCTGCTGACCAGCATAGGGAATCTCTATGGCTAATTTATAAGACATGTTGCTGATACAGTACTGTGTGTTGTACCTTATCTTGTTAATTGAGTCTTTTTGGGCATCTTATGCCTAGAATTATTCAAGGAGATTGATTCTTTTAACTTACTTTAAAGTTTGATCAGTTGTGCATAATGACATGTGCAACAAATGGATATAGGGTGTCAAACTCATAGATTTGCAATATTTAAAATCAGAAACTATTTTTAAAATATTTGGGGTCAACCTCTATGACAGCTTTAAAGGGACACTTCATCATTTTGCATCATTGAAAGAAGGAAGTGCAATATCTTTGTTGAGGGAGTGAGACTACAAACACCCATTTTCTTTGTAAAATAGGCACCAAATTCTAAATGTATGTTACATTTCGACTACAAATATAACACTTTCAATAAAGATTAATGTTTCTACGGGTCAAATGCTCTTTTAAAGCTGAAACTTATCAAATCCTATCAGAGGTCCAGAATGTCATTGAAACACACCAGTGGCTTTGCTGTCATCAGTATTAAACATGTTACCCCTCGAAGTACCCCTCCCCACAGAGCCCCCCCCCCCCACATAACAAATCCCAATTTAACCCCTGTGTATTAACAGTATGTATTTATATTCAATTTAATTTGATTCATTACATTCATTAAGATCAGGTTAATTTTTTAGTGCTTCTCACAACACATTTTAAATCAAAATAACTTATCAGCAAATACATGTTTCATGTTATAATCAGCAAGTTTATCAGTCAGGGTTTCAAAGTAATGTGCATATGGGAATAATATACAGCTATAAGATAATACGGTAACACTTTATTTTAAGGTGTCCTTAATACAGAGTAATTACCTCATTAAGTACTTAGTAGTAGCCGGTGTAATTACATGCAACTAGATGTACTTAATATGTAACTAAGTTATGGAACAGCATGTACTTATAGATTGTAATTATGCACATGTAATAAGCTGCAACTGTTACACATATGTAACAGGTCGAGTCTGTTACAAAGCTAACTACTGGTGTAATAAAAGGTCTTGTTACATATGTGTTACAATGTAATCATATTGAAAGTACTTTGTGTAGTACTATGTAATAACAAGTACCTACATATGTTACTAGTTACATAGTTCACAGTTTAAATACATGCATTAGCTTGTTAATTACATTTAAATTACATAATATTACACAGGGATAAGCTACGTAAAATAAAGTGTATCAAGAGTGTACTTAAGTGTACTTCATGTGTATCTACATACCTTATCCATCTGTAACAAAGTTTGAATCGACTCACTAGTTCACAGTTTAATTACATGAATTAGGTTCTTAATTACATTTAAATTACATAATATTACACGGGGATAAGCTACTTAAAATAAAGTGTATCTAGTGTGTACTTAAGTTTGAAACGACTTACTGTTAATTTACGTGAATTAGCTTCTTAATTACATTTAAATTACATAATATTACACGGGACGGGGATAAACTACGTAAAATAAAGTGTATCAAGAGTGTACTTAAGTGTACTTCATGTGTATCTACACACCTTATCCATCTGTAACAAAGTTTGAATCGACTAACTAGTTCACAGTTTAATTACACAAATTAGCTTCTTAATTACATTTAAATTGCATAATATTACACGGGGATAAGCTACTTAAAATAAAGTGTATCTAGTGTGTACTTAAGTTTGAAACGACTTACTAGTTCACTGTTAATTTACGTGAATTAGCTTCTTAATTACATTTAAATTACATAATATTACACAGGGATAAGCTACGTAAAATAAAGTGTATCAAGAGTGTACTTAAGTGTACTTCCTGTGTATCTACCTACCTTATCCATCTGTAACAAAGTTTGAATCAACTCACTAGTTCACAGTTTAATTACATGAATTAGGTTCTTAATTACATTTAAATTACATAATATTACACGGGGATAAGCTACGTAAAATAAAGTGTATCTAGAGTGTACTTAAGTGTACTTCATGTGTATCTATATACCGTCCTTATCCATCTGTAACAAAGTTTGAATCAACTCACTAGTTCACAGTTTAATTACATGAATTAGGTTCTTAATTACATTTAAATTACATACTATTACACGGGGATAAGCTACGTAAAATAAAGTGTATCTAGAGTGTACTTAAGTGTACTTCCTGTGTATCTGCATACCTTGTCCATCAGTAGCGTGGTTTGAGTCGACTCACTGGTTCATGGTTTGGATACATGAAGTAGCTTCTGGATTGCATTTAAATTACATAATATTACAAGGGGATAAGCTACGTAAAATAAAGTGTATCTAGAGTGTACTTAAGTGTACTTCATAAAAAATTGTTATATACTCGAATTAATCTTACCTGCAAAGAATATTAAACAAGATGGATTAATGTCTCCCAGAGCATCTCGAATAACTGTTATCTGCTCTCTGCATTAACTTGTGTATATAAGTGCTACTACTACTAAGCAGACCTATGCGAGAGCTCCCCCTAGCTGACGAGGCTGGATCTAGCTTCTTATTCGCAGCTTCTTATTGACGCTTTTCGTTCCACCTTAAAAGACGCGACGCTTCCGCGTTAAGGGCGATTTATAGTCGTGCGTAGGTCCTACGGCGTAGCTACGGCGTAGGCTATCCGTAGCCTGTGCGTAGCTCTGCGTAGCTTGACGCGCACCTCACAAAATTTCTAACAGCGCGTCGGCTCTACGCGGACCGTAAGCGCTGTGATTGGTCCACCAGAACCCCTCCCGTCAGGTAAAAAAACTGCGTCATTTCCGTTTGAGACGGTGAAAACAAAGATGAGTCAAGTTGAGGAGTGATTTAACTCAAACTGAAACATAAGTTGCTGTTTATTTTCTTACATCATTGCTGGTCTTCTCAAATTATACACAACAAGTTGCTATTTCGTCTTCGTTTGTGGGTTCACTTGCTTAGCTTCTTCTTCTGTGACGACTTCTGCTGCTACTGTGGATACACGCGTGATTACTGCCAACCAGCGGTTTCGCGGGTGTTTGCACGTCGACGCACAAGTATAAATGAAAACCGACGCGGAACCTACGCCGTCGCTGCTACGCCGTAGGACCTACGCATGACTATAAATCGCCCTTTAGCAGTTTCTTTTTCACGCACAGCTTAGGGACCGTAGCGCATTATCTCTTATTCGTGCTGTTTTGAGTGATTATGTTTATTTTGTTACTTTGAGAGTAATATACATTTGAAAGTTAGAGTAGAGTTATGAAAGAAAATATAGTGTCAGAATGTAAAGATCCACTAAATATGTTAATGTAAAATTAAATTGTTAAACGTGTCATCTTTGTATTGCATTAATGAATGATCCCAATATGTATGTCTTTGTGATGTTTGCGTGTGTGTGTGTGTGTGTCTGTGTGTGCGTGTGTGTGTGTGTGTCTGTGTGTGAGCGCGCGCGGGGCGTGCTTGTGTGTGTGTGTGTGTGCGTGCTTGTGAGTAAGTGTGTGTGTGTGTGTGCGCGCGAGTGTGTGTGTGTGTGTGTATGTGTGCGGGCGCACGTGTGTGTGCTTGCGTGTGTGTGTGCGCGCGCGCGAGTGTGTGTGTGTGTGCGCGCACGCGCGAGTGTGTGTATGTGTGCGGGCGCACGGGTGAGTGTGTGCGCGCGTGTGTGTGTGTGTGTGTGCGCGCGCGCGAGTGTGCGTGCGCACGGGTGCGTGTGTGCTTGCTTGCGTGTGTGTGTGTCTGTGTGTGTTTGTTTGATGTTTGCAGATGACTCTAGAAATGATGAATCTACTACAGAAGTGAGGCTGGCTGCTTCAAACTGTGGAGATGAGAGTAGATTTCTTGAAGAGCCCCTATCACTCCCTCTCACCATTCTCAAAATAAACAGAATAACAGAGTTATGAAAGAAAATTTAGTGTCAGAATGTAAAGATACACTAAAATATGTTAATGTAAAATTAAATTGTTACATGTGTCATCTTTTTATTGCATTAATGAATGTTCCCAATATGTATGTCTTTGTGATGTTTGCGTGTGTGTGTGTGTGTGTGAGTGCGTGTGTGTGTATGTGTGCGGGCGCGTGCGCGAGTGTGCCTGTATGTGTGCGGGCGGCGCACGGGTGCGTGTGTGCTTGCTTGCTTGTGTGCGCGCGCGCGCGCGCGTGTGTGTGTGTGTGTGTGTGTGTGTATGTGTGCGGGCGCACGTGTGTGTGCTTGCGTGTGTGTGCCCGAGTGTGTGTGTGTGTGTGTGTGCGCGCACGCGCGAGTGTGTGTATGTGTGCGGGCGCACGGGTGAGTGTGTGCGTGTGTGTGTGTGTGTGTGCGCGCGCGCGAGTGTGCGTGCGCACGGGTGCGTGTGTGCTTGCTTGCGTGCGTGTGTGTGTGTGTGTGTGTGTGTGTGTGTGTGTGTGTGTGTGTCTGTGTGTGTTTGTTTGATGTTTGCAGATGACTCTAGAAATGATGGATCTACTACAGAAGTGAGGCTGGCTGCTTCAAACTGTGGAGATGAGAGTAGATTTCTTGAAGAGCTCCTATCACTCCCTCTCACCATTCTCAAAATATACAGAATAACAGAGTTATGAAAGAAAATTTAGTGTCAGAATGTAAAGATACACTAAAATATGTTAATGTAAAATTAAATTGTTACATGTGTCATCTTTTTATTGCATTAATGAATGTTCCCAATATGTATGTCTTTGTGATGTTTGCGTGTGTGTGTGTGTGTGTGTGTGTGTGTGTGTGTGTGTGTGTGTGTGTGTGTGTGTGTGTGTGTGTGTGTGTGTGTGTGTGTGTGTGTGTGTGTGTGTGTGTGTGTGTGTGTGTGTGTGTGTGTGTGTGTGTGTGTGTGTGTGTGTGTGTGTGTGTGTGTGTGTGTGTGTGTGAGTGCGTGTGTGTGTATGTGTGCGGGCGCGCGCGTGTGCCTGTATGTGTGCGGGCGGCGCACGGGTGCGTGTGTGCTTGCTTGCTTGTGTGCGCGCGCGTGTGTGTGTGTGTGTGTGTGTGTGTGTGTGTGTTTGTTTGATGTTTGCAGATGACTCTAGAAATGATGAATCTACTACAGAAGTGAGGCTGGCTGCTTCAAACTGTGGAGATGAGAGTAGATTTCTTGAAGAGCCCCTATTACTCCCTCTCACCATTCTCAAATTTGCTGTGCCAGAAATTTTTTCCCACAAGACATCTTCACCTTAAGCAGTTACAGTAGCACATTTGCTCCGACCTTGCTGTTTTGAAAGTATTGAATATTACAATATCCCATAGGGTTTAACAGGGTAACTCTGTAAATACATTTTGTATAATGTACATTATATGCAGTTTTATAGACAGTACTTCTGTAAATAGATATCTGTATGTTAGATATCTGTAAATAACTCTCTCACTTGCTTCTTATCTATATTATTTGTTTTAATTTTCAATTTTACATGAAATTTTGCTTTTTTGCCATTTAAGTTTACTGTATGTCTGTAAGTACGAAACTAAAATGAATTTCTTGTGCATGTGTGCCCAATTGGCCAATAAAGCTAATTTTGATTCTGGTTCTGATACTTATTGTAGCTGTTTATACTTTACAAGACGTTATGACACAACAACAAACTCAATTTTTAATGTCCATTCATTATACAAATTATTGCTTATTACATAGCACTCTCAATTTATTTTAAAGACTCAGTGCATTGTCAGCTCAGTTCAAGGCACTATATCTGAGCTGATTTTTGCGGTGCGTTTAAACTTTCACTGAAGGGTCACACTCAGTGCTCTCGTCTATCCTCATGAAAAAATCTTATTTACAGCAGCATTTTAAAGTTATGGTCCCATAAACTTGGCATTTTTGACAATACAGTTAATAGACATTGCATTTTAACCATATTTGAGGTGCTATATCTCAGTTGCCCTCAGGGGTGCGTTTAATATTTCAATGCAGGGTCACACTAAGTCTCCCCGTCTATACCACGCCAAAAATCAGCCCTATTTACTGCAGCATTTTAAAGTTATGGTCACATAAACTTGCCATTTTTTGACAATACAGTTACAGGCATTGCATTTTAACCAAATTTGAGGTGCTATATCTCAGTTGCCCTCTGGGGTGCGTTTAATATTTCAATGCAAGGTCACAGTCAGTGCTCCTGTCTATCACCATACCAAAAAGCACACTTATTTACAGCAGCATTTTAAAGTTATGGTCCCATAAACTTGGCATTTTTGACAAAACAGTTCATAGACATTGCATATTTACCATTTTTGAGCTGCTATATCCCAGTTGACCTCTGGGGTGCGTTTAATATTTCAATGCAGGGTCACACTCAGTGCTCCTGTCGATCACCATACCAAAGATCACACTTATTTACAGCAGCATTTTAAAGTTATGGTCCCATAAACTTTGCATTTTTGACAATACAGTTACAGAACATTGCATTTTAACCATATTTAAGGTGCTATATCTCAGTTGACCTCTAGGGTGCGTTTAAAATTTCAATGCAGGGTCACACTCAGTGCTCCTGTCGATCACCATACCAAAGATCACACTTATTTACAGCAGCATTTTAAAGTTATGGTCCCATAAACTTGGCATTTTTGACAATACAGTTAATAGACATTGCATATTTACCATTTTTGAGCTGCTATATCTCACTTGCCCTCTGGGGTGCGTTTAATATTTCAATGCAGCCTCACAAAGTCGCCCCGTCTATCACCACGCCAAAAATCAGCCCTATTTACTGCAGCATTTTAAAGTTATGGTCACATAAACTTGCCATGTTTTGACAATACAGTTAATAGACATTGCATATTTATCATATTTGAGCTGCTATATCCCAGTTGACCTCTGGGGTGCGTTTAAAATTTCAATGCAGGGTCACACTCAGTGCTCCTGTCGATCACCATACCAAAGATCATACTTATTTACAGCAGCATTTTAAAGTTATGGTCCCATAAACTTATAATTTTTGACAATACAGTTACAGACATTGCATTTTAACCATATTTGAGGTGCTATATCTCAGTTATCCTCTTGGGTGCGTATAATATTACACTAAAGGGTCACAGTCAGTGCCCCTGTCTATCAACATGCCAAACATCAGACTTATTTACAGCAGCATTTTAAAGTTATGGTCCCATAAACTTTGCATTTTTGACAATACAGTTAATAGACATTGCATATTTACCATATTTGAGCTGCTATATCCCAGTTGACCTCTGGGGTGCGTTTAAAATTTCAATGCAGGGTCACACTCAGTGCTCCTGTCGATCACCATACCAAAGATCAGCTCTATTTACTGCATCATTTTAAAGTTATGGTCACATAAACTTGCCATTTTTTGACAATACAGTTACAGGCATTGCATTTTAACCAAATTTGAGGTGCTATATCTCAGTTGCCCTCTGGGGTGCGTTTAATTCTTCAATGCAAGGTCACTGTCAGTGCTCCTGTCTATCACCATACCAAAAATCACACTAATTTACAGCAGCATTTTAAAGTTATGGTCCCATAAACTTGGCATTTTTGACAATACAGTTAATAGACATTGCATATTTACCATATTTGAGCTGCTATATCCCAGTTGACCTCTGGGGTGCGTTTAATATTTCAATGCAGGGTCACACTCAGTGCTCCTGTCGATCACCATACCAAAGATCACACTTATTTACAGCAGCATTTTAAAGTTATGGTCCCATAAACTTGGCATTTTTGACAATACAGTTACAGACATTGCATTTTAACCATATTTGAGGTGCTATATCTCAGTTGACCTCTAGGGTGCGTTTAAAATTTCAATGCAGGGTCACACTCAGTGCTCCTGTCGATCACCATACCAAAGATCACACTTATTTACAGCAGCATTTTAAAGTTATGGTCCCATAAACTTGGCATTTTTGACAATACAGTTAATAGACATTGCATATTTACCATTTTTGAGCTGCTATATCTCACTTGCCCTCTGGGGTGCGTTTAATATTTCAATGCAGCCTCACACTAAGTCGCCCCGTCTATCACCACGCCAAAAATCAGCCCTATTTACTGCAGCATTTTAAAGTTATGGTCACATAAACTTGCCATGTTTTGACAATACAGTTAATAGACATTGCATATTTATCATATTTGAGCTGCTATATCCCAGTTGACCTCTGGGGTGCGTTTAAAATTTCACTGCAGCGTCACACTTAGTGCTCCTGTCTATCACCATACCAAAAATCATACTTACGTACAGCAGCATTTTAAAGTTATGGTCCCATAAACTTGGCATTTTTTACAATACAGTTACAGACATTGCATTTTAACCATATTTGAGGTGCTATATCTCAGTTGTCCTCTGGGGAGCGTATAATATTTCACTGCAGCGTCACACTTAGTGCTCCTGTCTATCACCATGTCAAACATCAGACTTATTTACAGCAGCATTTTAAAGTTATGGTCCCATAAACTTATAATTTTTGACAATACAGTTACAGACATTGCATTTAAACCATATTTGAGGTGCTATATCTCAGTTGTCCTCTGGGGTGCGTTTAATATTTCAATGCAGGGTCACACTCAGTGCTCCTGTCGATCACCATACCAAAGATCATACTTATTTACAGCAGCATTTTAAAGTTATGGTCCCATAAACTTATAATTTTTGACAATACAGTTACAGACATTGCATTTAAACCATATTTGAGGTGCTATATCTCAGTGATCCTCTTGGGTGCGTATAATATTACACTAAAGGGTCACAGTCAGTGCCCCTGTCTATCAACATGCCAAACATCAGACTTATTTACAGCAGCATTTTAAAGTTATGGTCCCATAAACTTAGAATTTTTGACAATACAGTTACAGACATTGCATTTTAACCATATTTGAGGTGCTATATCTCAGTTGTCCTCTGGGATGCGTTTAATATTTCACTGCAGGGTCACACTCAATGCTCCTGTCTATCAGCATTCCAAAGGTCAGACTTATTTACAGCAGCATTTTAAAGTTATGGTCCCATAAACTTGGCATTTTTGACAATACAGTTAATAGACATTGCATTTTAACCATATTTGAGGTGCTATATCTCAGTTGCCCTCTGGGGTGCGTTTAATATTTCAATGCAGGGTCACACTCAGTGCTCCTGTCGATCACCATACCAAAGATCAGCTCTATTTACTGCATCATTTTAAAGTTATGGTCACATAAACTTGCCATTTTTTGACAATACAGTTACAGGCATTGCATTTTAACCAAATTTGAGGTGCTATATCTCAGTTGCCCTCTGGGGTGCGTTTAATATTTCAATGCAAGGTCACTGTCAGTGCTCCTGTCTATCACCATACCAAAAATCACACTAATTTACAGCAGCATTTTAAAGTTATGGTCCCATAAACTTGGCATTTTTGACAATACAGTTAATAGACATTGCATATTTACCATATTTGAGCTGCTATATCCCAGTTGACCTCTGGGGTGCGTTTAATATTTCAATGCAGGGTCACACTCAGTGCTCCTGTCGATCACCATACCAAAGATCACACTTATTTACAGCAGCATTTTAAAGTTATGGTCCCATAAACTTGGCATTTTTGACAATACAGTTACAGACATTGCATTTTAACCATATTTGAGGTGCTATATCTCAGTTGTCCTCTGGGGTGCGTTTAATATTTCACAGCAGGGTCACACTCAGTGCTCCTGTCTATTACCATGTCAAACATCAGACTTATTTAAAGCAGCATTTTAAAGTTATGGTCCCATAAACTTATAATTTTTGACAATACAGTTACAGACATTGCATTTTAACCATATTTGAGGTGCTATATCTCAGTTATCCTCTTGGGTGCGTATAATATTACACTAAAGGGTCACAGTCAGTGCCCCTGTCTATCAACATGCCAAACATCAGACTTATTTACAGCAGCATTTTAAAGTTATGGTCCCATAAACTTTGCATTTTTGACAATACAGTTAATAGACATTGCATATTTACCATATTTGAGCTGCTATATCCCAGTTGACCTCTGGGGTGCGTTTAAAATTTCAATGCAGGGTCACACTCAGTGCTCCTGTCGATCACCATACCAAAGATCAGCTCTATTTACTGCATCATTTTAAAGTTATGTTCACATAAACTTGCCATTATTTGACAATACAGTTACAGGCATTGCATTTTAACCAAATTTGAGGTGCTATATCTCAGTTGCCCTCTGGGGTGCGTTTAATATTTCAATGCAAGGTCACAGTTAGTGCTCCTGTCTATCACCATACCAAACATCAGACTTATTTACAGCAGCATTTTAAAGTTATGGTCCCATAAACTTGGCATTTTTGACAATACAGTTAATAGACATTGCATATTTACCATATTTGAGCTGCTATATCCCAGTTGACCTCTGGGGTGCGTTTAATATTTCAATGCAGGGTCACACTCAGTGCTCCTGTCGATCACCATACCAAAGATCACACTTATTTACAGCAGCATTTTAAAGTTATGGTCCCATAAACTTGGCATTTTTGACAATACAGTTACAGACATTGCATTTTAACCATATTTGAGGTGCTATATCTCAGTTGTCCTCTGGGGTGCGTTTAATATTTCACTGCAGGGTCACACTCAGTGCTCCTGTCTATCACCATGTCAAACATCAGACTTATTTAAAGCAGCATTTTAAAGTTATGGTCCCATAAACTTATAATTTTTGACAATACAGTTACAGACATTGCATTTTAACCATATTTGAGGTGCTATATCTCAGTTATCCTCTTGGGTGCGTACAATATTACACTAAAGGGTCACAGTCAGTGCCCCTGTCTATCAACATGCCAAACATCAGACTTATTTACAGCAGCATTTTAAAGTTATGGTCCCATAAACTTTGCATTTTTGACAATACAGTTAATAGACATTGCATATTTACCATATTTGAGCTGCTATATCCCAGTTGACCTCTAGGGTGCGTTTAAAATTTCAATGCAGGGTCACACTCAGTGCTCCTGTCGATTACCATACCAAAGATCAGCTCTATTTACTGCATCATTTTAAAGTTATGGTCACATAAACTTGCCATTTTTTGACAATACAGTTACAGGCATTGCATTTTAACCAAATTTGAGGTGCTATATCTCAGTTGCCCTCTGGGGTGCGTTTAATATTTCAATGCAAGGTCACAGTTAGTGCTCCTGTCTATCACCATACCAAAGATCAGCTCTATTTACAGCAGCATTTTAAAGTTATGGTCCCATAAACTTGGCATTTTTGACAATACAGTTAATAGACATTGCATATTTACCATATTTGAGCTGCTATATCCCAGTTGACCTCTGGGGTGCGTTTAATATTTCACTGCAGGGTCACACTCAGTGCTCCTGTCTATCACCATGTCAAACATCAGACTTATTTACAGCAGCATTTTAAAGTTATGGTCCCATAAACTTATAATTTTTGACAAAACAGTTACAGACATTGCATTTTAACCATATTTGAGGTGCTATATCTCAGTTATCCTCTTGGGTGCGTATAATATTACACTAAAGGGTCACAGTCAGTGCCCCTGTCTATCAACATACCAAACATCAGACTTATTTGCAGCAGCATTTTAAAGTTATGGTTCCATAAACTTGGCATTTTTGACAATACAGTTAATAGACATTGCATTTTAACCAAATTTGAGGTGCTATATCTCAGTTGCCCTCTGGGGTGCATTTAATATTTCAATGCAAGGTCACAGTCAGTGCTCCTTTCTATCACCAAACCAAAAATCACACTTATTTACAGCAGCATTTTAAAGTTATGGTCCCATAAACTTTGCATTTTTGACAATACAGTTAATAGACATTGCATATTTACCATATTTGAGCTGCTATATCCCAGTTGACCTCTGGGGTGCGTTTAAAATTTCAATGCAGGGTCACACTCAGTGCTCCTGTCGATCACCATACCAAAGATCAGCTCTATTTACAGCAGCATTTTAAAGTTATGGTCGCATAAACTTGGCATTTTTGACAATACAGTTAATAGACATTGCATATTTACCATATTTGAGCTGCTATATCCCAGTTGACCTCTGGGGTGCGTTTAATATTTCAATGCAGGGTCACACTCAGTGCTCCTGTCGATCACCATACCAAAGATCACACTTATTTACAGCAGCATTTTAAAGTTATGGTCCCATAAACTTGGCATTTTTGACAATACAGTTACAGACATTGCATTTTAACCATATTTGAGGTGCTATATCTCAGTTGTCCTCTGGGGTGCGTTTAATATTTCACTGCAGGGTCACACTCAGTGCTCCTGTCTATCACCATGTCAAACATCAGACTTATTTAAAGCAGCATTTTAAAGTTATGGTCCCATAAACTTATAATTTTTGACAATACAGTTACAGACATTGCATTTTAACCATATTTGAGGTGCTATATCTCAGTTATCCTCTTGGGTGCGTACAATATTACACTAAAGGGTCACAGTCAGTGCCCCTGTCTATCAACATGCCAAACATCAGACTTATTTACAGCAGCATTTTAAAGTTATGGTCCCATAAACTTTGCATTTTTGACAATACAGTTAATAGACATTGCATATTTACCATATTTGAGCTGCTATATCCCAGTTGACCTCTAGGGTGCGTTTAAAATTTCAATGCAGGGTCACACTCAGTGCTCCTGTCGATTACCATACCAAAGATCAGCTCTATTTACTGCATCATTTTAAAGTTATGGTCACATAAACTTGCCATTTTTTGACAATACAGTTACAGGCATTGCATTTTAACCAAATTTGAGGTGCTATATCTCAGTTGCCCTCTGGGGTGCGTTTAATATTTCAATGCAAGGTCACAGTTAGTGCTCCTGTCTATCACCATACCAAAGATCAGCTCTATTTACAGCAGCATTTTAAAGTTATGGTCCCATAAACTTGGCATTTTTGACAATACAGTTAATAGACATTGCATATTTACCATATTTGAGCTGCTATATCCCAGTTGACCTCTGGGGTGCGTTTAATATTTCACTGCAGGGTCACACTCAGTGCTCCTGTCTATCACCATGTCAAACATCAGACTTATTTACAGCAGCATTTTAAAGTTATGGTCCCATAAACTTATAATTTTTGACAAAACAGTTACAGACATTGCATTTTAACCATATTTGAGGTGCTATATCTCAGTTATCCTCTTGGGTGCGTATAATATTACACTAAAGGGTCACAGTCAGTGCCCCTGTCTATCAACATACCAAACATCAGACTTATTTGCAGCAGCATTTTAAAGTTATGGTTCCATAAACTTGGCATTTTTGACAATACAGTTAATAGACATTGCATTTTAACCAAATTTGAGGTGCTATATCTCAGTTGCCCTCTGGGGTGCATTTAATATTTCAATGCAAGGTCACAGTCAGTGCTCCTTTCTATCACCAAACCAAAAATCACACTTATTTACAGCAGCATTTTAAAGTTATGGTCCCATAAACTTTGCATTTTTGACAATACAGTTAATAGACATTGCATATTTACCATATTTGAGCTGCTATATCCCAGTTGACCTCTGGGGTGCGTTTAAAATTTCAATGCAGGGTCACACTCAGTGCTCCTGTCGATCACCATACCAAAGATCAGCTCTATTTACTGCATCATTTTAAAGTTATGGTCACATAAACTTGCCCTTTTTTGGCAATACAGTTACAGGCATTGCATTTTAACCAAATTTGAGGTGCTATATCTCAGTTGCCCTCTGGGGTGCGTTTAATATTTCAATGCAAGGTCACAGTCAGTGCTCCTGTCTATCACCATACCAAAAATCCCACTTATTTACAGCAGCGTTTTAAAGTTATGGTCCCATAAACTTGGCATTTTTGACAATACAGTTACAGACATTGCATTTTAACCAAATTTGAGGTGCTATATCTCAGTTGCCCTCTGGGGTGCGTTTAATATTTCACTGCAGGGTCACACTCAGTGCTACTGTCTATCACCATGCCAAATATATGCCCTATTTACTGCAGCATTTTAAAGTTATGGTCACATAAACTTGCCATGTTTTGACAATACAGTTAATAGACATTGCATATTTACAATTTTTCAGCTTCTATATCTCAGTTACCCTTTGGGGTGTGTTTAATATTTCAATGCAGGGTCACAGTCAGTGCTCCTGTCCATCACCATACCAAAGATCACACTTATTTACTGCAGCATTTTAAAGTTATGGTCCCATAAACTTGCCATTTTTTGACAATACAGTTACAGACATTGCATTTTAATCATATTTGAGGTGATATATCTCAGTTGTCCTCTTGGGTGCGTATAATATTACACTAAAGGGTCACAGTCAGTGCCCCTGTCTATCACCATGCCAAACATCAGACTTATTTACAGCAGCATTTTAATGTTATGGTCCTATAAACTTGGCATTTTTGACAATACAGTTAATAGACATTGCATATTTACCATTTTTGAGCTGCTATATCTCACTTGCCCTCTGGGGTGCGTTTAATATTTCAAAGCAGCCCCACACCAAGTCCCCCCGTCCACCACCACGCCAAAATCAGCCCTATTTACTGCAACACTCCAAAGTTATGGTCACACAAACCTGCCATGTTTTGACAATACAGTTAATAGACATTGCATATTTACAATTTTTGAGCTGGTATATCTCAGTTACCCTCTGGGGTGCGTTTAATATTTCAATGCAGGGTCACAGTCAGTGCTCCTGTCCATCACCACACCAAAAATCACACTCATTTACAGCAGCATTTTAAAGTTATGGTCCCATAAACTTGGCATTTTTGACAATACAGTTAATAGACATTGCATATTTACCACTTTTGAGCTGCTATATCTCACTTGCCCTCTGGGGTGCGTTTAATATTTCAATGCAGCCTCGCACTAAGTCTCCCCGTCTATCACCACGCCAAAAATCAGCCCTATTTACCTCAGCATTTTAAAGTTATGGTCACATAAACTTGCCATGTTTTGACAATACAGTTAATAGACATTGCATATTTACAATTTTTGAGCTGGTATATCTCAGTTACCCTCTGGGGTGTGTTTAATATTTCAATGCAGGGTCACAGTCAGTGCTCCTGTCCATCACCATACCAAAAATCACACTTATTTACAACAGCATTTTAAAGTTATGGTCCCATAAACTTGGCATTTTTGACAATACAGTTAATAGACATTGCATATTTACCATATTTGAGGTGCTATATCTCAGTTGCCCTCTGGGGTGCGTTTAATATTTCAATGCAGGGTCACAGTAAGTGCTCCTTTCCATCACCATACCAAAAATCCGACCTATTTACTGCAGCATTTTAAAGTTATGGTCACATAAACTTGCCATTTTTGACAATACAGTTACAGACATTGCATTTTAACCATATTTGTGGTGCTTTGGTGATAGGCAGGAGCACTGAGTGTGACGCTGCATTGAGATGTTGGACGCGCCCCAGAGGCCAACTGAGATGTAGCACCTCAAATATGGTAAAAATGCAGTGTCTGTAACTGTATTGTCAAAAATGCCAAGTTTATGGGACCATAACTTTAAAATGCTGCTGTAAATAAGTCTGATTTTTCCTATGGTGATAGGCAGGAGCACTGAGTGTGACTCTGCATTGAAATAATAAACGTACCCTAGACGCCAACTGAGATATTGCACCTCTAATTTGGTTAAAATGCAGTGTCTGTAACTGTCTTGTCAAAAATGCCAAGTTTATGGGACCATAACTTTAAAATGCTGCTGTAAATATTCTGATTTTTGCTATGGTGATAGGCAAGAGAACTGAGTGTGACGCTGCATTGAGATGTTGAACGCGCCCCAGGGGCCAGCTGAGATGTTGCACCTCAAATATGGTTAAAATGCAGTTTCTGTAACTGTATTGTCAAAAATGCCAAGTTTATGGGACCATAACTTTAAAATGCTGCTGTAAATAAGTCTGATTTTTTGTATGGTGATAGACAGGAGCACTGAGTGTGACGCTGCATTGAGATATTAAACGCACCCCAGAGGCCAACTGAGATATTGCACCTCAAATATGGTTAAAATGCAGTGTCTGTAACTGTATTGTCAAAAATGGCAAGTTTATGGGACCATAACTTTAAAATGCTGCTGTAAATAAGTCTGATGTTTGCTATGTTGATAGGCAGGAGCACTGAGTGTGAGCCGGCATTGAAATATTAAACGCACCCCAGAGGCCAACTGAGATATTGCACCTCTAATTTGGTTAAAATGCAGTGACTGTAACTGTATTGTAAAAAATGCCAAGTTTATGGCACCATAACTTTAAAATGCTGCTGTAAATTATTCAGATTTTTGCTATGGTGATAGGCAGGAGCACTGAGTGTGAGCCTGCATTGAACTATTAAACGCACCCCAGAGGTCAACTGAGATATAGCACCTCAAATTTGGTTAAAATGCAGTGTCTGTAACTGTATTGTCAAAAATGCCAAGATTATCGGACCATAACTTTAAAATGCTGCTGAAAATGAGTCTGATTTTTGGTGTGCTGATGGGCAGGAGTACTGGGTGTGACGCTGCATTGAGGTGTTGAACGCGCCCCGGAGGGCAGCTGAGATGTGGCGCCTCAAGTTTGGTTAGGGTGTAATTACTTTGACGGTCTAGTCAGGAATGGCAGGTTTGTGGGACCATAACTTTAAAATGCTGCTGTAAATAAGTCTGATTTTTTTGTATGGTGATAGGCAGGAGCACTGAGTGTGAGGCTGCATTGAAATATTAAACGCACCCCAGAGGCCAACTGAGACACTGCACCTCAAATATGGTTAAAATGCAGTGTCAAAAATGCCAAGTCTACGGGACCACAACTTCAAAATGCCGCTGCAAATCATCCTGATCCCTGCCATGGCGACAGGCAGGAGCACCGAGTGCGACGCTGCATCGAGATATTAAACGCACCCCATAGGCCAACTGAGATATTGCACCTCAAATATGGTTAAAATGCAGTGTCTGTAACTGTATTGTCAAAAATGCCAAGTTTATGGGACCATAACTTTAAAATGCTGCTGTTAATAAGTCTGATTTTTCCTATGGTGATAGGCAGGAGCACCGAGTGTGACTCTGCATTGAAACATTAAACGCACCCCAGAGGCCAACTGAGATATTGCACCTCTAATTTGTATAAAATGCAGTGTCTGTAACTGTATTGTCAAAAATGGCAAGTTTATGGGACCATAACTTTAAAATGCTGCTGTAAATAAGTCTGATGTTTGCTATGTTGATAGGCAGGAGCACTGAGTGTGAGCCTGCATTGAAAGATTAAACGCACCCCAGAGGCCAACTGAGATATTGCACCTCTAATTTGGTTAAAATGCAGTGTCTGTAACTGTATTGTCAAAAATGGCAAGTTTATGGGACCATAACTTTAAAATGCTGCTGTAAATAAGTCTGATTTTTGCTATGTTGATAGGCAGGAGAACTGAGTGTGAGCCTGCATTGAAATACTAAACGCACCCCAGAGGCCAACTGAGATATAGCACCTCAAATTTGGTTAAAGTGTAATTACTTTAACTGTCTAGTCAAAAATGCCAAGTTTGTGGGACCATGACTTTGAAATGCTGTTGTAGATAAGTGTGATTTTTGGTATGGTGATAGGCAGGAGCACTGAGTGTGAAGCTGCATTGAAATATTAAACCCAGCCCAGAGGGCAACTGAGATATAGCACTTCAAATTTGATTAAAGTGCAATTACTTTAACTGTCTTGTCAAAAATGCCCAAGTTTATGGGACCATAACTTTAAAATGCTGCTGTAAATAAGTCTGATTTTTGGAATGGTGATAGGCAGGCTGAGTGTGACCCTGCATTGAAATATTAAACGCACCCCAGAGGGCAACTGAGATATAGCACCATAAATTTTGTTAAAATGCAGTGTCTGTTACTGTATTGTGAAAAATGCCAAGATTATGGGACCATAACTTTAAAATGCTGCTGTAAATTAGTCTGATTTTTGGCATGGTGATAGAAAGGGGCACTGAGTGTGACCCTGCCTTGAAATATTAAACGCACCCCAGAGGGCAACTGGGATATAGCACTTCAAATATGGTTTAAAATGCAATGTCTATTAACTGTATTGTCAAAATTACCAAGTTTATGTGACCATAACTTTAACCTGTTAGCTAGCACTTATATTTTTGAGCATTTACTGAAAAACGACAACTCCAAACTAACACATCTGCAGCTCTTAAACCCTATGGTCTATATTCATAATTCTGGTCTTGTTTGAAACTAGACACTTGACATATTGTTGCCTAATAGTCATAACAACTCAGAGTAGTAAAGAAACAGAGTAAAACAAGGTAAAATATACATTAAATTACTTCCGTTTTTCTTTAAATAACATTCACTTAGCAAAAAAGGTATGAAATGGTCATGTGAGACACCTGGGGACACCATATAGGTGAACTGAATGTCTGACCATGCTGTGATTCAAATTTGAGAATGATACTCCAAAAAATGTGGTTTCTGTGAGCTTTTATTTCAAAAAAGTCCAGGCGTCCTTTCAGAAAAAGTGCACTTGGAAACTCCAAATATACACATGATAACAATATGACATGATTATAAAAAGAAAATGAGTCAGGACTACATATTACATTATGTATATCAATTCAGAACTTCTCTGCCCACCAAAGCACATAGAAAAAACTATTTTAGAAAAAAACATTTGCACATTATAACGAAATACTTGCTATTTTGAATGTGGTCGCTCATGAATGCACTCCAGATTCCAGTCCTCCTGTGTCAGCTGAAGTCCTGTTTTACATCACATCACATCACACACAAAGCAAGATAGGATTTTAGTTTGAGTCAAAAGTTAGAGACATACAACTATTTGTATGAGAAACTATGATGTAATATACATGAACATAATACATATACACAAACACACACACATTACATGAATGTATTTATTTATAATTGCAGGTGTCTTGTGTTTGCCAAATAACCTATATTTCTCGGCTGGTGGTACTCATGTTTTCCACCACATATCTTATTTTCTAGTTTTTAGTTTGTATGTTCTGTGCATTTGATTCATATAGCTATAAATATGATGCATTTATATAACATGTCATACAAAAACGAAACCATGTAAAACTCGTATATTAGTCATCTCCAGTGTTACTTTATAATTAAAACAGCTAACATGAAACAAGAAATGTAACGTAAATCAACAAAAGAATCCACTTACTTTATCCAAGCGAGCGCAGCTGAGCTCATAATCCGGTCCATCTCTCCTCGACGACGCGCTTTGTTTATATCCAGTCTTGCATTGTTGATCCGCGATCATGCTCTTTATCAACTTCTCCAAAACACTTTCAACACAAAAAAGTCATCTGCAGTCCACGATCCACAATGGAGATGTTATATCTAACATTTGAAGAGGTTTCTCAGCGGCTCCGGAGTGCCTAGCCGGCTGCTATGCTACCCCAAACATAGACTGTAAAAAAGATGGACGACGCCTGTTCGCTCTCTTCCATTGGTGAAAAGTGAAGCCGCCAGTGTCCCGATATGGCGCTGACATCTTGGGTCTTGAGTCTGCTCAATAGCGATTTCGGGACCAGTCATGCGCAGTAGTGAGCAGGAAGGGAAGGCGCGAAGTCAAAACCCCGCCCTCGCTCTCGTAGAATGCGCATATCACACGATTTCACAGCTGTCAATCATGACGTGACACCACCGTTTTTATATCATTAAATAACTAACTAAACACAAACCTATTTTAAAAACAAACATTTGAATTTACATCAGCGTGATACAAACTACAGTAAATGACAGAAACCAACTTCGGAAAAAAGATAATTGAAGTGTAATTAATTTTTTTAGTTGGTCTCAAGTCCCATTGAATAACATGGGGAGGCGGGCTTTATGACCTATACTGGGACCGGTCACTGGGGGGCGATCGAGATGTTTTGGCTTCACTTTTCAGGGCTTGTGCGGCACGCTTGTACCCAAACAAACAAACGCGCACGGAGGGGGCGTGGGCATTTCTCTCCATGCGCTTCTGAAGATTTGCGCAGAAGTACACTTTACTGACGTAAGTTGAATCCTTGTAATCGTTTCATGATTGGTTACTTCCTCTGTCAATCAAAGCTTTGCTCACTATGCATTGGCTGGCTTTGTTTTGGTGTAATCCAGTCAAAAGCCTATGGTAAGCTGAAGGACATATATCTAGGCAAATCATAGCTCGCATGAGATTTTGAGTTGTCAAACCTTTTCTGATTGGACAAAACAGAAAAATAGGGCGGGATATTTATCTGAACAGTCTAACGAAGCAGGAAAAGGTGGATTTTCACTGATAAAAATCGATATTTGATAGAAAATAAACATGATCGATCATACTTAACGGATGCGCGGATGTAAACAAAGGAGGATATTGCTGGATTTCTCACTATTTTTCATTGTTTTGGATTAAAACGTGGGATGCTTTTTGAAGAGTGGACCCTTACCTTGCAATGTACGTTGAAGTTTTTGGGAATTGTCAGAAATTATCAGAACCATATGGCAAGCCATGTGAGTACCCACAAAATTTTTTATATGCATTCCGTCTGCATTTCATTTAATTTTTTCCACACCAGTGTATTGATTGCAAAAATAAGCTCAGAACATGAATTTGGAGTGTTTAAACTTTTAAATAATGCAAAGTTTATGATTGTTGATTGAATATTTGATGTTAAACAAAGTACAAAAACACGTAAAAACGCCCCCTAGGGCCCGCCGCCGGGCCGGTGCGTGTTAACAAGTAAAAAAGCTGCTGTAAATAAGTCTGATTTTTGGCATGGTGATAGACGTTTGGACTCAGTGTGACCCTGCATTGAAATATTAAACACACCCCAGAGGGCAACTGAGATATTGCACCTCAAATATGGTTAAAATGCAGTGTCTGTAACTGTATTGTCAAAAATGCCAAGTTTATGGGACCATAACTTTAAAATGTTCCTGTAAATAAATCAGATTTTTTCACGAGGATAGACAGGAGCACTGGGTGTGACCCTGCAGTGAAAGTTTAAACGCACCTCAGAAAGCAGCTCAGATATAGTGCCAACAACTGAGCTGACAATGCAATTCGTCTTTAAAGTAATTTGAGAGTGCTATGTAATAAGAAATAATTTGTATAATAAATGCACATTGAGTTTGATGTTGTGTCATTACGTCTTGTAAAGTATAAACAGCTACAATAAGTATCAGAACCAGAATCAAAATAAGCTTTATTTGCCAATTGTGCACACTTGCACAAGAAATGTATTTTAGTTTGGTACTTACAGACAAACAGTATATAGATAAACAGCAAAAAGCAACATTATACGAGTTCGCATTAACATGAAATCGATAGGGAATGAGATAAAGCATATTTGGCGTGCTGTCCGAGGAGAGGGCTCCGAGCTCGGAATTTTAGCCCGAACCCAGAGTACTCCCCCCTCTTTAACTGTGATGAATGAATCTAGATGAGAGTGAGGTGATGGGGTGGAGGAGGGATGCTGCAAAAAATCTGTCACGGGACAGAGGTGAGGGACTGCCATTTATAGGCACCTCTTTGCACTGATTGGTTGGATCACATGACCATGCTCCTCCCGAACTTAGTTAAATAAACTTAATTTCACGAGTTCGCATTAACATGTAATCGATAGGGAATGAGATAAAGCATATTTGGCGTGCTGTCCGAGGAGAGGGCTCCGAGCTCGGAATTTTAGCCCGAACCCAGAGTACTCCCCAAAAATGCCACATAAATGACAGACAGCAGCCAGAAAAAACAGCCCCCAAAAAGTGTAAGCGTAAAGACCTATAGAAAGCGGTGGGAAAACTAGTGGTTTGACTGGGAGGGCTCTCGCAGCATCCGACGGGGGCATTGTCTGAGATGCTCGCAGCATCGGACGGGAAAGCCCCACCAGCAGTCAAACGGGGAGCGCATTTGCGAACTAGAACAAGGTGCGGAATTAAACGAGTTAAGGCCAATTCACTGGAAGGCCGCTGCAGTGTCCAACGAGAGCTTTGGTTGAGATGCTAGCAGCATCGAACGAGACGTCTCCACATGCAGAGGGGAAATGCTGGTGAGGACGGAGAGAAATCTAATAAGCGAGACAAGCAAAATTCGAATTAGGCGTTTGACCGGGAAGACCCTCGCAGCATCTGACGGGGGCTTTGGCTGAGGTGCTCACGGCATCAGACGGGAAGTTCCTGCCACCAGTCAAACGGGAATGCTTGACGATAGATTTTTTAAATAAGCAAAATTAAGCATCCAACCGGGAGGACCCTCGCTGCATCCGAAGGGAGCTTGAGCGAAGATGCTCGCTGCATCGGATGGGTAGGTTCCGCCTGTAGTAAAAAGGAAATGCTTGATATAAGGTTTAAAAAGCAAAAATTTTGGTGTTCGACCGGGAGAACCCTCGCAGCATCCGAAGGGAGCTTTAACGGAGATACTCACAGCATCGAACGGGTAGGTCCCGCCTGCAGTCAAACAGGAAGGCTCTAGAATAGGGTTAAAAAGGCAAAAAATTTGGGTCCGACCAGGAGGACCCTCGCAGCATCCAAAGGGAGCTTTTGCGGAGATGCTCACAGCATTGGATGGGTAGGTCCTGTTGCAAATTCAACATGAAAATATAAAGGTAAGAAAATTATGAGTGATGAGTGATGGGACTCGACCAGCGATTTGAAGGGGCGAAACTTAAATTGGTGGAAGAAAATCCCGCACTGCCTACAAACGGGGAGCCCATACAACGACGTGCACGGTAGAGTGCAACTGTGTGTGAAAAAAAATGCTGGGAAAAAATATATACGAATACTGTACATACAGTGTATTCTCACAAGTATAAACGCATGCAGATAAATATACATATAATTATTTATTCATTTTAATGAATGTGCAGGTGAAGCAAACAAAACAAACTAGGCGTACACAAGATTTTCTGATATGCAAGTGGTTGAATCTAATGTAGAATTTGAATGATTCTGACATCCGGCAACTGAGGGCCTAAGTTTGTTGATTAGAGAGGCCGTTTGGAGCGGGAGTGGTTGGGGCACTGATGCTGAATGAATTAGCTGAATGAAAATTTAATTGCTTGGATATCAGACTGGATTAAAACAAATTTTACCAAAATCTCGTAGCCAATTAAATTCGGTTGTCGATAAAAAGAGGATCAAAACAAGTTTCGACCAGGATCGTCTGTACTGCAGGTAATTTAGTAGCGAATTATATAATTGGATGGGGTTCGGTAAACTGAAAATAGAAAGTGCCCCTTCTTAAATTTGAAAGTCTTGCTTTGTTTGAAGAAAAACGAGATTGTATCAAGGTTTTAGAACTTTTTAATCAGAAGTTGTAGGATAGATGACTGGACTGAAATTTTAGATGACTGCAAATCCTGAACAGTTTAAAAAGCAAAAAACTCAAAATGAACACTGCGTCCAGTGTGCGGGCAGTATGGATGAAGTGGTAGAGAGAGTGGTGACCGAGCCGAAAGGCGGAAAGGCACCTAGACATTAAGTCAATTGTAATGGGCGGCATGGAGTTTGGGCGAATGGGCTTATTTCTAAATATAGTTTTGATGGCGGGTGAGAGTTTTAGAGTTGTTTATAGCTGATGAAGGTTTGCCAAAGATTAGATTATAAAAATTAATGCCACTTAATTAGCCTGAATGACTTAACTGTTGAATAAATGAGATGCCCAACAAAGAAAAATCCGGAAACTGACCTGAAATGCCCATGGCATCGGAGAGGTAGACCCCATATGCAGTCGAAACAAGAGTGCATATATTAAAAGGCGTGAATTTTTTGGAGCAAAACTGGGCATCGAATTTAAGTGTTTGACAGGGAGGACCCTCGCAGCGTCTGCGGGAGCTTTAGCTGGAATGCTCACAGCACCAGACGGGTAGGTCCCACCTGCGGTCAAATGGGGCTCACCCAGCACTTTGAAGGGGCAAGACGAATAAACAGAAGAAAGAAACTTTGCATAGTTTCTGATTGGGGGAAATGTGCAGTAATGCAAATAGCAGAGCTTAAAAAGAAAACTATTGTTATTTAATGACAATATAATGAGGTTTAGACAAGCAGCAAATGCTGATAGAAATTTATGTGAAATAAGAGCTGATATGCAAGCGCTGAGCAATTAGAAAAAACACGATTGAATTGACATGTGAACACGCGAATGTGATTGGTAACAGCGGGAATGCTCAGGTGTTGGAAACGAGCAAATTAATTAGTTCCAGGTGTGGTTTCCTTACACTGTAAAAATCCAATTAATGAAATGTTGGACGGGCAAAAAATATATATATATATATATGTTAAACCAATTTTCTTAGTTACTAAAAAATAATTAATTGGGCCAACAATTTGATTTTTACAGTGTAGAGAAAAAAAAGAGTTCATGGTTAAATGATTTACCGTTGAATAATACCTTTGGAGGATAGGGTAAATGTCTCTGAATATAAATCGAGGTATCAAGATTTTACCTGGTGACTTTGTAAAAACGGTTTTGTATGATGACTTACTAGGGATGGACTTGCATCCAGTTCTGATGCCGGCAGGCTAACTACCGGTGATGGAAAAAAAATTAATACGATTTGCTCCCTGGCACATGCGTGGCAGTTAAATTTGATTCCGAAGACCAACGTAAAAGCATAGCGAGGGGGCGCAGTGTTTCGTTGACAAATTTAGAAAATTTGAGCGTTTTCAATTTTATTTAGAATGCTACCAGAGCAGCATGTAGGACAGAACAAAATTTTAGATGAGAGGAGTTTACATTTAAAACAAAACTGGCTAAGGAGATTAAATACGACAACGCTATATGACCGAAATATAGCTTAAAACCCAGAAACCCGAAGGAGGTGGATGGGTCCATGATTTGCACTCAGCGATGCCAAAGTGCCAGGATCTTTAAACTTTTTGAACTGTGAGGGAGATCTGCTGGAAAAGCATCGGGTGGTTAGATTGAGATTTTTCAGCGAATATGGGAATTGCATAGTTACATTAAATAAAACCGAAAACCCAACTTTTTTGCGACTGAATTCCCCACAAGTTAAATAAACCGTGATGCGGAATTGAATGCGGTAGCCTATATTACGCCAGCGGGCGTTAAATGAATGCTGCGAATCAGGGTATTAGACTAATGTCAACTTTCCCATGGTCTATACTTGCAGGTTTTTATTTTACGGGCTGTTTAAAAATAGGAAAAACGCTTAAAGGAAGATTAAGAGATTACCTTGTGCGGCATATGATTTAAACAGCTCGGGATCTGCAGAGGCAGATTGGAATAATATATTTCGAGTATGCAGGGATCCTGGGACAGAATTAAGCAATGATTAATGTCAGACATCATTTAAATGGTAAAATCAGCGTCATAGCTCCACCATCGACTACAAAAGAACGAATCGACTGGCAGGTGACGAATATAGAGTTAGATTTTGAAATAAATAACCCCTTAACGTGAAGGAAACATGCGGAGCGCGCTGCTGCGGGTGCTGAAAAACCCTGGTAAGCTGTATATCCATCAGGGTATGACGCGAACAAGGAACAGCTTTTAACGTCGGCGGCAAGGATGGAGCTAGTTAGTGCACTTCTTAGGGAACAAAACACAGTCCTGTAGAAGGACATACGAGCCGACACTTTAACGCCGGACACGATAGAGGCACGGTGTCGGCAGTAAATGATCGTCTTAATAGCGGGAAAAACCATTTAAGTAAGTTCGTATTGGGGGTCTGTGACGAGAAAACGCAATATATTCTAAAATAGTGTGTAATAAGCGAGTTAGGTCCGCCTGGTAGCGTATCACCAGCAGCTGGAGACGCTGCTTCTAGATAACATACATAATGGCAAATGTGAGATCGCACGACTTGAAAAACTACAGAACTGACTGACAGATTTGATTTAAAAGTATGATTCGGGCCAGTGGTGATAGCGCAAAAGTCTGCCGTTGTGATGAAAGCGTGAGCGGTTGCTTATTAGGTTTGCAACTAGAGGGAAAAGCAGAGCAAATTATTTCTGTACAGTAGCTAAATCAATACAAAACGAAGGATGTAAGTACAATACTTTAAGAGTAACGTGGAAAGAAAAATCAACAGGGTCTACATTGAGATCGAGAAGTCCGAGTTGCGGAGGAAAATATCGATAAAAAAGGGAAGCATATATTATATCGATTAAAAACCAATGACTATTTTGGGTCCCTGTGTTAATAATCCATGCGTTTCAAAACGATTGCATGGGGAGGTACTGAATGAATAAGGATCGGTGGTCTGCGGAGGCAATCTCCCGTTATATTTGGTGATATTTAGAACAGGTTGAACTAAAAACAGAGGAATGAGAGATAATAGCGTCAGTGCTTGAGCCGCTAGCGGAGGCAGCCTCACGCTATGAAGCACCTGAAGTTAACATCCTATGGACAAAAATACAGATGAGGAAAACGGATTGCGACGCTGGCGAATATAACAGAAATATTTGGTGAAATGGAAGCGGGAGTCACTGTTATGCGGGCGAGGGAACTGATTGAAACCGGCGCTCTAGGACGCGGCCCGGACCTGCCGAGCGCCTGCCACCGGTGGTGAGAGGCATTAGGAAAAAACCCGGTACTCGGCGGAGTACGGTGGAAGTTGGAGGGCGCGAAATTTGGGCCCGGTGGCCTTGCTTGCTAGATGAGTACGAGAGGCTCAATGGGAAATGGTTAGTAGTCTGAAAGGAGACATTTAGTCATAGCGTTAAACCTGCGCGAAAGATATAGTTCAATAGTGATCGTTTCGAGGCTTTTATCAGTCCCTGTTTAATGATTCTGCTCGATTGGATTCGGCGTCCTGGTGTGAAGTGGAAAGTGTCGGTTAATATCCCCAAATTTTCAGGTAGAAAGAAATGAATCCTTGCTGAGTAAGTAGTGGCGGGCCGAGAAAGCATGTCGTCGCACAACAACGCTCGAAACCGGACGTGACGACATATGGGCGGGGCCAAATGCTGCAAAAAATCAGTCACGGGACAGAGGTGAGGGACTGCCCTTTATAGGCACCTCTTTGCACTGATTGGTTGGATCACATGACCATGCTCCTCCCGAACTTAGTTAAATAAACTTCATTTAATGTAAAATTAGAAATTAAAACAAATAATATAGATAAGAAGCAAGTGAGAGAGTTATTTACAAATATCTATAAGTACTGTATATAAAACTGTATATAATGTATATCGTACTGTGTATTTACACAGTTAACCCTATTAAACCCTAGTGTGGGATATTGCACTATACAATACTGCATTTTAAAACAGCAAGGTCGGAGCAAATGTGCTACTGTAACTGCTTAAGGTGAAGATGTCTTGTGGAAAAAAATTCTAGCACAGTAAATTTGAAAATGTTGAGAGGGAGTGATAGGGGCTCTTCAGGAACTCTACTCTCATCTCCACAGTTTGAAGCAACAGGCTCTCTAAGCTTCTGTATGTATAGATTCATCATTTCTAGAGTCATCTGCAAACTTCAAACAAACACGCATTAGCAAGCACGCACCCGCGCACACACACACACACACACACACACACACACACACACACACACACACACACACACACACACACGGCCCCACACACATACACACCCTCGCGCACTCTCTCTCTCTTTCTCTCTCTCTCTCTCTAACACACACACACACCCGCGTGCTCACACACACACAAATGCACGCACCCGCGAGCACACGCATACTCGCAAGCACGCCCGCGCATGCGCGCACACACACACACACACACAAACACACACGCACACACACAGACGCACATCCACACACACGCACATCCACACACACACACACGCAAGCACCCACACAAACATCACAAAGACATATATATTAGGATGATCCATTAATGCAATCCAAAGATGACACGTTTAACAATGTAAATTTACAACATATTTAGTGTATCTTTACTGACTATCCGTTTATTTTCAAATGTATATTACTCTCACAGTAACAAAAGAAACATGATCACTCAAAACAGCACGAATAAGAGATATTGCGCTACGGTCCCTAAGCTGTGCGTGAAAAAGAACTGCAAACGCGGAAGGGTCGCGTCTTTTAAGGTGGAACGAAAAGCGTCAATAAGAAGCTGCGAATAAGAAGCTAGATTCAGCCTCGTAAAAAACACAGCTAAGTTGCACCATAAAGCAAAATAATAACATGATAACATAATAATAAACATGTTTTGACAAAAAAAAAATGCGCGTGTTACAACAATGCATTTAAAAATAGACCGTGTTATTTTTAAAAAAAAAATTTTGTCCAATTTGCGCGACCAGCATCCAAACAGGAAAAAGCTGCAGGTAAAATGGTATGTCTGTTTCCGGGTGCTGTATGCAGCATGTTCATTTTTACTTTAATTTTGTATTTGAACTGCGATTTGGACGCGGTGCGCGTCAAATATAGACGCGTTTCTTAATGAGCCGCTTCTGGGAAGTCAGCGGCTGTATAAACATTGACTAAAGTGGTCGCAATCAGGTCCGGTAGCGCTGCACACGCATAATTCTGCGAATGAGAGCACTTAGTAAAAGCAAAAGAAATTTTCTATCGGTCTCCTGTGCTGCTTGAACCCCAGAAGTAAAGAGACTTTTTAAAAGCTTCCAAGTTAAATCCAAATGAACACCAGCAATGACAAGGTAAGCTAACGTTGCTATGGTTACAGTCCATATACATAATAGATTGCTAGGCTATTCCTATGCTATCTACAGTTTTATTACAAACAGCAACCTAAACTACAACGTAACATTAGTGTAGACTTAAACATGGTTATCTAAATAGTACATTTAAAGTTCACTGTTTAAAGTTTTTAGCAGCCTTTGTATGGGAACCTATATTCATTCATTCATTCAACCCAGTGCATGACAGGTTTATGCTGTGACTCTGAATTAAAAGTGAATTAAAGAATAGAAATAAAAAGAGGTTGCGTGTCTTGCTATGATGTTATTAGGCTATAGGTTGCATTATAGTGGGCTCTAGATCTATTGTGTTTGGTATGTGTACCATAATTTACCAGACTCTTACCAGATCATTTGTCTTTGTTTATGATTCTGACAGTGATTGTTACTGTATTTTGCCATAAGTCTTCACTGTGCCTATTCAAAGCTCAAGGGCCAACACATAACTTCTAGGTTTATAAGCAGCAATAAAGTACATTTTAACATTTTATAATGCCTAGTCATACTTCTGTTATGTTGATGAAAGTAACTCAAAAGTAACGCAAAAGTAGTGTAACTCATTACAGTTCAGAGACAGTAATATTGTAATGTAACTAATTACTTTCAAATGTCAGTAATTTGTAATATATAATGTATTACACTTTGGAAGTAACTTTTTCCAGCACTGCTCGTTTTGCAACGAAACTCTTCATATTTAACAAAACAATCGCGCATTAATTTGTCGATGTTAAAGGCTAACAGTAATGTTAGCTATAAGCTAAAGCCACATTCAGACACCCAGCGATGTGTTCATTCTTATTGGTTTTCGCTCCCGAAATTCGCTCGACATTTGCATAAAGTTAAACTTTTAACTTTCTCGCGTCGCTGGACACGCTCATACGGTCGCCAACAGTCACTTTCGCTCGTGCCACTGGAAGTCACCCGGTTTCCATTGAAATTGAGATCGTGTCGCTCTGCTACACTCTTGATACACTTTATTTTACGTAGCTTATCCCTGTGTAATATTATGTAATTTAAATGTAATTAAGAAGCTAATTCGTCTAATTAAACTGTGAACTAGTGAGTTGATTCAAACTACGTTACAGATGAATAAGGTATGTAGATACACATGAAGTACACTTAAGTACACTCTAGATACACTTTATTTTACGTAGCTTATCACTGTGTTATATTATGTAATTTAAATGTAATTAAGAAGCTAATTCATGTAATTAAACTGTGAACTAGTGAGCTGATTCAAACTACGTTACAGATGAATAAGGTATGTAGATACACATGAAGTACACTTAAGTACACTCTTGATACACTTTATTTTACGTAGCTTATCCCTGTGTAATATTATGTAATTTAAATGTAATTAAGAAGCTAATTCATGTAATTAAACTGTGAACTATGTAACTAGTAACATATGTAGGTACTTGTTGTTATAGTACTACACAAAGTACTTTCAATATGATTACATTGTAACACATATGTAACAAGACCTTTTATTACACCAGTACTTAGCTTTGTAACAGACTCGACCTGTTACATATGTGTAACAGTTGCATATGAGGGGCCGTGCGGCTAAAAAAACATACTTCACTTATGAATACATATGTAAAAGCATGCTTACACATATATAAACACTTCTATATACACGTATACTGTTGGATGTCCAAGCACACACCCATGAAATAAGCGTGCATACCAATGCGAAATCCACATCAATACATCTCAAGTTAGTAAAGCACACATATACACTTCTGAATAACTTGCATATACATGTAAACTTAATGCACGCATACACCTATAAAAACTGAAATATACATATAAACTTAATACACGCATACACATATAAACACTAGCATATAAATATAAACTTGATGCACGCAAACATATATAAACATTCGCACATACATATAAACTCTGTCCATGCATATACACCCATTAAACACTTGCATATATATGTAAACTTGATGCACGCATACACATAAAAATACTCGCACATACATATAAAAAAACTTGCACATACATATAAACTTGATGCATGCATACACATAAAAACACTCGCACATACATATAAACTTGATGCACGCATACATATAAAAACACTCGCACATACATATAAACTTGATGCCCCAAACACCTATTAAACACTCGCATATACATACAAGCTTTCAGTATAAAAGGAAGTCATTTCAGTATAAAAGGAAGTCATTTCAGTGTAAAAGGAAGTCATTTCAGTGTAAAAGGAAGTCATTTCAGTATAAAAGGAAGTCATTTCAGAATAAAAGTCTCAATGGAGGGGAGGAGCCAAGGTGACCGCAGCTACCATGAAGCAAGCGGGTGCACCGCTATATTTGATGTAACTTGCAGTAATAAACAAAAAACCTGAGCCTTATTTAACAGGAGCACTAATTTAACTATTTGACCCGATGTTTTTGATATACAGACTGTGACCGGAATGCACTCACAAATTGCGCTGTTATTAACTGTTTCTAGACTGAGCATGGACACAAACAAGCAGAAGACGTTTATAAAAGCAGCTGCCTATCAGCGTGTACGGAATCGAATCAAAATTTGACTTTTAGAACCGCAGTCTGCCTGTGCCATTCCACCCTAACCCGGACTGCAAATTAAATGTTAATATTATTCTACCCGTTACAATAAATATTAACAGCTCACTCGCTGGATACCCGTATCCGCCCGCCAGCCCGCGTGCAGGACTCTGACATGGAGTATGCCTAAATAAAAAATCCCTGCCACCCATCTAGCCGACTCTTGTAACTCTTGTAATAGATTTTTGTGAATCTAGAAGGACCTCGATCATAGTTTATCACATTACGTCCTGTAGGTTCGTTTGGAATGTGTCTGCCGCACAGCTCCAGTCAGGACAGATCAGCCACCAGCGAGATTAAAAGGTGGGCTTTGTTTAATAAAAAAAAATGTAATGCATTTCTTTATATTACAATAAATATGATGAACAAGTCACCCATTTATCAAGTATCGATTAATTATTTTTACTTAATCCTTTTTGCTTTTTACAAAAAGTAGAATAGGCACGCATATTCTAAATTTAACCAAAATAATGGCTGTGGCGTTGAAGGAACTTTCCTGTTTTAGTGAAAAAGAAATAAGCTCTATTGCTGCTACTATGTATAGCATACACTGGTTATCCCCTGATAACAAATATGACAGTTTTAAACATACTAAGTAGCCTATTTATTTATTTATTTATTGGCAAATACAGAACAACGAGGAACAAGCAGAAAAAAAGGCAGGCGACACGCCCCTCTACCCCGCGACAAAAAGACCAATCACAGCCAACCCAGGCCAAATGCAATCCCAAAATTTCGTTAACTAAAAAAAAAAAGTAAACCGAAAGCCCATTGTTTATGCTTGTCAAATTTATGCTGACTCGGTCACAAAATTTCATCACGCAGTATTTGATATACAGTATTTATTTGTGTTAATGGAAAACAATATAGGCTATAGAAGTTCGTGCTGAGTGACACGAAAAAGACAATCGTGATAATTTACACGAGAGAATAAAAGAGGAAAATATTGTCAATAAATACGAATAAATAAATCTATTTCATGACAAAATGCCTTAAGATATTGTTGGTTCTGCATTCATCTAGCCAGCATAAATTTGACAATCATAAACAATGCGCTCTCGTTTTAAAAATGACATTTAATCCTTTAATCATATAAGGGAGAAAGGTGTGTAGCCTACCTTTACTTTCTCTTCATTGTTCTGCATTTGCTAATGAATAAATCAATACTTAGTTTGTTTAAAACTGTTACATTTGTTATAAAAAACAATGTATGCTTCATAAAAATTGTTGTCTTGTTTATTTTTTACACTGTAAAAAAATAATACGCTGGATTTACTTAAAAATATAGTTCATCATTTTTGCATCCACTATTTTTTTAATTTTTACTTGAAATTTTAACCAATTTCATACTTAAAATTCCATGTAATATTTACTTTAAAAAATGGATGCAAAAATGATGCACTATATTTTTAAGTAAATCCAACCTTTATTTTTTCAGTGTACTTTGAAAAAAAAAATACACTGGGATTAATAAAAAAATTAAATATATGCCTAGTGCATTATTTTTGCATTTTCTTTCCATGTAAGTAAGTTTTACATGAATTTTAAGCAATTTAAGCTTACATTTTTTTAAAGCAATTGCTTAAAGTTACATGTAAAACTTACTTTAAATGATGCACTTTAAGTAAATCTTATCCAGCTAATTATTTTTAACAGTATACAAGTCCACTGCCTAGTTAGTTATATTAACTAAAATTATTCAAATAAATTAATTTAATTTCCTTTTTAAAAATATAACATGATAAATATTTAGTTGAATTTACTAAATAATGTGTTCAGTTAGAATTACTCACCATTTCTGTGTTATTTTTTACTCAAATTTGGTTAAAAAACAAGAATGTTTTTATAGAATTTACTTTTTTTTAGTTAAATTTACTAAGCCACAAAATCATTTTTGTTGGTAAAACCGCACACCCAGCTACACTCAAATCGAGTCAAAACGGTCTTGACTTTTAGACCCGCAGTCTGCAATCCACCCTAACCTGGACTGCAGGTGACATGTTAACTGCCCCCCTTCAGTGCCCACCAACCCCACCACCAGTAAATAAATAAATACATATAAAATAAAAACAAGCACTTTAAACAAAAAGCACACAGAATTCTTATTTTTTATTGTTTTTAACCACCCTAGACCCTGAATTTGCAGCATTAATTTCTAGTCCTCCCCTCGCGAGTTGTTCTTGTTCAGGGCCTGTAAATGTCCATTGAAATATAGTTTAATGTATTTCATAAAATTAATGAAAGATATAAAATTATGATTTTTTTGTTGAATTATCCCTTTTTCCAAATACATATGTCATTATGCACAATGTATCAAACTTTGTGAACAAGTGAACAAAATCAATAACTTAAAGGCGGAGTCCATGATGTTTGAAAGCCAATGTTGATATTTGAAATCACCTAAACAAACACGCCCCTACCCCAATAGAATCTGGACCTTCTGTTGATAGACCCGCCCCACACATACGCAAACCGGCATTTGATTTGATTTGATTGGCTATAAGTGTGTTTTGGTAGTCGGCCCGTCTCCTTTTCCAACGCGTTTTTCAAACATCGTGGACTCCGCCTTTAAAAGTTTTTCTAAAAGTTTCCAGTAGTTATGAATGACATAACTGCATATGTTGCATATGTATACTGTACATTGTATCCTTGGCACGTTTCTAATCCCCTTTTTATCCTGCTCAACTAAAGGCTTCCGCTAGACCGTTTGTCGTGACTCATCTATAAGGTTTTTTACATTAAAGCTATAGAGTTTCTCCTGCGGGCTTTTCCCCCTCGTGCTCGGGCAATAGGTTACTGCGTTGGGCGCGTTGTCCGCATATCCCAGAGAAAAGGAACATTCTTCTCGATTTGCTCTCGTTGTAGCAGGCCCGGAGTGGCCATAGGGAGGACCGAGAGAATTCCTGGCCTCGAGGGCTGGTGTTGTCATGCCACCGGGTTGAAGGTTGCTGTCCCTAGGCTGCCAGCACTCACAGCAGCCCCCCAATTTGCGGGTGATGTCCCCACCGCTTTATGCCCAAGTTGATTGTGTCCCGAGTCCCGATCACTTATTGGAAGAATTCTTGCATTAGGGTCCATTAACATCTAAAACAAATGGAAAACGCAGGAGGCGCCGCTTTCTTCTGGTTTTCAGTGCGCTCAGACGCGTCTATATTTGAGTGCGCTGGCTGCGCGTCTAGATTTAAAATGAACTTAAGCGCGATACGAGCGGCCTCTAAAAGGAAAATTATCTACAAACCGTATTTTATCGTCTATGAATAGTCATTATTCATATTTTATTGCAAGATGAACAAAAATCTATTTGATCCGAAACTCATCAGTTTATTGGAAAAAAGTAAGTTTTATATGAATGAAGGTAATGTTTTCTCAAGTAAAACAAAATTTTGAAAGTCCATTATATATTTGTTCTTTTTTTGACACAAGGTATGCATACATTACGTTAAGTGGCGGCGCCAGGGAGGAGCTAGGTGGTGCTGTAGCTCCGGCTATAATATCCATAGCACCCGCCCAGCACCCCCAAGAAATGTCTTTAATTTTTATATGTATATTTTAATGTCATGTTTGAATAGTGTTTTCATATTGTTAAAAAAGGGAGTTAAATAATAATTTAAAAACATATATTTAGCTAAAATATCATGACGCCCAAACATGTGATCTTCTTTGGCCAATGGGTGCAGCGCTCGGTGAACTTTTGACCTTAACGCACGGCAGTTTGTTTTTGAAAGCGAGTTTAGAAATTTAGCCGAGTAAAATACACCAAAATGGATACACCAAAAACTACCCGAGGAACAGCAGTGGACACACTAGGACCAGTAATCTGGCACTTTTGGCTATAAATACGGAGAGAATGAGGACCCTTGACTGCGTCAACATCAGTGATGATGCTGTTTTGTTGTGAAGACGTCTATGATAAGTGCTTGATTTTCCCCTCTGTTGGCTATTACAAATTGAATGAATTTGGTGTTTAAAGAATAAATCTTGGCTATGCATTGTTACATCTATAGGGTGCCCATACGTGTCATACTTCCCGGACGCGTCCTGTCCAGGATTTCGGTGCGTCTTTCGGAAGTCGTATTTGTTGACCGCATACGCCATTCAGTTAAAAACATAAGATATACAATCGTGGTTTAATTCTTACCTTAAAATGTAACGGTTGCTTTTCTGTAATAATAATAATAATCGTCTATGTATGACGTATGCGGCAGACAAATACGACTTCCAGAAGATGCACCCGAAATCCTGGATAGGACGCGTCCGGGACCGGTAAGAATGACACGTATGGTCACCCTATGATGCTCCAACAATAGAAACAATGCTGATTCATCACTAGTGTTGGTAACTGGCTGTGTGATTTCGTGATCTGAGCCGAAGTGTGCACAGTGTCTGTTGCTGCGTTTGCTGCTCCGTTGTATTCAGGGCTAGACTGTGACAGATCTGTGAAATATTTTCAGAGGTTTACATTGGCAAGCTTATGTATGTTGTTTCTATAGCCCTTGTGTTAAATACTTTTACATAGTCGTGGGACAAGTATAGGCTAGTTAATGCGGGCGTGTATGCGTGTATAAAGGGTGGTCCGATGCGACCTCCTTAATGAAACGCCCCAAAATGTAAAGCACCTTCTCTTAAGTGTTGAGCATCCCCATAGCACCTGCATCATAAAATCTCTGGAGCCGCCACTGATACGTTATTTGGCAATATATATATATATATATATATATATATATATATATATATATATATATATATATATATATATATATATAAGTAAAACAAATAATATAAGGATTTTTATTTTTCCATCTGTTTCTCCTGCATACTTGAAAAATCTTACTTGTGTTTTGTATATCAGGGGGTTCCAAACTATTGCAAATATGTTTTTACAAGACCTACCATTTTTTTATAGAAATATAGGGGAAAACACATTTGTTCCCTTTTAGTATTTTTGAATAAGTTTACTTAAATAATATTAAAATACCTAGGGCTGCACGATTATGGCAAAAATAATTGTTTAGGCTAGTATACTGTAAACTAATAATATATAACAAAAACTGTATATCAAATACTGCGTGACGAAATTTTGTGACCGAGTCAGCATAAATTTGACAAGCATAAACAATGGGCTTTCGGTTTGAAAAAATGTTCAATTAACGAAATTTTAAAATTACATTTAGCCTAAGTTGGCTAAGATTAATCTTTTTGTCGCAAGGTAGAAAGGCGTGTCGCCTACCTTTTTTCTACTTGTTCCTCGTTGTTCTGTATTTGCCAATAAATAAATAAATAAATAATCTACTTAGTATGTTTAAAACTGTCATATTTGTTATCAAAAAATCACCAATATATGCTACATAATAACAGCAATAGAACTTATTTCTTTTTCACTAAAACAGGAAAGTTCCTTCAACGCCACAGCCATTATTTTGGTTAAATTTAGAATATGCGTGCCTATTCTACTTTTTGTAAAAGGCAAAAGGGATTAAGTAAAAATAATTAATCGATACTTGATAAATGGGTGACTTGTTCATCATATTTATTGTAATATAAAGAAATGCATTACATTTTTTTTATTAAACAAAGCCCACCTTTTAATCTCGCTGGTGGCTGGTCTGTCCTGGCTGGAGCTGTGCGGCGGACACATTCCAAACGAACCTACAGGACGTAATGTGATAGACTATGATCGAGGTCCTTCTAGATTCACAAAAATCTATTACAAGAGTTACAAGAGTCGGCTGGATGGGTGGCAGGGATTTTTTGTTTGGGCGCACTCCGTGTCGGGGTCCTGCCCGCGGGCTGGCGGGCGGATGCGGGTGTCCAGCGAGTGAGCTGTTGATGTTTATTGTAACGGGTAGAATGGTATTGACGTTTGGTTTGCGGTCCGGGTTGGGGTGGAGTGGCGCGGGCGGGCTGCGGGTCTGGAAGTCAAAGTTTTGATTCGGTTCCGTACACGCTGATAGGCAGCTGCTTTTATAAACGTCTTCTGATGTTTGTGTCCATGCTCAGTCTGGAAACAGTTAAAGATTTCTAATAACAGCGCGATTTGTGAGTGCATTCCGGTCACGGTCTGTATATCAAATGCATCCGATCAAATAGTTCAATTAATGCTGCTGTCAAATAAGGCTCGGGTTTTTTGTTAATTACTGCAAGTTACATCAAATATAGCGGTGCGCCCGCTTGCTTCATGGTGGCTGCGGTCGCCTTGGCTCCTCCCCTCCATCGAGACTTTTATTCTGAAATGACTTCCTTTTATACTGAAATGACTTCCTTTTACACTGAAATGACTTCCTTTTACACTGAAATGACTTCCTTTTATACTGAAATGACTTCCTTTTATACTGAAAGTTTGTATGTATATGCGAGTGTTTAATAGGTGTTTGCGTGCATCGGGTTTGTGTGTGTGTGCGAGTGTTTTTGTGTGTGTGCGTGCGTCAAGTTTGTATGTATGTGCGGGTGTTTTTGTGTGTATGCATGCATCGAGTTTGTATGTGTGTGCGGGTTTTTTTGTATGTGTATGCGAGAGTTTTATGTGTATGCGTGCATCAAGTTTACATATATATGCAAGTGTTTAATGGGTGTATATGCATGGACAGAGTTTATATGTATGTGCGAATGTTTATATATGTTTGCGTGCATCAAGTTTATATTTATATGCGAGTGTTTATATGTGTATGCGTGTATTAAGTTTATATGTATATTTCAGTTTTTATAGGTGTATGCGTGCATTAAGTTTACATGTATATGCAAGTTATTCACAAGTGTATATGTATGCATTACTAACTTAAGATGTATTGGTATGAATTTCACATTAGTATGCACATGTATTTCATAGGTATTTGCTTAAACATCCAACAGTATGCATGTATATGCGAGTGTTTATATATGTGTATGCATGCTTTTACATATGTATTCATAAGTGAAGTATGTTTTTTTAGCCGCACGGCCCCTCATAGTTGCAGCTTATTACATGTGCATAATTACAATCTGTAAGTACATGCTGTTCCATAACTTAGTTACATATTAAGTACATCTAGTTGCATGTAATTACACCGGCTACTACTAAGTACTTAATGAGGTGATTGCTCTGTATTAAGGACACCTTAAAATAAAGTGTTACCCTAACGGTAACTATGTCATGAGTCATATAAATTCATGCATGAATAACCACTTCCTTAACTACACATTAATACATGTTTGTTAGTTAATGCATTAATTAACACTTTGGGTAACCAAAATCAAACATGCTTTAGAACAATGGTTCTCAACCTGGGGTCCGCAGGATCTGATGCTTTGAGGTCAAATAAAGATGCATAAAATGTTAAACGAATAAATTTATATGTACAATATATTTTTAAAATGCATATGCTCACAATACCAAGATAGAGGGTTGTTAAAGTATTTTATTATGTAAAATAATTGTTCCCTTTTTTGCTTAGGTGCTTGTCAATGTTGATGCAAAATCAAAAGAAAGGTGAATGTAAACTTTAGAGCAGCGGTCTCCAACAACGTCTGTGAGGTGCCCGCCAAAGCACATTCTATTACAGTTTTTTTACGATTGCTATGACAGATTTTTCAATACTTTTAACAAGTTTTCAAAACTCTTAACACAGTTAGCACTACATCCACCTATGTAAGCTATACTATTATCACATTTCTTGTTGGTTTAACACAAAATGCATATAATTAACACAAATTTAAAATGCTTTAACTTCTTTTACATACAAGCTCAAACAATACCAAAACAATAGATTTTAAATGTCAAATTTACAAATGCTTACACAAAGCATGTCAAAACAGATAACATCATGTGCTAAACCAGACTTATAGTCAAAGTAAACAGCTGTTTATATGATGAATTGAAACTTAAATATATTACCTGTATTTTATTCCATTTGGATTGAAAAACTTATTCTACCAATGCAAATATATAAATCACAGCTGATTCCCACCTGGAAACACACTCAGGTTCTTTCAATTGCATGACTATATGGTATACAATAGAGTAAAGGAGGACCTCTTTAGGTCGATCTTGTTTGTAAAAGGAACAATATGAGCAACACAAAAAATAAGATATATGTCTGCACAAGTCAACGGAAGACCACCAGGACAAGGGAGAGGTTTTCCTCAAGTCCCACCTGGATGCAATAGATGGTGCATTCCCAGACATCACAACTGAACACTGTCAGAGGTGGATAAGACATGGCAAAAGGTTCTTCATAAGATGCCTTGCCAGAGAAAAATCAGGTGTAATGTGAATGAGAACATGTGGCCAAATAGAAACGCAATAGATTAGATGATGAGATTTTCTTTTTTGCTTTATTCTTCAGTGGCTTTTTCTGTTTGTATTTGTTTATTTTTACTTTTTTACTGTAAATGGAAGTTATATTGAATATGTTTGTTATCTTGCAGTAATGTCCTGTTGTAAAGTCTTTACTGCAACAATTCTACTTTTTCTTCATAAACCGTACTCTAAGATAGATGATTCATTTTTGTCTTGAATTTCTGCAGCAAAACAAACATATAACCAAGTTTTCAAAAGAAACTGCAGTGCAAAACCCAGTCTATAATCATACAAACAACTGTTTGTTGTATAAGGACAGACTTACACATAAACGTATGCAGTTTTTGTTTTTCCATCTTATGTTTGTGTTTTTCATGACATTGTGTTATGATTGACTAAATGTTTCTGTTGGAAGAGAACATGTGTTGGTGATCTGGTATAGTTGATTCTGAAACATGTTTACAGTGTTTTTGTAAACAGTGTGAGAGTTTAGTTTACAATTTGTGATTTTGAGGATAAAATTAACTGTTTTGACAGTTGTGTGTTTTAGGTTTGTTGGTGCGTTAAGAGTTTAGAAAATTTGTTAAAAGTATTGAAAAAAGTGTCATAGCAATTGTAAAAAACTGTAATTGTCTCAATTGTAATATTTATTCATTACAGATTTTTTGTATTAGGTTGACCTGGTTTATTTTTAACAATACTAAAACATCAACAAGTAAAATTAAATTAAATTAAATTAACAAGTAAAACAAAAAGGTTTTGAGTAGACTAGACAATATCAAAAAGTAGCCCTCCAGATTGTTTTATCCATTGTGGTAGCCCTTGCTCACAAAAGGTTGGAGACCCCTGCTTTAGAGCCTAACAGGCTGCGTGCTCGTTGGGGCTCCGTAGTCTGCTGCTTTTTGCGCTGTTAAAATCACTCTGACCAGTCCTCAAAAATGACAAACGCGTTAACCAAAGTCACAATGCCAAATGTATAGTGTTCATATAGAGACCATCAAACCCCCAAATCATACCAGTTTATTTGTGATACCCATTAAAATGAGAACCTCTGCGATATTATCTTGATTTTATTTTAAACAATATTTATTTCATTTTTCTCATTGCATCAGGATCAGTGTTCAGTGGCGGATCTACTGGTGGATTGACAGCTTGCCCAACCAATCATATCCATGGAAAGCGCTTTGATTCGACCGTAACTCTCCAACAATTGGGGATATAAAAAAATTTGAATTGCTCCTGTTATACTTTTTTACATTATATGGTGTATTACGGTAATGTCTTGCTTTCCATCCACCAATCGCTGCTGTTATCTAGAGCGGAAGGGGCGGGTTTAAACACAGCGCGCAAATTAGGGTGCACTCAGTAGCAGATTCGTGTGGAGTAAGAACGCGTGGATCACTGTGGTAAAGAAAAGCCTCGTAAATAAAAACGGTGTGCACTAGTAACACTGATGTTATTGTCACAGGAGTGACGATCTTTTAGGCGGAACCAAAAATTGGGAAAATTTGGTTCCGCCCGGATGTTTCCGCCCGGACCGGTAAGAGAAAACACCGGACATCCGGTAGCGTCGCGAACGCTGAAATCAGCCAAATTACACACAGCTGGGAGTTATTAGGAGGAGCGCCGGGTGATTGGACAAAAGCGACACCAAGAGAGTATTTTAGGACAACGTGAATCACAGCCTTGGTTGTTGTTACGGTGGGTGATTGTGTATCGTAGCGCCGAGTTGGGCTCGCCGGATACGCTGTTTTGGATCGCTGTATTGCTCCCTCTCTCTCTCGTTTGGATTATAGATCTATACAAAGGAAGACATCGATGACCTTATGGGTGGAATGTTAGACAGATCCCGACGCTGAATGAGAGAAACGGAGGAAGAGGAAAACTTACTGTTGTGAGTACACACCTGTGGAAAAGTGGTGTCGGTGGCTGGAAACGCCTCGTCTATGCATCTGGAGTCATTACAGTGTGAAGTCAACCTAGGACGAAGGGAGACCAAAGTCGTGAGTAAATACATCACTTGAAGTAGGTGTTTTATATGCAGTTGATTTATACAATCGTTTGGAGTGTTTTCAAGAGCAGACGAGGGCCCTACCCCTGTACCAGCGTGGTGGGTGAGCCGAAGGGTTTTTGGTGTAAGCAGCTACAGTGACGACAATAAACAAACACTAGGCCGTCTACCATCTCCCTATTCTCGCCCAGAGCAAAGTGGAAGAAGGCGGGTGTCATTGTGTGCACTAAGCGTGGTGGGTGAGTCTTTTGGATGTAGAAATTTTCACTTGAAGTGGTGCTGTGTAATGGTGTGTCGGGCAGGGAGTGTGCTGTGTCTTGTCTGACGTAACCCTGCCTTCAGTCACTCGTCCCGGGACGACGAAGAGGAAAAACGGCGCTAGAGAACATCTGCACGATTATGCTGTAGTGTGCTTCAGTCTGACGGTATTATAGAGTGGCGGTGAAGAACTGTGCGAGTGGCGGTGTGCGTGAGTACTACATTTGCTGTTGTTACTTTATCTGTGTCCTTTTCATCACTACAGAGTAGAGGCGAACGAGATCCGCCGGCCCGAGGTCTCGACGAAAGGGCGCCCCGGTCCGGTTTTCGATTGACCAACGGGTCTCGAGGAAAAGGGCAGCGCTCGACCCGGTGTGCCGGCGTGACGTCCTCGCCCCTCTGTCAACCAACAAGTTCGCCGAGTGGGTCTTGGTCCCCGGCGTCCCAGTGTAAACTACTGTTCAATCGACGCATTGCATAGCTAGCCAGCGTTAAGCCCGCCACCCGTAGCCGTTTGTGAGAGATTGAGCTGTGGAGAGAGCCATACCTACCTAGGAGCTGTAACCAGCACAGAGGTGAGAGAAAACCTTGAAGTCGATTCACTGTATCCTTGTATCCCAGCAGTCGTCTGTGGAGAGAAAGAGAGCCAGCGTGAACACTGAGATATTGAGCTGTGAAGAGAGCCATACCTGCCTAGAAGCTGTAACCAGCACAGAGGTGAGAGAAAACCTTGAAGGCGATTCACTGTATCCTTGTATCCCAGCAGTCGTCTGTGGAGAGAAAGAGAGCCAGCGCGCACACTGAGAAATTGAGCTGTGAAGAGAGCCATGCCTACCTAGAAGCTGTAACCAGCACAGAGGTGAGAGAAAACCTTGAAGTCGATTCACTGTATCCTTGTATCCCAGCAGTCGTCTGTGGAGAGAAAGAGAGCCAGCGTGAACACTGAGATATTGAGCTGTGAAGAGAGCCATACCTGCCTAGAAGCTGTAACCAGCACAGAGGTGAGGGAAAACCTTGAAGTCGATTCACTGTATCCTTGTATTCCAGCAGTCATCTGTGGAGAGAAAGAGAGCCAGCGTGAACACTGAGATATTGAGCTGTGAAGAGAGCCATACCTACCTAGAAGCTGTAACCAGCACAGAGGTGAGAGCAAAACCTTGAAGGCGATTCACTGTATCCTTGTACCCCAGCAGTCGTCTGTGGAGAGAAAGAGAGCCAGCGTGAACACTGAGATATTGAGCTGTGAAGAGAGCCATACCTACCTAGAAGCTGTAACCAGCACAGAGGTGAGAGCAAAACCTTGAAGGCGATTCACTGTATCCTTGTACCCCAGCAGTCGTCTGTGGAGAGAAAGAGGGCCAGCGTGAACACCGAGATATTGAGCTGTGAAGAGAGCCACACCTACCTAGAAGCTGTAGCCGGCACAGAGGTGAGAGAAAACCTTGAAGTCGATTCACTGTATCCTTGTATCCCAGCAGTCGTCTGTGGAGAGAAAGAGAGCCAGCGTGAACACTGAGATATTGAGCGGTGAAGAGAGCCATACCTACCTAGAAGCTGTAACCAGCACAGAGGTGAGAGAAAACCTTGGAACCGATTCACTGTGTCCCTGTGTCCCAGCAGAGTCTGTGGAGAGAGAGAGAATAAGGAAGAAGAGTGAGTCAACGAGCAAGGAGCCGTGGGAGATAGGCGGCGAACCGCCGTGCGCTGTTAAAGGTACACTGACAGGAAAAGCTTAGACCAACACTCATTGTGATTTCATTCTGCCTCCAGGAAGGAAGAGGAGCGCGCCACGGGCTGAGGGAACCAGAGGCGGGAGCCCGTTCCCCGACGCAAACCCCCCCCTTTGGAGGACAGATCCTGACTTTAGTTTTAATTTCCCTTTCCCCAACTCCCCGTATATTTTAACTATTTAAATAAATAAAGAATATTTTATACTTACCTTGTACTCGTTGTTGTCTGGTCATTGGATTGGTTTTGGGGACCTCCTCGAGGTGGAAGTTTAGAAGGGGCGCGGCTTAACCACTAGCGGCCAGCCCCTGGCTTGTGACATTATCTCGCTGTTGGTAGATCGGGACTCGACGGCCCAACTGGACTGTTTAAGTTGATTTTCAATAAAGCAGTGTTGAATTTTTTGCTTCTGGGTCCTCTATGTTTCAGAACCTGTAGGTAAGCCACGGGCGTGTAGCTAAATAAATGTTTAAATAGTTAATCGTAAATTGTTGTAATATGCTTATGCCTTGCGAATGTAATCCTCATTTAACTGAAATTAGGCTTAATGACGTATGCAGCCTGTATATCAGACCTCCGGAGGATGTAGCCTTCTGTTTTAGCCATTGTAATACGGTTAGATTGTATAACGTCATTTAAACTTGAATCGACAGAACAGAGTCATTTTATTCTCCCAATTAAGTTAAACGATCTGTTAATCTGGCACGCAGATTTTAAGAGACCCACCCATCAAAAACTTTCTCCCTTCACCGCAGCAAACTGAGAAACAGACTACTTATAAACTAACATAAATTCATGATTTGCTAAGTATGATTAGGTCATGACTTTACTTTAACTCATCATTAACTTATAATAAACTAACATGAATTAATGATTTGTTAAGTATGTTTAGGTCATGACTTTACTTTAAGGGGCACATCATTAATAACTCATCATTAACTTATAATAAACTAACATGAATTAATGATTTGTTAAGTATGTTTAGGTCATGACTTTACTTTAAGGGGCACATCATTAATAACTCATCATTAACTTATAATAAACTAACATAAATGAATGATTTGTTACTATATTATTGTGTAGGTAATTACATTTCTTGAAGGGGTACATTATTAAAAAGTTATCAAGTACACATTCTATACATAATCAGCTCATCTAAATCCTAATTTTTGGTGGTTTGTAAAGGAGAGGAGCAGAGGAGAAAATTGTGCAGGCATTTGGAAGGGGCAATAATGGCTTAAAAGAAGAACAAGAACACAAGACAGATACTGTATGTGCATTTTGATAATAAGACAAGCCAGTTCACACAATAATCATTATCTGTAGGCTAACACTGATTTAAATTGATAAAGAATATCTTCTGTCACTCTTAATGGCAGCAGTGGAAAAACTCATTTTATTTATGAATGTATAATTGTACATTTAATGATTAAGGTTAACTGTAAATATTGCAAGAAATCCAGTGCCATTCAATTATGTTTGTAGCGCAGCTGCAGGAGCAAATGTAAACAGTTTTGCATTACAAACCTAAACATTTTGCATAAACAAGTTATTTACGTTCTTCTAGAGAGCAGGGTTGATTTGGGTTACGCAAAGTGTTAATTAATGCATTAACTAACAAACATGTATTAATGGGTAGTTAAGGTGGCTGTAATTCATGTATGAATTCATATGACTCATGACATAGTTATGGTTAGTTATTGATTAGTACATAGCTTAACTCATCATTAGTTCGTAGTGGGGGGATTATTAATTTATGTATTGGTGCATGATTGTTCATGTACCATTATTGTAAAGTGTTACCCATCCTCATCTTTCATACAAAGATGGGTTCAATTGTTTTACAAGTGGTACCTTAATTACATTTTAGCATATTTCATATTACTATAGAACAAAAAAAATTAGGCTATATTAAGTACAGAATTAGTACATGAAAATAGAGCACTTTAAGTAGATTTTGGAATTGTACTTTTTTTAATTTGAGCTTACTGTACACATACAGTATTGCAGAACATTTAATGATGAAATGCATCTCTATTACATTAATTTCGGGAAGCCTCTAGTAGTTTTCTACTTTAATCAATGATTTCGTCCAGGATTCCTAAAATGAAAATGCTTGCTCATCCAACTTCCACTCTGTTAAATCCATGTTAGTAACGAACGTGCTTGCTGCGGGATAATATACTTTAACCAGAAACAACTTCTCGTTTCTTTCTGATTGCCTAGCCCTAGTAGGACGGATTAATGTGTGTGTACGACTTCATGAGGCGCTGCAAGAAACGACAAGTGCATGACATCAGAGTAACGTGAGAGCGATTTGAAATCAGCCTCCTCTGCAAGATTTCTCGCGGTACTCTAATGTCATCTGCTAGTCAGTTCTGTCAGTGCTACGTAAAGTTGAACACACTCGAGAAAAATTTGAGGCAGCTGAACTCGACATAAAACATCGGTTCACGTGACGCTATAGGGATCTGTCACATCACATTTATAAGTGCCAAAACGGTATTTATTGCTTGAAATTTGTAATAAAATTGACAGAATCTGAGAGCTGAGATTATTTTTTATAACATAAGTATCCTGCTCTGTCTTGTCTGTCGGTCTTCGTGTCCTCTTCACTTTGCGATTTTAAGTTACTGTGTGTGAGAAAATTGATGTGTGGCGTCACGTGAGAGCGTGAGAGTTTAACTTCACCCTCTCGTACCAGCCTGGGTCCAAGAGTGTCAAGTCCGAAGCACTCTCTCATCTGTACAGGGTACCAGAGGGAGAGCTTTCAGCCAATACCATCCCCCTTTGCAACATGCACTGGTTGTATTCCAGGGCCTTGTTAACGCTGTGTTGGGTGACATGATCAACCGTTTTGTCTTTGTCTACTTGGATGACATTTTCATCTTTCTCCCTCTCTCCATGTGATCGACCGCTTTGCTTTGGGATTTGTCATGTGTCTGTGTGTTTTGACAGCTTTCACATGCGCGTCTGTCACTCGGGTGCTTCTCCTCCCGCTTCATTTGTTTTACCTGTGCCCCACACCTGTTATCAATTTTCTCTCCCAGGGTTTGCTATTTAGTTCTCTTCCTCCCTCAGTTTCCCTGCGAGTTTGTTATGTTAAGTGCTTCGCCGTCCCTGTCTTGTCCAGTTTTTGTTTCTTTATCTAGTTCTAGTTTTCAGAGTTTATTTTGTCATCTGTGCGCTCTGCTGTGTCATTCTGTGCTCTGTGTGTTTTCTCTGCCCTCAGGATTACTTCACCATGGGCACTCGCTGCTTTGGACATTCTCTCCGCCTCTTCAGTACTGTCGCTGTACAGCAGTGTATGCTGACCATCCGCAGCGTGTTACTCATACTCTACTGCTTTGCTGTCTTCATCGCACCCTGTCTTCGTACAGCGGACTCATCACCCTGTCATTGTACATCAGAAACATCACCCTGTCATCGTACAGTGGAATCATCACGCTGACACCGTACAGCGGAATCGTCTTCCTGTCTACACTGTAAAAAATGTCTGTATAATTACAGTATTTCTGGGTATTACTGGCAACTAGCTGCCGGTAACTTACTGTAGATTTTACATTTATGTTATTTACTGGCAACATATTGTTCAAAGTTAAATGAACATGAAACATTTTTAGACTTTATCTTCTACAGTAAGTTACTGGCAACCAGCTGCAAAATTACAGCAAATTTTTTACAGTGTATGTACAGTAATAAGTTTAATAATAATAAGTTTATTTTATATAGCGCCTTTCTCAAACCCACGGTCGCTTTACATTGAAATAGAAACACACAGTCAGATAAACATTACACATGAAACATGAGGAAATTTAATACAACTAACAAAACAACAAGAAGTTAAGAGGTTGCAAATGTACGGAGGAGCAAGGTTGTGGAGGGCTTTGAAGGTGAGTAGTAGTACTTTGTATTTAATCCGGGATGAAACTGGTAGCCAGTGGAGCTGATGGAGAATGGGGGTGATATGGGCAGAATGTTTTGTATGTGTAAGGAGCCTGGCTGCAGAGTTTTGGATATATTGCTATCTTTGAAGGGATTTGGTGGGGATACCAAGGAAAAGTGAATTACAGTAATCTAAGCGGGACATGACGAAGGAGTCTGTGCATCACTGACAGAAAGGAAGGGTCGAAGGCGGGCAATGTTACGGAGGTGAAAGAAGGCAGTTTTAGTGACTGATTTGATATGATGGTCAAAACTGAGAGTGGAGTCAAATGTTATCCCAAGGTTTTTGACAGTCGCGGTAGAGTGAACAGGTGAATCATCAATATTAAGGGTGAAAGTGTATGGTTTGGAGAGCATGCTTTTAGGGCCAATCAGCAGAAATTCAGTTTTATCCGTGTCGAGTTTAAGAAAGTTGTTTTGCATCCATGTTTTTAAGTCAGAAAGGCAGTCAGTGAGTAAGTGCGGGGGGGATCAGAGGGTGAAGTGGTGGTAAGATAGAGTTGAATGTCATCTGCATAGCAGTGGAAATTTAGACCGTGGCTGCGAATAATCTGACCAATAGGGAAGATGTATATGAGAAAAAGGAGTGGCCCGAGAACCGAACCCTGAGGGACACCACGAGTGACTGAGGACTGGGAAGACTTCTGTGAACCAAGTGCAACCAATTGCTTTCTGTTTGTGAGGTATGATTGGAACCAATTTAGGGCTGTGCCAGAAACACCAATAGCAGACAGACGGGAGATTAAGACATTGTGATTTATTGTAAAAAATAAGGTTTTTGGCCTGGACAGGGAGGAGGTGATGAGTGATGAGTAGTAGTTTGAGCGGGCAGTGTTGAGGGCGTCCCTATAGGTCTGGGTATGTTCAGTGTAGAGCAAAGAATGGATTGTAAGGCCAGTTTTTTTATATAGCTGTTCAAGACGGCGGCCATTTGCCTTTAGATCCCTGAGCTCAGGGGTAAACCAGGGACACCTACGGTTTGTTGGTACAAGCCTAGACCTGACAGGGGCTAAGCCATCAAGCAGGCTGTTCAGGGAGTCATTGTACATATTAACCAGGTTATCCGGGGATGAGTTCTCATCCAGGGCAGATAACGATGAGGCCTGTATGGAGGCAGCAAGCATACTGTTGTCAATTGACCTGATATTACGACCAGTAATAGTTGTTTTCTCAGAGGAGGTTGGAGTTTTGACAGTATGAAAACAGCATTCAGATACACCAGAGAGGGAACCAGAAACAGAGATGTCATTAATGCCAGAGGAGCAGAGTCACTTCGAATGGCCTGAGTTCTTTAACAGACAGATCAGAGTGGTGTACTACTACCAACCTGCCTCCTCTCCCAACCAATCTTGGTTTGGCTATATAACAATAGCCAGGGGGAGTCAGCATATTTAAATGAATACAATCACCAGGTTGCTGAAAAGTCTCTGAGATACAAAACAAGTTCAATTTTTTCTCAAGGATAAGATCATTTATGATGGATGTTTTGTTTGTGATTGATCGCGCATTTAGAAGAGCAATGTTAAAGTTCTGATTTGACGTAGAGGGAGAAGCTGACAGTCTGGCGGGATAACGCAGGTTTTTAAAGTTAATTCCACTGTTCTTATGCTGGGGGCACCTACAACGATCGGGCATGAATGTAGATGGAATGAGCGCATCATGTCCATAGGTGAGAGTCGGTCCTCTTTTGCTGCGACGAATATAACATGGACGACGAGTAATACCTAGCGAGCTACAGAGTTTATACAACGTCGAGTCCAAAGGGGTGTAGCAGCGTAGAAGTTTGAGAGTAGTAGGGGTGTAAACATGCTCCGTTTCCAAATTGTAAAAAATACACACACAGTATAGAGCAAGCTGAGAGGACTTTAGTACAGTTGCCAGCGGAAAACATGAAGCAGTAGTCCACAGATTGTAAGTTTGTAGCAATAGTCCATGGATTGAAAGTATGTAGCAATAATCCACAATAGTCCACGGATTAAAAGTTTGTAGCAATAATCCACAGATTGGAAGTTGTCGCAATAATCAGGAAGTTTGTAGCAATAATCCATGGATTGACACGAGCAGCGATGCTTCCGGGAAAATTCGGGAGGCGCTGAGAAAAGATACGGTAAACTGATCCACAAGAGTAGTTCAACACAAAAGAGTCCAACAGGGCAAGAAAGCCCCGGTTAATAGCGGCACACACACGGAGATAGATCGACACAAGGAAGTCCAACAGAAGAAAACAGAAAACAGACGAGAACAGTAGAGACCTCTGCGAGTAGCGGCAGACACACGCACAGCGTTCACTCAACCGGAAGTTGAGCCTCTCTTAGTCTACATCCAGCAGAGGTCACGTCTTATCATCACATCACGGAATCTTCGTCTTTGTGCAGCAGAAACTTCACCCTGTCTATGTACAGCGGACATCTCGTCCAGACTCTAAGCAACGGGTTTTGCCCGGCAGAACTTTCACCCTGTCACCAAGCAGTGGATCTCTTTCAGCATTCTCCTCTTTCTCTTCTTATTGTGCAAAAATAAAAGTCATATCTGCATTTGGATCTGTGTTTGTGTTTCTTACCCTGACACCAGGTACATGCTCGACACCTGTGTGAGATCCTCCAGCAATTACTTGAGAACCAGCCTTTTGTCAAGGCAAAGAAGTGTGAATTTTATTCCAGTTCTGCAGTTTCGTTCGTTGGTCACATTGGCCCTCATTTATCATTCTCGCATAGAAACGGCCGTATATATGTTGGCGTAACTGCCTGATTTATGAATCTGTGCGTACCTTTGAAATTCAAGTGTACCCAATACATGAATAACACGCCCATATAAATTCAAGTCTCTGCCTCCCCCACACCCTCATTTTACGTTTGAGTTTAAAGAGTGGGATTAAAGACACATTTAATAATTGCATGACAATTTGTAATATTCCTTTTAGTATTATTATTATTTTTATTATTATTAATGACGCTTATTAATATTTAGAAGAAGAATTATTTATTATTATTATTATGTACTGTTGCCTACATCTAAATTCTATGTCTGCTGTTTGGTTAAGTTTTTTTTTAAATAATGTTGTGAAATGGTGTAGTAACTTCTGTAGTGTGTCTGTTCTGTATTTACATACAGTTGTTTGTTAGCTATATCTTAGATCCAGTTTGATATGGAGCTACGGATATAATTCAAATTTGTTTCCACCACATCCACAGGTTTTACTAGGCTAATTCATAATTTAAAGTAATAATAATTGTAATTACGAAATATTATAATAATTCATTCCATGGAACAAACTGTTGAATATTGGGAACGAATTCTAAATTTATGGCAATACTTTAGACTAAATAAGAAAAATAATTGTTAATTTGTGTCTATAATGTAGCATAAAAGATAATTTGTGGCCATGATTTTGTCTGCATGTCATCATGATCGGATTCATGGCTCCATTCAACACAAGCATCTTACCTTACCTATCCATGTCTTTATTTATCATAAAATATTTGCTAACTCTTACAGTCTCTCCGACTCCCTTTTAATTTTCTGTCTCCCTGCTCAATCTGAACTTTGATTTTTACATTTATGTATAAGGCTTGAATTCCATAACTTATTGGTAGACGTTTTCACAGATTCTTAAACTAGCAAATTATCAAAGTGTGTTCTGGGTTGAGCGAGCGGAGTGGAATTTTTGGAAAGGTGCTCTGTGCTCTGATGGTAATATTACCGCACCGCTCAACCCTCCGCTCCGGCTAAGTTCCGTTCACATGCTCAAAACATGCGCACAACACCCCCTGAGTTGGTGAAGGATTTGAGCATGCCTTACGCCAACATCCATATTGATAAATCTCAAAGTCACCGTTGTTTTGGGTGTTCGCTGGAAATTTGGTGTACGCACTTTTGATAAATGAGGCCATTGTCTCCTCCAGAGGCATCGAGCCTGATCCAGCCAAGATCAGAGCCAACCTGGCCTGTCACTGAGTTTGCAATGCGCTACAGCAGTTCTTGGGCTTCACTAACTTTTACCAACAATTTACTAGATAGCCACAATTCACCCTCACCTCCATGAAGATCCCGTTCAGATGGAACGTCCAGGCCCAAGTAACCCTTGATAACCTGTAGTCCCAATTTGTCTCAGCTCCTGTGCTTTGTCTCCCAGACTCTGAACGGCAGTTCATTGTGGAGGTGGATGCCTCTGACGTTGGGGTAGGTGCAGCTTTGTCTCAGCGCTGCGTTCGAGATGAAATGGACGAAACTTTGGCCGGTTTAACTTCACCCTCTCGTACCAGCCTGGATCCAAGAATGTCAAGTCCAATCTCATCTGTTCAGGGTACCAGAGGGGAAGCATTCAGCCGATACCATCCCCCTTTGCAGTTTTTTTCTTGAACATTTAATACATTTTTTCTGTTATCCCCGCACCTGGGTCTCTGACTCTCTATATGTCATGACACCTTTGGTTTCAGTTTAAATCTTAAAGTTTTAATTTTTTCTGCAGTTATTTATAGCTTATATTCATAGCTTATATTCACAGAAAATCTCTCTCTTTCTCTTTCTCTTTCTCTTTCTCTCGCTCACACACACACACACACACACACACACACACACACACACACACACACACACACCACACGCACGCGCACGCACAGAGCCGGTCGTCAGACAGCATGCATTCTCATTTGCTCTCACAGCTCACTCTGAGAATTCACAATTCAATTTCACTCACATGCAACTGATGTCCCTTTCAGAATTATTTTCTCATCGACCTGGGCCAGCACACAAAACACACAAGCTTCCTGGTACTTCTTTTTGGGAGTGATTGCTGTTTCAACACAATTCACAACAGAGTATTATAATGAATGACAAAAACAAGAAACAAAACAATAGGACAAACAACACATGATGGCCTCCTGACTTACAGAATTTTGAGTGCTTGTCACAGGGTGAATATGATAGGGCAGAACCAAAAGCAGAGAAGATTGGTTCCGCCCGAAGATGGTTTCCTGCCAGATCTTTCACAAACACCTTTACTTCCTGGTCTCCCTGACAACCCAAATTATGGATTCACAAGCAACAGGTGTGGCAAGTTAATGTGGCAGCGTGTAATTAGAAGAGGTAATGAAGATGGGCAATATAAATAGACCTGTGAAACACAAAGAGAGTAGAGTTGATTTTGGGAAAAGCTCCGCTCCGCCAAGGGTGTATTAAACGTCCACTCCTCAGAAGGCGCCGTTGACCCGGGGATCGCTATAGCGAGCGGGAAGAAGGCGGCCGAAGGAGCCGAAAGGAAGGAGTGGAGGCTGTTTATCAAAGGAGCACCAAGGTTGTCGTTGGCTGTTGTTGTTGGTTGCTGTCATTTGGTTGCAGTCGGCGGTGGTGCGGCCGTATATGGTGGTGAAGTGGATATTGTGCTGCTGTGGCGTGGAAACGGAGGAAGAGGATCATCGTTTGGCTGAGTATATTGGAAGTTCTTTGACATTGTGAGAATACTGACACGCATATGATAGTTGGATAAAATGATTGGATTACCTGCAGTGTGATGGAAACCAGCCAGTGTGGATCTCGTGGAGAACTAAGAGAGAAGTGCGATAACTTACCGTGAGTACAAGGAACATACAGCTGGAAGTGTTTATTGAGAGTGCATTGTTTAATGTGTGTGTGAGCCCCCAGCAAACTAGGATAACGGCCCTATCACGGAGCAGAGTGGTGGGTGAGCCGGCAACGTAGCATTATAAGGAAGGAAGATCATCGCAGCAGCTACCCTTAACCATCAGCTTTCCACTATTACAACGCCCCGCAGGTTCACAGCCCGGCTCCAGAAAGATCATGGCCTGACCTTACTTTTTGTCACTTGAAGTGTGTCGTGGGTGAGTCTTGACTTTGCAGAGTGTGTGTGTACACTTGATGTCTGCAGTGCAGTGCTGTGTATCTGTTGTCAGGAGCCATTATAGGGAATCGGCCGTGAGAGAAGACGCCGTAAGGTGGGTGAAGTGCTTTTAAATCATATGCTGTGCAGCGATACAGTGTGGAAACGGTGGTGGATTGCACCGAAGACCCAGACCTCTGCGTGAGTAGAATTGCAGAGTGCGAATGCATATGTGAGGAAAAAGTACATTGTTGTGGAAGCCCAGTGTCTAGTAACATGCCTGTCGTGGAGCCTCTTCAAAGGTGCGCCCCTGTCCAGAGCTCTGGAGCTACACGTACGGAGAGGAGAGGGCAGCGTTCGGCTCAACGGTGACAGTGCTGAACCCCTCGGCCGAAACAGAGGCCTTGGAGGTAAAGACCACGAGTAAACATCTTACCACGAAAGGTCTGTGAGTAGATCCACCCCCTGTGAACACGATAGGCCATTTGAAAGCCACCCATAGACACGAGCCCTCTAAAGGAGGAGACCACGAACCAGTTACCTGGAAAATACTTACCGTATCCACTGCTATCAGCCACCTGTAAGAAAGAAAAGTCACAGTTAAAGGGAAATTCCGCCTTGAAATGATCCTAGGGTTAATAACAAACGTGTACCGAGTTCGACCGTTCACTGGAGTTTGTTTTCGTGCTGGTCTGGCGTGACCAGTGTTGTTGCTGGACGCAGGTTGGCATGTTGTGGTGGCCTTCGGGGCATCAGTGCATTAAAAACGAAATCGCTATGTCTATACTACTAATAATGCTCAAAATAACCCCACACTTACACTGTAGCACAATGAGGGTCTCTATATGTAAACCGAAGCATTGAGAACTTTGCAAGTGTACAGGCAGTTTATTAAAAAGAAACATTTGCCGTTCGCGTCTGGATCGCGTGTCCGTGCGGGCGCCATCTTGGGGGGGCTGAGCTCTCGCGTGAAACGTTGTTGCCCTGAACAGGTGTTGTGCTTTCGCGCGAGAGTTCGGTTTTCCCGGGATGGCGCCCGCATGGATGTGTGATCCAGACGTGAACGGTAGATGTTTCTTTTTAATAAACTGCCTGTACACTTGCAAAGTTCTCAATGCTTCGGTTTACATATAGAGACCCTCATTGTGCTACAGTGTAAGTGTGGGGTTATTTTGAGCATTATTAGTAGTATAGACATAGCGATTTCGTTTTTGATGCGCTGATGCCCCGAAGGCTACCATGGCATGCTGATTTGCGTTTGGCGGTGGCACTGGTCACGTTGGACTGGCGTGGGGGCGGGCTCCGGTGGGCGGTCGAACTCGGTGCACGTTTGTTGTTGGCCCTGGGATCATTTCAAGGCGGAATTTCCCTTTAACAGAGAAGTGTGATCTTGTGTTTACAGTGCCAAGCCCTCTAAAGGAGGAGACCACGAACCAGTTACCTGGAAAATACTTACCGTATCCACTGCCACCAGCCACCTGTAAGAAAGAAGAGTCACAGTTAACAGAGAAGTGTGATCTTGTGTTTACAATGCCTAGCCCTCTAAAGGAGGAGACCACAAACCAGTTACCTGAAACGTACCTACCGTGCCCACCGCTACCAGTCATCTGTAAGGAAGAAGAGATACAGTTAACAGGGAAGTGTGATTCTGTGTTTACAGTCACGAACCTTCGAAGGGAGGAGACCACGAGCCAGACACCTGACGAATACTTACCGGATCCACCGCTACCAGCTGTCTGTAAGAGAGTGAAAAATTACAGTTATATATATATAAAGTGACAATTCTGTGTTGCAGACGTGAACTGGATACCAAAGAGAACTGACCGTAACTTCAGCTATTCCCCCTGAAGTTCTGCCTCCAGGATAACGAAGGGCACCACAGATAGAAGAAGAAACCCCAAAAAGGCCCCGTCCCCTCCCTTTTGAAAAGCTTTGCCTGGAGGCCAGAAGAGGCCTTTATTTTAAGTTCCCCTTTCCCCTCCCAAACTTACTATTTTTAAATAATTTAAATAAAGCTTATTTTAATTTTACCTGTACCTTGTGTGTCTGGTCATTGGGGTTGCTTTGGGAACCTCCTCGAGGTGGAAACTAGGAAGGGGCGTGACCCTTTAGCTATCTCGGGTCCGCTCCGACCTGTGACATGCTCTTCACTCTGAACCCCACACGTTTAGCTTAACGCGGTTACACTCAGGTTGCCTCTTGCGTGCCCTGTCCCTACAGGTTTTGGTGAGCTCCCTAGCTCTGGACCCCAACACACTTAGCAAAAAGTCTTAACTTAATTTTTTATAAGAAACCCCAGTGACAAAGTGAGACCATCAAAAAGCCCTCCAAGAGGCAACAAATGATTATCTGCTTTTCTAACATCTGACTCCTTTCTTTATACATTTATTGGTTCTTTTGGCTTTGGCCTACCACAATTAAGTTATTATTCTGTGTTTTTACTATAATTGTAGCAAAGCACAGCTTGACTCATTCTTAGAAAAATGATTCCTAACCAAGAAACTAAACTTCCAGTGCATCTCAAGGCTTTGTGAGAAAGAATATATTCATGGAAACAATTCAATTCAATTCAATTCAATTTTATTTATATAGCACTTTTCACAATACTTAATTGTTTCAAAGCAGCTTTACATTAATAGAAGCAGTAAAAGCACAGAAAAACGACAGATAGCACAACATAATACACAATAGCATAAGCAGTCAAATTTGCTGCAGCTATGACTCGACATTATGAGCGAGCATATTACTAATGTAACGTCTAGGAGAAGAAGCTAAATTAAGCCCAAGCAGGCTACCTCCCCGGGGTAAAAAACCCCCTAGGAGAAAAAAAAACAAAAACCCCGGGTTGTTTAGCCGAGGAAATAAAAAATAAAAAGTCCTAGGAGGGAAAAACCCTTGGGAGATATACATGTATATACACACACATAAACGGATAAGGAGATTAAGCGGAGATTAAGCGGAGATTAAGCGGGTCCTGCCGGTGATCCTTGGTCAGGCATCAGCTGGGCATCACATTGAAGGACGACCAGTAGATCAGTGGTGTGCCGACTTTCACATCTACCGGAACTTGGTCTGTTTGTCCCATTGTCCTCAGGGTCGAGGACAAGACAGGGAGAGAAAAACAAAATCATATTAGCGTAGGGGCCGTTCACATGTAATGCAAGTGTCACACAGTGATGTGGTTTAATCAGCTTAGTTTCAGACAGATTAACTATTGCGGCATAATTATATTATCCACAGTTGAGGATTTTGCAAATTGGGGGCCCACTGCGACGGTATATATGGTAACTGAGGGTCACCTTCCGATCTTTAAGAGAAAATGAAACCTGTCGACCCGTTTGACTAAGGCCTGTGACCCCACTGTCGTCGTTAATGCAGGTTCAGTGGCAAACGGGTCTATATTGCATACTATTTACAAGATCACGAAAAAACGCCAACATCGCAATCTGACCATACGTGTGAACCCGTTTGACTAAGGCTGGAGGCCCCACTGTCGTCGTTAATGCAGGTTCAGTGGCAAATGGGTCTGTATGGCATACTATTCACAAGACACATGAAAGCGGCAAAATCGCAACCCTACCATACGTGCCAACCCGTTTGACTAAGGCCGGAAGCCCCACTGTCGTCGTTAATGCAGGTTCAGTGGCAAACGGGTCTGTATGGCATACTATTCGCAATACAAAGAAAGCGCCAAAATCACAACCCAACCATATGTGCCAACCTGTTTGACTAAGGCCGGAGGCCACACTGTCGTCATTAATGCAGGTTCAATGTCAATCTGGTTTGTATGGCTTCATATTCAAAAGATAGACGAAAATGACAAATTCACTACCCGACCATATGTGCCAACCCGTTTGACTAAGGCTGGAGGCCCCACTGTCGTCGTTAATGCAGGTTCAGTGGCAAACGGGTTTGTATGGCATACTATTCACAAGATACATGAAAACGCCAAAATCCCAACCCGACCATACGTGCCAACCCGTTTGACTAAGGCCGGGAGCCCCACTGTCGTCGTTAATGCAGGTTCAGTGGCAAACGGGTCTGTATGGCATCCTATTCACAAGACACACGAAAGTTCCAAAATCGCAATCCGACCATACGTTAAGATAAGGTTTTTATTTATTTATTTGGTTGGTCTGTGTTAGGACCGCGAGTGCTTTGTTCCTTACAGATAACTATTTCGAGTTAAGTACCTTTACTAGACAAATTATGCGAATGCTTTGTTGAAGAGAAAAGTTTTAAGTCTAGATTTAAAATTATCGGCTGTGTCTGATTCTCGGACATCGGTTGGTAAATCATTCCAGAGTTTAGGGGCTAAGTAGGAAAAGGATCTTCCACTTTTAGACACTTTTGATAGTCTAGGGATAATCAAGTGACCAGAATTTTGCGACCGTAGTGTGCGTGATGGATTGTATTCTGATAGTAATTCTCTAAGATATAAGGGTGCTAGGCCATTTAAAGCTTTGTAGGTGATTAGTGATATTTTAAATTGTATGCGATATTTAACTGGTAGGCAGTGTAAAGATACCAGAATTGGGCTTATGTGGTCGTACTTTTTAGATCGAGTAAGTACCCTTGTGGAAGCGTTTTGAACTAGCTGAAGCTTGTTTACTTGATTTGCATGGCATCCCCCGAGTAGCGAGTTAACAATAGTCTATTCTAGAGGTCATAAAAGCATGGATGAGCTTCTCTGCGTCAGATGTAGACAGTATATGGCGTATTTTCGAGATATTTCTAAGATGGAAGAATGCTGTGCGGCAGACATTGGCGATATGACTATCGAAGGATAAGTTGCTGTCAAACATCACACCTAAGTTCCTAACCGTGGAAGATGGCACCACAGTGCAGCCATCTATGTGCAACTTGTAATCTGACATATTATGTTTGTAGCGGTTCGGTTCAATAATAAGTATCTCTGTCTAATTGGAGTTCAGCTTAAGAAAGTTAGGTGCCATCCAGTCACTAACATCGCTAAGGCAGTCTGTTAGCTTAGAAAACGTGTGTGTTTCGTTGGGATGTGAGGAGATGTAAAGCTGGGTATCATCCGCATAGCAGTGAAAACTTATGTTATGTTTCCTGATAATGTCTCCTAGGGGTAACATTTATAACGAGAACAGGATAGGACCTAAAACCGATCCCTGCGGTACACCGTATTTAACCAGGGAGTGATATGACTCTTTCTCATTTACATAAACAAAGTGATAGCGATTGGTTAGATACGACCTAAACCGGGCTAGCGCCTGACCACTGATACCAACATAGTTTTCTAGTCTATTGAGTAAGATTGTGTCAAAGGCTGCACTAAGGTCTAATAATGTAAGGAGTGAGATTTCACCACGACCGGATGTTAATAGGAGGTCAGTTGTAACTCTAAGCAACGCTGTCTCTGTGCTATGGTGGGGCCTGAATCCTGATTGGAACTTTTCATATGTACTATTATTTGTCAAGAATGTGCGTAACTGGCTTGCCACTACCTTTTCTAATATTTTCAAAAGAAAAGGGAGATTTGAGATAGGTCTAAAGTTATTAAGCTCTCCCTGATCAAGCTGTGGTTTAATCAGCGGTTTAATAACTGCTAGTTTAAAAGCTGTTGGAACGTATCCTATTTCTAGCGATGAGTTAAAGATATTTAGAACCGGGGTTGACACTACAGGGAATACCTCTTTAAGTAGTTTTGTGGGAACGGGGTCTAATATACAGGACGATGATTTGGATGATGTAACTAGTCTAGAGAGCTCCTCTATTGTAGTAGGTTTAAATGAATCAAGATGTTCGTATGGTAGTCTAGTGTTAAGTGAACTAATGGGTAGAATGGTGGCTGCCTGGGTAGCTACGATGTTTTCCCTAATAGCCGTTACTTTGTTAGAAAAGAAGTTCATGAAGTCGTTACTATTGTGTTGAAGTTTACTATTGGTTTCTGTTTGTTCTTTGTTTCTAGTCAGTTTTGCAACTGTGCTAAAGAGGAAATGAGGGTTATTATGATTCTCATTTATAAGCTTGCTAAGATAGGTAGATCTGGCGATTTTAATAGCCTGTCTGTAGTGTTTAACACTCTCTTTCCATGCTGCACGCCATACCTCTAACTTTGTGCTTCTATAATTTCTTTCCATTTTCCTAGTTGCCTTTTTGAGTGCTGCGGTGTGATGGTCATACCATGGAGCTGGCGGTTTTTCTTTGATTCTCTTTTTTCGAATGGGAGCAACGGCATCCAATGTGTTAGAACAGACATTGTTAAGGTTTTCTATTACAGATCGTCAGTTATCTGCTACATGTTTAATTTGGGACAGGTCTGGAAGAGTGCTAATAAAGCTATCTTTAGTGGTGGAAATTATTGTTCTGGCTAATCTGTAGCATGTTGTGGATTGAGTGATCCTATCTAGAGGTACAGTGTATGACACAAGGTAATGGTCAGAAACTGCATCACTCTGAGGTGATATTTCGATGTCATTAATATTGAGTCTGAGTGACAGAATTAAGTCTAATGTGTGCTTACGAGTATGCGTTGGCCCTGTCACGTTTTGTCTAATATTGAGAGAATTTAGAACATCCATAAACGCACGTCCTAATTCATCTTTTGGGTTATCCACATGAATATTAAAATCACCAACGATAAGAGCTTTATCTACAGTGACTACAAGCTCAGACAGGAAATCTGCTATTTCTTTAAGGAAATCTGCATGGTGGCCTGGAGGTCTATAGATTGTAGCTAAGGCAAAAGAGAGCTGTTTGTGGTTATGATCAGTTATTTCCATATTTAACAACATTAGTTCAAATGATTTAAATTTTAATTCAGATTTTTGGTTTACTTTAAAAATGTTGTTGTGTACTGTAGCTACACCACCCCCTTTCCCCTTTAATCGAGGTTCGTGTTTATAATAATAGTCTTGTGGGGTGGATTCGTTTAAACTAATGTAGTCGTCTGCTTTAAGCCAGGTTTCTATTAAACAGAGTGCATCTAAGTTTTGGTCTGTAATTATTTCATTGACAATAGGTTCTTTATTGGTAAGCGATCTAATGTTAAGAAGGCCGAATTTTAACATTCGAGGTTCATCTGTTAATGTATTGTTTTCTAATTTTATATTAATCAGATTTGTACCAGATGTGGCAAGCGGTGCTCTGTATTTATTTGTTCGGGGAACAGATACAGTTGAAATGTGTTGATATTCTGGTAAGATTAACTCGAAGTGCTGGGATATAAGTGATCTTGACATATCACGGCAGCTAACAGACGGACGGTTAAGCCGATCCGTCTGTTTCCTGACCTGTACCCTGGATAGTCAGACTGTATTAGAAGTAAGACTATTGGTCAGATTTATAGAGAGAATCACCCTTCCTTCCTGAGACGGATGGAGGCCATCTCTCTTTAGCAGGTCAGGTCTCCCCCAGAAATGCTTCCAATTTTCTATAAACCCTACGTTATGCTGAGGGCACCATTTTGACATCCAGTCGTGAAGAGACAATAATCTACTGTAAGTTTCATCCCCCCGGTTGGCGGGGAGGGGACCAGAGCATATTACATTGTCTGACATTGTTTTAGCAATTTCACATATCTCTTTAATATTATCTTTGGTGATCTCCGACTGGCGGAGTCTGGTGTCATTCGTGCCGCCGTGAATAACAATTTTAGAAAACTTACACTTAGCATTAGCCAGCACTTTAAGTTTTGATCTAATGTCTGAAGACCTGGCTCCCGGTATACAATCGACTATAATGGCTGGTGCCTCAATGTTCGCGTTCCTAAGTATCGAATCTCTCTCCAATAACCAAGGCACTATTAACAGACGTCTCAGTCGGTGTATTGCTTAGAATACCGAACCTGTTCGAAATTACCAGGGGGGTCTTGGGTGGGCACCGGATACGACTGTGCCGCCTGACAGTCACCTAGTTAGTCGGCCGCCTTGACTCAGATGACGGAACCGAGCTATGTGTATTACGTTTAACACTAGGCGCACCTGAAACAGTGTTTGTAGCATTAGCGGTATTAGCGTTTGTAGCATTAGCGGTATTCGCGTTTGTAGCATAAGCGGTATTAGCGTTTGTAGCATTAGCGGTATTGCTGTCATCAACTAGCGTTTGGATGCACGCTTCTAGTTCTGCAATCTTCTCTGTCAGCCTTACTACTTCAATAAACTTAGCACAAGTAAACCCCTCTGTTCTGATGGAAGAAGCTAAACTGTACATGTGGCAAGTAATGCAGGTTACAATAACAAGCGGAGTCTTACCGCTTTCATGTTGGGTGATGCCGTCTTCGGTCACCTGGACGCGGTCCGTGAAGCTACATCGTGAGGGAAGCTCGCTCGCAGCACGCCCCAATCGCCTGCGGACGTCTGTAGCCAGGGTGATGTGAGGCACGCTGAATCTGCGAAGGCCGGGCAGCAGCTCCTCCACAGCTTCCCGATCGCTTTCATTCTGGGCGATGGCGTCTCCGTTCCCTTGAGCGCGGTCCGTGAAGCTGCACCGCGTAGGGTGTTCGCTTTTTGCACGCCTCGGTCGCTTGTGGATGTCTGGAGCCTGGGTGAACTGGGCGCTGTACGTCGTGTAGGATCTGCGATAACCGGGTATCAACTGCTCCACAGCTTCCCGCTCAGGTGAGGACAGGTCTGAATAGCATACATCAGATGAGTCCGCCATTAGATTGGCAAATAGTAACTAAACCCGGCATCTGTTTGTTGATGCTAGCGGGCTATATGCTAACACTGGGTGTTTAGTAGTGATAAATCGTTTCACGTGGTAGTACTGCTCAATAGTCGTCACGGTAAAGTATTCTTGAGATAAACGAATATGTTATATTATATAAATAGGAACAATTTAGTCAGAAAGTAGGATTTGGATGATAACTCGACGGAGCTCTGATGCACGATGCTCAAGGTGTGTTCGACTCAAAAGACATGTATATAACCAATATTAAAACCAATGAAACCCCCCAAACAAAAACTACCATAGATTCTTATTGGAATCCTTAAGGATTTTTTGACAAGGGCGAGGAAGTAATGGAATTTTGGTGTATTCTAGTAATATAAACATACACATATGAATGTTGCTTTCTGTGTAAAAGTAAGATGTTTTATGTTTTCCTGAGAATATATTACAAAAAAGTGTGGAAGTGTGCTCACATGCCATAACAATAGAAGACAAGGGACAGATTCATCATAGAAGCAACATAGCACTAGATAATTTTTAACCCAGTGGCATGTTTTGTCCAACATTTACTCAGCATAGGTTAAAAACAACCCAGCATTCAGAGTTTACTGGCACAGTTACATCAGACAACATCTCAATAATGAGGTATCAACAAGTTGGGTCAGATGGCGAGAAGTTATGGTAGTTCACCTATTAGTCAAATACTTATGGCCTTATTTTGCAGTCTTTCTTCATAACAGCAAGGTAACATTGCATTTGTACCATTATGAATATACCACCAATGTTCACAAGGCAATAAAAGGAAAATATTATTAAACTAAAAAAGGTATTATTACAAATCATTGTAAATTGGTATAATTTTATGTTGTGCTTTTGTCAATTATTAAGTAACAGTTTATCCTTTGTTTTTGCAAACAACATTAAGTATATTTTTTTCTCAAATAGCACAAAAATGATTTATTTAAGGTACAAAGACATACATACATGATTAACAGAAAAAATCAGACACCTCTTTATACGATACATATCACTGACCATGCAATATGGTAAAGAACTTCACGAAATCCGCATGTTGGTTCGGCTTGATCTCAAAAGATTTCTATAGTATTTTACAAGTTGGCTAATTTTGTACTTAGTAAATCATACAAAAACATATGAATCTCATACAGAAAAACAATAACGAAACCCCAGCCCTAACCCCAATGTCATAAGGGCAAAATCAAATCGTACAAAAATTGACAAATGTGGTCGTATGAATTAACAAGAATTAGAAACCTTATAAAAGACATGCATTGCCATAAGATATTTTTGGTTGTTTTTTGTAAAATAAAATTGTAATTTTAAATGTGTTTTTTACAAATGATCCCAAAAGTGTTATTTGTTCAGTAGACACTTTACAATGATCTTTGCTCCAGTCAAAAACAGTCTAAAGCATTTAGGAAATAGGAAGAATTGTTTTAAACAGACAGTAGCTACAGTTTTAAAGCATTTTACACAACAGTCACTTCTCATCAAGACTTTAGCAACATGTATTTGTGATTCAACCCCATGCCATTGCAAGACAGGGAATGGCTCCTATAATCCTGAAGTGTTTATACACTTAACCAGTACGTAAAAACATAAATAACACGATGCACCACATAGCACAATAGCCAAAGTGTTTTGAACAGTACAGTATATGATGCTACCAAGCATTAAGATCACCAGTAGGCAGAGCTGGGTAAATTACTATTATACATTATCAGTTACTGATTATGAATTACATGACAAAATTTGTAGTCAGTAATATAATCTCTTAGATTACACATCGTTGGTAACGTAATCTGACTACTTTTGGATTACATTTAGATTACTTTTGACAAGTCTTTTTTGATTTCAAATATATAAAGAGGAAAAATATATTCAATTATTTTTCAACAACAAACAACAAGAGCCTTAAAATTTTTTAAGTGCAATGTGCGGTCAGTTAATACTTCAGAAAACTAACACTGATTTACTTTGCTATAAGTGTCAACTGATAGTAACACATTGAATAAAACATAATTATAAATTTATACATTTAAAACATAATTACTTAATTTTAAGTAAATAAAAACAAAAACAGCAATATTGCAAAAACATATTGAATTTTATGATTAAAAATGCTAAATTTTTTAACATTAAAAATGAATTGGGCTGCGTTCTCCGATAACGTTGTCTCTTAGCACGCTAGGAAGACTCTTAAGTTAAACCTTAACAACATTTATACGTGTGTTCTTCGAACTATACCTTAGGATGTTGCTTAAGGTAAACCTTCTTCATTCGACCTTAGCGGGTGCTGTCCATGGTGGAGGCGCTGAATAGGTTGATATCGATTGCTCGACAATCAATTATTCACTTCATGTAATAAGTTTCGCTGCGTTATGAGATAGCTGTGTTCTTTATTAAATAAACATTTTAGAAATAGTTCAAGTTCAATTTATTAGGAATATCTGGTAAAAAATATTTCAAATTGCAAACAACTAAATTCAACCTTCTATATTTTATATCAAACCCGTGCAAAACCCGCAACTTTATTTCCAAACGTATCATGTTTAAACTGCTCCAATTCATCCGCTATGCCTTGAAAGGATCATTTATATTAGGGGTTCCCAATAAGTGCGTTGCACAGGGGAATAAGGTGGGTCGTGCAAGTACTTGGCTGTGCATTACACTTAAAATATATAAAAACAAACTTCTGTTGTTCATTAGTTCACGCTTTTATTGTGCCCGGACACTGGATGCGCAAGCACCGTGGTTACAATGCGGATAAAGCTTAATGGACGCATTTCTGAAGCCTGTCTGTCTTAATATAACATATGAAATATTATATAATAGCTTTTATAAATATATAGTATGATTGCTTTAGATTTTAGCTTTGATTAGTTTTAATGTGGAAATTTTGTTGACCTTATGAGACTATACAAGCAGTAATCAAGTGCGCAGTTTATTTTGAATGTTTATAAAGAATATGGCATGCAGTTGCCTCAAAGTTATAAAACATTAAAAAACTTCGATGCAAAATTGAATAAACATTAATAATCATAATTATTATTATTTATTTTTTGTAATTTTACCCGATTTATTTATGCAGCTAAAATACTAGCTGGTAGACTAAGATTTAACGGATATGAAATGCACAAATAAAATAGTAGGATTTGCTGTATAGCTGCCAGTTTAACCAACTCCATCACCCAAAATATATTTTTTAAATAGTTTCTTAATCCTGTAGCATTTATTAGTTCGCAGCTGATGTCCCTTTGGAAAACATAATTAAAAATCTAACATGTAATGATGTCTAATTATGTGAATGTTTTATTCTTTAAATATAAAAATATTTGCCTAATTAAACACGGAGTGTATTGCATCATTTTTTTTTTACAATGTGAAATCAGCGAAAACGGGGGGAAAAGAGTCTAAACGCGTCCAGATAACTTGTAATCCGTTACTACCCAGCTCTGCCACTAGGTTTGTGAGGTCAAGTTTCAGAAGGTAAGTTCTAGCTTTATTTTGACTGGCAGAAATCTGTTCTAAAGCTCATTGGATTCAATTGTTGTGGTGGTGTACATCCAGATATGCTTATAAGACTGGGGATCAACACAACTAGTTCAGTTTTTAGTCAGGTTAAAATCACTCTTTTATCAAACTTTTCAAGCTATGGAGTCATAACAAAATGACTCCAACAAAACAAAACAACATGACTATACACTTTTAGGTAAGCAAAAGCATTGTCCCGATCCAACAAAAAGAATCTTTAACAGACCCCTGTTATTGCCATTTTAATTTTTTTTTGCATAATATAAAGTCTATGTGAACAAAATTAAATTGTTCATCATTTAGTGGATGCTGAAGAAGTTTCCTCCATAATAATTTATTAGGTGCTTATAGGGTGACCACCTGCTAATAAGCCCCGGGGGGGGGACAAGGGGTGTGTTTCTGAGGGACAATGTGGGACACTCCCTGGCCCGGCGGTGCACCCGACCCACGGGCCGACTTATAGTGGTTTACCCATTTCTAGCACATACCACCTTACACTGCAAAAAACGTATTTTCCAGAAAAAAATCCTGTATCTTTGTCCTGTTTTCAGCAAAAATATCCAAAAACTCTCAAATGAAGGTGCCTCCTCCCGATGAGCAAAACGACCCAAGAAAATAAGTCCAGTTCCTAGACAAAAAAATACCAAATTTAAGTGATTTTGTGCACAAAACAAAAAAAATCTGCCAATGGGGTAAGCAAAAAAATCTTGAAAATTTTTCTAAAACACTAAATTCAAGATTTTTTCCTTGTTTTATGCACAAAATCACTTAAATTTGATATTTTTGGTCCACAAACCAGACATTTCTTGGGTCGTTTTGCTCCCCAAGACAAAGCATCTCAATTCAAGAATCTCTAGATATTTTCACTGAAAACCAGACAAAAACACCAAGACATTTTTTTCTTGAAAATCATTTTTTGCAGTGTACATGGCATATTAATAATGCCCTATTCCCCTAAACATGATGTATGCTCATGAATAGGCCAACCAATGTGTATTTTTAAAAAATAAAGATTCATAATATTTTGAACATTCAATGATTGACAGATGCACTTTCATTTACGATTTACTTTAGCTATTTAATTTATTTTTCATTATAATTTATTCACTTTAAATAAATTATAATATAAAATTATAGAATTAACAGGAATTGAAGTTGCTCAACAACACAGAAACAGTTTAAAAAAGTCTTAACTCACAACTCCAGAGGTTCACGGAACGAGAAGGGGGAGGAAGGATGGTGAACTTGCATGTTAGTAAAGGCAGGCGCAGGAAAAAAAACTGTTCAGTGCTTTGGAGACACCTTTAGGACTTTCAGCCACAAATATTTATTTTCCCAGTCTTTCTTGTACCCACACCTTCTCTTTTTAATTGATGATGGCGGTGCAGAGTCAGACTCAGTCTCTTTCTCCATTTTTCGAATTGGAAAGCGCGCATCTAAAAGGGATGCACGTGCGTGGCTGCGTGCGGACTGCGCTGTCATGACAACAACGAAAAGTTGACAACAACCTAGTCAGCAGTTCAGCTGAGGGGCAACAGTAGCGTGCGAGTAGTGAGTGGCGAGCGGCGAGCGAACCTGAACTGTCTAGTAATGTTCGTTTGGCTGCCTGGGGCTCAAGGATATAGAGCGACCAACTTTTTTTAAGCAAGCATTGATTATGCGTGACACGGTCTCAATTTGCGGGACGCATGAATTGGGCTTCAAACGCTGTGCGTTCACGCGCTACGCGGGATGGGTGGTCACCCTAGGTGCTTATCATAATTATAATGATGATTGCAATGCTCTCATACAAAGTCTGTATCTGTCTGTCAAGTTTTGAAAGAAAATGTCTATAATGATGAAACTATGACCTTTTAAAGGTGCCGTTTTTTCCTATTTTTATTGAAGCTTTGATTGTGTATATTGTGCCCAATATAATGTGTTCATGTTTCCTGTTTGAAGAAATTAAGTATTTTCCAAACAATTTACTTTTTGCTATACCTCTGTTTTCACTGTACTAAAATCAGGCTGATGTCTTTCTTGTTTTATGAAGTCCCTCCTTTAGAAATACTTCAGAAAAACAAGTTCTGATTTTGTAGCTGGTCCAGTGGGCGGCAGTGGCTCAGTGGTTCATGTAGGTTGTCTACAAATCAGAAGGTTGGTGGTTCAATCCCCGGCTCCACCTGACCAAGTGTCGAGGTGTCCTTGAGCAATACACCTAACCCCAGCCGCTCCTGATGAGCTGGGTGTGTTGATGGCATGCCGACAAAACACTCTATTGACTCTTCCTCTTCTCCCTTTTTTGGCTTATTGATGTAGGTGGAGGTTAGTCAAAAATTCAGAATATTGTCGCTATATAACTGGGAAGTAGAGGGCTATATTCCAAACCAGCTGTTCTCTGTAGTCAAATTCAGTTAAAGAAATATATCTCATACTGTATATCGCTTTTTAATTTTGCAGGTATTATTTATGCTCTAACAGCAATGTTACACACCAACTAAAGTTTGAAACATGAAATTATAAAAAACGGCACCTTTAATGTCACCTGAATGGTTAAAATAGACAGTCATTTTGTTTACCAGCCCTTATGTCTTCTCAAAAATCCTAAGGAAAATCTTATCAAAAATTTTTAAATATTTCCAGATCTTTAGCTGCTACTGGTGCATCTTTCTTCCACTCGTCCTCAGGATAGGTGTCAAAGTTAGATGTGTCACCTTCGTGAGAAACCTTCGGGACTATGGGAGGCTGTCACAAAAAGAAGAGAGAATTATTAAGGCGGCTTTTAAGATCTCTTAACCAAAAACACACTATACAACTATCACTATTTATGTATCAAATGCCTCATGTTGGGGAATGTTCTGAGCATATAATGGCAAATACAGGGACAATGATGACCTTTAAATTAGCATTTGTTACAGTAATGACTGCGTGATGTTTTCTTTTAATTACATAAACAGGATGACAAATACACAACAGAATAGCCGTTCTTACCCTGAGTTTTCTAGTGTGCACACAATCCCAGTCTATCGACCTAAACCATCTATGCTTTTTAACATCATCAGCTCCATTCTGAAAAAAAGTGATGGATTACCATAATGCATTCTTATAAAACAATCACCACAAGTAAATAGATAAATAGATAAGCCACCCAATAATTGTACAAGCCATTGTGAAAAAACGCCAACTTTGAAATTAAAATCATTCTTGACAACTAATATTTTATTTGGAAAGCTCAAGAACTCAATATTGACTCATCAATATTGTATACAGTGGGGGCTGGTGCTAAACATTTTTTTGGGGGGAGGGGGGCAAACAAACTCAAAATCAAACTTTTACTGTAGTAAAAAGTTAAAACATGAATGTTTTTTAAGATAGAGACATTTGAATTATGGTCATGTGCGCTCTTTTTCCAACTGAAAACCTGAGAAAATTACCTTTAAAGTTTTATGCCCGTTTTTTTGTAGATATTTTTCAAAATCCATTGCATTTTTAACAGGATAAACTATTCATTTTACAGTTTAATTTGACCAAAGACATTAATATATACAACGTGTAACACCATATTTGGAGAGATAGTGACGTTTCAGGGGATACCCGGGAAATGCTCAGAGAGGATTTGAGAAAAGCAATGTTCATTTCCAGCGAATTAAGTAAAACTTTTTCAAGTTTAATAGTCATTTAAATACCTTTACTCAATTATTTGGATTAGGAAACTTTGGAAGATTATTTTTGAATGTATGTTCTTTGAAATTAGCTAAAAATTTTGATTATTTTATTGTTTTTCCACATTATTGGCCCATATCTTAAAATGGAACGTTGTGACTTCTGACTCATTTCGCCAGAGCGGGTCACATATGGGTTTATCATCAGTAATGAACAAATCAAGGTAATCATTCTCACACACACACACACGCACGCACGCACACACACACACACACACACACACACACACCAGAGGTTGCGTTAGGCTTTTTCAATCTCTATCATTTTTATACGAACAACATTGTAAAGATTCCGTCATTTCTTGTTTTAATGATAATAATTTTTTTCTTTCACATGTTCTTTAACATGAACTTACGTAACAAGCATACAAATTACACTTTGGTTAACGCGATCTGACACACACGCAGTAAAGTTCCCCAATCATAGACCGGTATATTGGAAAAAAGTCATCCAAGCCATGAAATATACCGCATTATCTGAGTATCATGTCCAGGCAAAGGCAGCTGAAATGTGCCACAAAATTTTACGCAGTCTATCATGCTGAAACAGCAAACAGGGAAAACATTAAAAGGCAGGATAAAATCATAAAAGGATTCAAAAGATAAAATCATATTCTCAAGATATTTCACTTGGTTCCACTAATCAGTAAAGTAATCAGTTACATGGCAATTTGCAACGCGGTTATGAGACTTTGAAAACGATCTAGGGCTGGGCGATATGTAGTGAAAATTATATCTCGGTATATTTTGATATATCTCGGTAGCCGATATATATCTCGATAGCTTTGCGTGGAAAATACCCTTCCCAAAAAACTACTGCAAAACAAATATGTCAAAATCCACAAGGTCTTTTTTATTGAAGTGCAAAGAGGTAGTTCATGTAGGAACAAAGTGCTTCTGCAACATTTAAAAAATATATAAAAAAATTACACTTTAACTAAGAAAATACATATTGGGCCCTATTTTAACGATCTGAAACGCAAGTCCGAAGCGCAAAGCGCAAGTGACTTTGTGGGCGGATCTTGGGCGCTGTTGCTATTTTTCCGGTGGGAGAAATAAGTCTTGCGCCGGGCGCAAATCAATAAGGGGTTGGTCTGAAGTAGGTTCATTATTCATAGGTGTGGTTTGGGCGTAACGTCAAATAAACCAATCAGAACGCTATCCAACATTCCCTTTAAACGCAAGGGCGCAAGTTCCATGGCGGGTTGCTATTATTATGACGGATTTGACAGGCGCACGCCAGGAGCGGTTCACAGCCGAGGAGACCCACGTTCTTGTAAGAGCAGTCAAAGACAGAGAAGTTGTTTTGTATGGGGATGGGTGAAACCCGCCCAAATCATCGTCGGTTAAACAGGCGTGAGAGGAAATAGACGCAATTATCTCATCAGCTGCGCCAAGCACTACAATGATGTCAGGAGACGGGGGGGATCCCAAGCTTGCCAGCATAAATCGGGCACGCCGGGCACACAGGAGGACATCGCTGCGTCCACCCTCACCGCTGAAAGGGTTTGGGGGCTTTGAAATCGGACACAAGAAACGCAAGCAAGGTCCAACCCCAAAGTACACTTACAAATCAAGTTCACATACATGAAGGTTTCTTATGAAAACATTTTAATTATTATTTAGATAAAATAAACTTAATACAGCCACACAACAAACTTATGAAAATATTTTAATCGTTATTTGCATGATAATTGTTTAACGCTTCCACACAAAATAAACAAAAACTACCACAATGCTCACCACAATGATTTCCCTTATCTCATGTATTAATATTTTTTATTGTAACAATTTATGATTTAAAGATTTCCCTTATCTTATATTTTTTATTGTAACAATTTATGATTTGCAAAAATAACTGTTGCATCTGTGTAGATTAGATAAGCAATGCGCGTTGTGCACGCTATACATTATGGTCAAGCATGCGCCCTTAAAATAGCATAATGAATCACGCGCAACGCGCCACTGACTTTAGACTAGTTTTTTTTGGTTAGTAGCGCAATTGTTTTTTGAAACTGCAAAATAGCATAAGAGATGGTTTGCGCCGGAGCACGCCTCCTTTTTTGCGGTGAACCGCTCAGGGAGCGCAAGTTCATTCCCTAGTTTGCCGACGTGCGTCTGTGGAGGGAAAAACCCGCTGTGCGCCAGTGCAAAATACGAAATGATACATGCGTCACTGACGAAGTCAATTGCGCTGGGTGCAAGATAGGGCCCATTGTCTTCTTTCTATTAAAAAAATAAAACAAGTTAACTACAGATATTAAGTTTTTGGTAGACGTTGACAATTCTTAGTATTTTTTCTGAAAACCCTCAAGAGGTAAGGGTATTTATCCTGGAATAACAGGTTTTAGGCGTTTTAGGAGTAAATGGGTTAAATATAAGAGAAAACACTGTTGTTGTTACACAGAAAACTACAGAACACGTGCGCTTGCACACCGCATCATAGAGAGAGAGAAAGCTCTCCCATCAAGAAAACGTGTGTGTACTGCTAACCTTTGTTTAGTCATTATAAACTAGATCAGTCGTCTTCTCTGTCAGTAACATCCGTGACTGATGACATTTACGCGAAAAAGAAAGTATACGGAGAAACGGACATTAAAGCACTGCCACCTTTTCACTGTCGAAGCGCAACGAGAGAGAGAGAGAGAGAGAGAGAGAGAGAGAGAGAGAGAGAGAGAGAGAGAGAGAGACAGGGGCACGCTGAGCGCTCACAACAATGAATTAAAGCCGTTTTAAACAGTAAAATATACAGTACATGTAAACGGGAATCATGGAAGATCTATTCGCGGTGGCCAGTGTTGATTCCACGACGGGCGCCGCCATAAATGAGAGAACACGCGAGGGGAGGCGGACAAACGCAAGGAGGCGGGGGCGAGCACAGCACACAGAGAAGGCAAAGAAGCAAAGTGGCGAAATCAGAATTTAATATAAACATTATATCGATATATATGATATGTCAAAATCCATTTCGAGTTTGAAAAATATATCGATATAGTTTGAATATCGAGATATCGCCCACCCCTAAAACGATCCAATCACATGAGGTCAAAATCATAAAAAACAATATTGATTTGCTAACAACAAAAGTGTGAGAGTTTGGGGCGCACAGTGCAGCGCCCCAAGACAGATCTGAAACTAGCCAATTAGAGCTCAGTCTCAAGTCACAGGCTTTTAACAAATTTAGAGATCTACATACACACTCATTTCGGTGGCGCCCCAGACACACACACACACATGACACACACAAAACAAACTTTTTCAGTTTTGATTTTTTTTTTATAAATGATAACATGACAACAGTGATAGTACAACTAATTGATTTTATTTTGTATTAATTTGCACTACATATTTAACTTTTTGGTAACACGTTAAAGTAGCTTTTCTCTCTGGCCAACTTTGCTTCAAAATAAACATGAAAACATGGGCTTCAGGGGTTACAGCCTATAATTTAGCCTGTCATGGAAAATTTGATCTTTACTTAATTTATCTGAACTTATTTCTACTGTTTTATGATATTGAGCATTTATTAGTAACATTATTACTATTTATTAATAGTTTTATCGTATAAGCTGCATAAGTTAACTGAGCTACATTTTTCTGTCTTGACCTAAAGTTTAGTTGGCTACAGTAATTACGGCGTTATAAGTAATCGCCGTTACTAACCGAGTAATAAAATAAATGACTGTTTCCCCCGTTATAACGTCGTTATCGCTACTTACATTAAAATGATGCGCGTTACTAAAATTTATCTCACTGAAGTGATTTTCACCCATATAGGCTCGCTCTCTCAGCCAGACACTGCAACTTGGTCAATTAGTCGCTAGATTTAGCAACTTTCTATCACTTTAGCGACTTAATTTCAAAAAAGCAACAAGGACAAATCTAGTGATCTTTTCTGGCGTGGTTGGAGACTTTTGTAGACTGACATGAAAACACGCGTCGTTCTCTCTTCTCAACGAGCAGCGGCTGCTGCTGCTGTACCCCATCTCAAACGAAGCACTGACAGGCAGCCCAGTCATCACGCAGCAATCACTCAGAACACACCAGCGACAGGGCGATGGCAAATACAATGAGCTTAAAGGTAGCGGTCGCAAACACAAAGTGTAATAAGCATTACTTTTCCATTATTGATGTGAAAGGCGTGAATGTTTGTGTAATGTGCAACATATGCCCAAGAAGAAAAAGTCTCTCCATGTCTGTGGCAAGTAATTCTGATCTAATAAAGCACCTCACATCGTCACATGCTGCCACAAAATTAGTGGTTTCTCTTTAGAATCCATTTTATTAATTTAATTTTAAGGGGCATCCAAGTTATTTGAAATATTATAATTTTTTAAGTTGCAGTAATTACTTTCCCTGGTAATTAGTAACTTTTATAATGATGTAACGCAGCTACTAACTCAGTTACTATTTGTGAGAAGTAATTAGTAACTATAACTAATTACTTTTTTAAAGTAACGTTCCCAACTCTGGTTGGCTATATGATATATAGCAATGGAAATGTATTGTCTTACTGTTTAGACTTAATCTTCTGTACAGAGTGTACAGACTGTGAATAAACAGGATGTGTGTGTCTAGCAGCTGAGTATAAAGTGTGAGCGCAGAGTTGAAGGTTGCCTTTTTCTGCACAGTCTAAATGGGGCAGACGGAAGTGCCTCTTGCAAGATATTAAAACCATTTTAAACTGTATTGGGTTCTAACCATAATTATTCAAGTTCAACAAGGTAAAATTCCACAAGCAGCCCCAAAATAGCTACCAAAAAAGTATTTTAACACTTTAAACCAGGGCTTTTAACCAGAATTTTTTTCCAATTGGTTCGTTCCGAACAGAAACAGTATTTTAACGTTTCCGGTTTTCTGTTCAACCCTAAAAATGACGTTATTGAACCTGTTAGAACAAAAAAATAATGTTCTCAAACCGGTTAACGTTCCATGTCAGCTGTGGGACATACAAATAAGTAAGTAGGCTGATCATTAGGACATTAAACTTAAATTATTAGTCTACATAATTGTCCTTAAGTCTCTATCTTGTCATCAAACATTAAAAAAGGCTACATTATGTAAGCCGCATTACTGTAATTCTAACATGCCTACATTTGTTAAGTGCACTTAAACACGCACACACACAGACGGATGACAAATGCCAAACAGTGCTTTGGGAAAGAAGATGCAGCATAAACAGTCGCTCCACATAAAGTGAAAATTATGTTGTTTTTTAGTGCTTTATTTGCCAAATGTATTTTAATGGATTACAGTATGAGACACAGTAGCGCAACTCTCACTCTAAATCAAGAGTTCTGGGCCCGGTTCCCCGATAACGTTCACTCTTAGCGTGCTAAGAAGACTCAAAAAGATATATCCTACCAAAGTTGTTTGTGTTCCTAAGTGTGTTCCCCGAAGTGTCTCTTAGGAAGCTTCTTAACACGTTGCCTCTAAGTTCGACGTAACAATGTCGCTGTCCCAAGTGAAGGTGCTGAATTATTTGCGATCGATCTCTCAGGGATCGATTTTCCACTTCACGTGAAGGTGCATTACGGCATTAAGAAAGACAACACGTTCTATACAAATGGAACATTACTCAAATTATTCCAGTAACATTTATTTTAACATAGTTTAGTTATCTGTAAAATATAGACTATTAATTAAATTATCAAATTGTCAGTAATAAAGGTAGACGAACCGGGTATCCCTCGCTAATCATTCACCTTCCTTATCCACTTGTGCCACTTGTGCCGCTTCTTGATATGGATTTAACGACTTCTAAAAATTATGTAATACACTTTAAGATTAATGGTAAGTGTAAAATCGACCATAAATAGGCGATTTCTGCAGATGAACAACAAGTTTATTAACAACCAGCAACGCACTACACAGTCAATGTATTGACTAAAAAATGTCGCCCTCAGACACACCCCCTCCCCGTACTTCAGTCACTCTCACTTAAAGGAACAGTGTTGAAACAATACACTATCACATCACATGACAGTAAGGTACTTCACAATCAGAATTGATTGGCAAGCAGCTGCAGTTAATTCTGTTTAATGAGGTATTGATTGTCATTGGTTAATGTTTTCAATAAAAAGCAACATATCAACAATGAAAAGAGAGAGAGAGAGAGAGAGAGAGAGAGAGAGAGAGAGAGAGAATATGGTGGGGAAGCAACGTAAAAAAAGGGCACCAAGCTTCTCGTCAGAGGAACTTGAAGTTTTGCTGGACGAGGTAAGCTTGCCCAAAGTGACGCTGTTTTCCAGCTTTCGGAATAATTTGCCCAACAGCAACAAAAAGGAGCTATGGAGCGACATAGCAAGGAAGATGGCTGCCTCCGGGTCAGGCACACCAAGGTCCTGGCAGGACGTCAGGAAAAAATGGCATGATTTTTCAAGCCAGGTTAAGGTGAGAGGTTCTGCTGTCCGTAGAGACCGGGCGAGGACAGGTGCGGGGACCAGTTCAGTGCAACCCTTAATAGCACATGAGGAGAAGGCACTGGCGATAATGGGAGACACAGTCTCACATGGAATCCCTGGGGGGATTGACGTTAGAAGAGGTGATGCTGAACAGGCCTCATGCTCCAGGTCATCGCCACCCCTCAATGTGCCATGCTCCCCAGACATTGAGCCACCAGCAGTACTCTCCTCACCTGGGAGCACTGAGCCGGAAGAATGCACTATACCACCACCTCCCGTACACACGTCTCCACCAGTTTTTTGCAACATGACATCACAACGTCGCTCGACAATCTCACCATGTCGGTGTAGCGAAGAGTTGGTGAACATTGAAAAAGAGAAGTTGGTCGTGTTGCAGGACATTCAGTGCCAGTTGACCAAAGCAAATGAGCTCGCTCGCCAGTCTCTGGAACTGAAGAGAGCCAAGCTGGAACTGGCCAAGCAGCAGCATGCCCTAGCACAGAGGTCCCCAACCACCGGGTCGCGACCCAGTACAGGGTCGTGGACAAGTTGCCACCGGGTCGCAAGAACGTCCCGGAACTTTTTTTTATAATAGCCACGTAATAGCTTAATCGGGTATTTTGTACTTAGAGCCGACTTCAAATAACATCGATCATTTCCACTGTTGTACAGAGTCGCTCTCTCTTTTTCTTGGTCTCTCTCTCTCTACCAGCGCATCAGCGATCACATTGCTGTCATAAGAGTTTTGAGCATACAGTACTTCTAAAACACAATCGATCAAAGAATTGCAGAGTTATAACTTTATGAATAATTTGCAAATGTACCTCGCAAATCATGTAAATACGCGGAGACGTTCAACTGTGTGACATGGGCATCGCAAATGACTGAAAAGTAATTATTTTATTCTTCTTTAAAACAACTTCAGAATTATCCAGCGATCGTGGCATCATAATAAACTATTAATCATATTTTAACGGCTGTGCTTTTAACGTAGGTTTGAAAAGGAACCTAAACTGTCAATCATCATTAAAATCAACGTGAGCCTCTGCGCCCAGCCGCAATTCTTCTGGCATCTCTCCTCCTTCACTGCATTTTTTTTTGTTCTGTTACTTGAACTTGGGGCTCGAGCCCGACCAAGATTCGAGCTGCCTCCGAGAACAGCAAGCCAAGTTCATTTACCATTAATTATTAAGACTAAATGGACAGGTAAACTAGTGAAACAATGAAAGTAAAAAAACAAACCGCCAAAATATGGTTTTACGCATCTATAGAAAATATACTATAAATAAAGCAATTATTCATTTTCCTAATGCAAGGTTATGTTTATTCCGTTTAAAACGTTATACATTTCAAAAAGAGAATTTTCAGCACTTTGTTTGAACAGCAACTCAGCGACCAAACCCCCCCCCCCCCAATCTCACCCCCCGGTCCGCGGATTTTTATTAAAGCTGGAACCGGTCCGCAGTGTAAAAAAGGTTGGGGACCCCTGACCTAGCAGAGGTGCAATTCAAAAGGCCCACAATCTCGGTACCAATCTTGCTGCCAGGTGAGCCACTTGTTCTTGTGCAACATTTTAGGCTCTTTCAGCCCGAGTCTGTGGGTTGGTCATCGGTGTCAATAAGTATGTCCTCAGAGGGTATCCACTATCCCCGAGGAACAGGCTCTGACCAAACCCCTCTCTCTCCGCTTGTTCACCCACAGCAGAATTGGCCCAGACAAAACTGTCGTGGGTGCTGCCTGGCCACCTTGCCACCAGGTCAGAGATCACACCCCTATGGTCCACTATAACCTGTACGTTTATGGCTGCATACCCCTTCCGCGATATGTACGCCTGATCAACCACTGATGGATTGGCGATAGGGATGAGTGTGCCATCCACCAGGCCCAAGACTCTAGGAATGCCAGCAATGGCATGACAGCCCTGGTGCACCTCCTGACGTGTTGCTGGCAGCCAGATGTAATCCCTGGCATGGGGCAGAAGGGCGTTGGTGACAGTGTGGACGCACCTCCACACCGAGGTCTTGCTTAGGCCGTAGCCCTCTCCCACGACCTCGATGAAGCTTCCTGTAGCAAAAAACCTTAGTGCTGCAAGCAGCGGGACTTCAGATTTCAAATTCCGCCTTGTTAGCCTGGTAAGTGCAGGTCTGAGAAGGTCCAGCAGCTCCATAATTAGTTGTCTTGGAAGGCGACATTTTTTCAATATAGCTATGTCAGGCAAACTGTCAAAAGGGCTTAAGTTTTGCAGAATAAAAAAATTTACATGGACTAAACGGCTCCGCGGTTGGCGCCGTCTTTGATTAAGTACAAGGACACGTTGGATCGCTGCCATAGTTGGTCGCTTACTGGACACCACCATGCTTACCCATTTATAGGTCTTAGCCATTTAGAGCCAAATTGTTTGCCAGATGTTACTTATCAAAAGTGATTGCAAATTTAAACGCTTTGATGACATTATGAAATAGCTTAATTACCACCATATTAGTATGGATACCAAATAAAGTAAACTTCATAAATAGGCATGAATTTATTGCAAACATATTTTATTATTAGTCTTAAAATGTCCATAACATAAAATCATTGTTGAGTGTTGTGGTTTTCTTTTTCCTCCCATGAAACAATCTTCAGTCGTAGGTTTTGATTTCAAGAGATAGACTTTTATTTTTCGGACAAAATAAGAAGCCGAGGCCGCCCTGGTGAATCCCCCCAGAACCAGAGTGAAGTCCTGGGAGGATCCTCCAAATCAGTCTAACCCTCTGAGCCAGGGCTTGGTAAATATATAGGTCTTTGTTCCCTCCCCTCCATATGCTTAAAACAATATAGGATTTGTGATAGGAAGAAACACATGACATCCCTCAGACCAGTGTCTCCTTTCCATGACCTATTTGACCCTTGGCTATTTGCTAATACTAAAACCCTTTGTGCCCTGAAACATGAATACACACAGCTGGGTTGCAATAGCAATCCCATGGCAAACTCCTGACCCACACACAGCATAACACATGACCCAGATACTGCATAACTTCATGGTAAACAAATTGCATGTGATTATAATGGTAAACTCATATTCATGTAGATTGGGCAGATACTGCATAACTTCATGGTAAACAAATTGCATGTGATTATAATGGTAAACTCATATTCATGTAGATTGGGATTAAAATAAACTTCTTCATGAGCCACAACATTGTCAACATACCATAGTTTGACTTGTGACAGTGGCGGCACCTAGTGTCTTGCGCTCAAACAACACTAAGAGAGAGCTTACGAATGGTCCAGACCAACCTTACGAAAGTGTGACTTACAGAAGATATACTTACTAGGGATGTTAACAATTAATCAATCTTCGATTAATTGTCGATAAGAATTAAATCGATAAAACTTAACGATTGTCGAAAAAGCAAGCACGTGTGTCCGGCACCTGCGCAAAGCACATACACAGCTGGTGAAAAAACTTACCAAGCGCGAAGAAGTTAAACTAGCCATGATCACAACGATGCTCGATGCCAAACACACACTTGGGCTTTTTGTCCTCATTCGAGACGAGGCTGGCTGCTAACGTAACAAAATTGCATCCGCAGAGGATCTGAGACGGTCCGATGCCGAAAATCTAAACACAGTTAGGATACTGAAAGCAAAGACCCTCTTCAGGGAAGCCTGCAAGATTTGCATAGCAGCGCTGCTAACGCTGCTTTAAACAGGGAAGGCGTCCAGAAGCCGTTTTTAATAAACAGATTAAAATGAAAAACTTAAATTCTGGCAAGAAACTGTTAAATGTAAACTGTAACTGACTGTCGTTACACTCTGAACGCCCGCAACATATATCATTGATCATCATCATGACTGGCTGAGGCGCTACACGCTAAAAACTGTTGTGGGTTTTCTAATGGAAGGTTGAAGTCTTCATAACATAAGCATCTTTGCTGAAAGTACGCCGCAGGTCTAAAGCTGAGGTAACGATGGGAAAAGTGCCCTTTCGTGTGCTTCTTGGATATATCATTACAACAAGCGGTGTATCGACGACTCAGAAAGCGAGGTGAACAACTAGAAAAATAACACTTGATGATAATGAAACTTTTATTTTGTCATGGATGCATGCGACTGTGCAGAGTGCCCGTTATGAGGCGGAGTTTACTGTGTCTATTAGTCATTATATTTTGTTACGAGATTAAATTGATGATTTTTATCAAAACACCAACTACATTGACTCATTTTACAATCCCACTAGCATATTATTTAGACAAAATAAAATCTTTTAATTCGCGTGAGGAAGCTTGCGTTTTTATGCACAATTTTATGTCATTGGCTATATGCCACTGCTGTAATGGCTTATTGCACTATTACTGTTAACGATTATTCGATTGATTGATCGTTAATTTAAATGATCATCGAATATGGGAAAATGCATAATTTGACATCCCTAATACTTAGCGTACGAACGTTTCGGGAATCATGCCATAGAGTTAAGAGAGAGGTTAAGGAATAGGTTAAGAACTACTTAGCGATAAGAACGTTTTGGGGAACCGGGCCCTGATCTTTGAAGGGCGAGTTTGACCGGACTCATTCAACCGCATGTGCATACAGAAAATTGCTCACTTTAGCATCTTTTAGCAGTTAAATTGTTTAAAGCAACACTATGTAGTTTTTTTACTTTTAAATAATGTCTCTAAAATTATTTCAGTGATAGAACAACTTTTAACTGGACAAATTGTACTGTTGCTGTAACCTGAGCAGCCTCCTAGCTGCTACAAGCACACTCTGAAAGTGGCGGTGGAGGGTAGGAAACACAGCCCCGCCCCTCCCCCTGCCTGCAGAAGAGTGTCTGATACCAGGTACTGTTGCGCTTTTTAACCACATGGGGGAGCTGTAAGTCATTTTTACATGGAAACTACATAGTGTTGCTTTAAAATCACTTAAGTGTTAACATTTGCAAGCCTTTGAAACACGTGCAAAGATCAACTTTCACCCTATTTAAATTTGCGTATTATTCCGGAAATCACATGCAAGCCGAACTGTGGGTCGTGATTTGTACGGATCACGGATCAACTGCGATCTGTTACACCACTAATTAGTAAAAAACAAACATCTTGAGTTACTTGGTAGCCTACAATATTTACCTCTTATGATTGATCATTAGAGACTTGGGCTTGAGTAGGTTACTGGCTGGTGGCAAGCTTCTCATTCTCCGATGAGTCAATGACGAACGGGAGTAAACTTTACCGAGTATTGCACAGAAATCTTGCCAAAGAACGAAAAAATAACCGTATTAACCGGTTACCATTATTTAAAATAAATGTTTCTGTTCTGGAACATATATTTTTTGAAAGTTTCTGGTTTCGTTTCTGTTCCTTGCAAAACATCAAAAGTTTATGGTTTTTGTTCCATGAAGCGGTTCAAAGCCTTGCTTTAAACAAATGACCTTAAACATACAATGTGTAGTTTTTTTAGTATTTTATTAGTCAAAATCAGTGTCTTTATTTATAAATATGTCCTCATTGGTGAGACCTCTGACAATGAGCTCACTTTTCTTTGTAAGCTTTGAATTTCTTCTTTTTATTTACATTGAACGGAAGTCCAAGGAGGCTTCCATATCGTTCCACCATATAGAAAAACTTTAATAGCAGAGAGGGACAAAAAGCACTAGGCTAACGCAACACGTTTCCACAACATGTTTCGTTCAGAACACGTGAACTAACTGAAATGGACAAGGAGATCAATGACTACATAATGGCATTTGGAAAAGCGAGGTGCTAGAGAGCACTATTTGTTTGCATGCAAAATACAATTTCACCACTAGATGGGGAAAAATCCTACTTACTGTCCCTTTAAGCAACAGCTACTTCATTCAACATCTGAGCAAAATGTAAAAGGTTTTGTCTCAAATTTATACAACACAGACAACACTCTTAAGTGTTAAAAGACCGTTTTTTTTTATCTGTCTTTATTGTTTCATAGAAAGTAAGTAGAAGATCATTGCTAACCTAAAGAAATATTTCAGAAACCCCTCAGGCCAATGCAGTTCACTTCGGGACTATAATGGCACTTTTCCATTGCATAGCACCCCACGGTTCGGTCCAGTTTGGGCCGGGCCAGCCCACTTTTGGGAGCTTTTCCATTAGGTGCAGTACGTAGTACCGAATACTTTTTTTCGTACCACCTCAGTTGGGGTTCCAAGCGACCCGAGATGATACCAAACGTGACGCGAAAACACTGTAGATCACTGATTGGTCTGAAAGAAACATCACGACCCGCGTCATTGCTATAATGTTAGCTTTATATATTGGGCGCATGGAATGTGCACACACTCCTGGACAGAGACGATGCAGACAGACCACAGAGGAGAACAGCCATGATTGGTAAAGAACTCGCCAGATACAGCATTGATGTCACAGCCCTGAGCGAGACCAGGCTCGCGGGAGAAGGAGAGCTCTGCGAAAGAGGCTCTGGTTACATATTCTTCTGGAGTGGCAGACCTAGCGAGGAGCGGCGTGAAGCAGGCATTAGTTTTGCAGTTGAACAACTCTTGTCGGAAAGCTGGCAGGACTTCCCAAGGGAGTGAACGACAGGCTCATGACCATGAAACTCCCACTGATGGCTGAAAGGAAGCATCTCACCATCATCAGTGCCTACGCCCCAACCATGACCAACCCAGATGAAGTAAAGGCAAAGTTTTACGAAGAACTTCATACTGTCATTGCCGATGTTCCAAAGGTGGACAAACTCATCTTGCTAGGTGACTTCAACGCAAGAGTTGGCATGGACAATGCTGCCTGGGCAGGAGTCCTCGGACATCATGGAGTGGGCCACTGCAATAGCAACGGTCTTCTTTTGCTCCAGACCTGCGCTGAACATGAACTGCTGATCACCAATACGATCTTCCGCCTCCCTACCTGTAACCGGACGTCATGGATGCACCCCCGCTCAAAGCACTGGCATCTTATTGATTACGTCATCGTGAGGAAGAGGGATAGGCAGGATGTACGAGTGACCAAGTCCATGTGTGGCGCTGAATGCTGGACAGACCACTGCCTCATTATCACAAAGCTCAACATCCGCATTCAGCCTAAACGACGCCCACAAGGGAAAAAGGCCCCCAAACGGCTGAATGTTGCCAAGTTGAAGTCCGCCAGATGTAAGCAGTCCTTTGTGGACGCTCTGGAAGAGCGTTTGGAATCCACCTCTCCGGACAACCAGAATGTTGAGGCAGATTGGGCGTCACTCAGAGAGTTGATCTACACCACAGCTACAGAGACCCTGGGGCACCAGACCAGGAAACATAAGGACTGGTTTGATGAGAACTGCGAAGACATCAAGCAGTTATTGAATGAGAAACACCACCTCCACCAAGCTTACCTCAATAACCCCAAGTCCACGGCAAGGAGAGATGCATTCAACAACATACGCAGAACTGTACAGTCCTCAGGATCAAACCCCCTCCTCAGCGCAGACGGTAACACTCTCATCACAGAAAAAGAGAAGATCTTGGAGAGGTGGGCCGAGCATTTCAACAATGTCCTAAATCGCCCTTCGACAATCAATGACGAAGGCATCAATCGTCTCCCCCAAGTGCCCACCAACGAAGCACTGGATGGCCCCCCCCAACCTTGTTCGAGACCCAGAAAGCAATTCGTCTTCTCTCCAGTGGCTAAGCACCTGGTTCAGACGCCATACCAGCTGAGGTTTACAAGGAGGGGGGATCAGCCCTGAATAAAAGGCTCCACCAGCCATTTCTCTTGATATGGGAGCAAGAGACGATTCCGCAGGAATTCAAAGATGAATCCATCATACATATCTATAAGCAAAAAGAAAGTAGACAGGCTTGTGACAACCACAGAGGCATATCCCTGCTTTCTATCGCAGGAAAGATCCTTGCCAAAATCCTGCTCAACCACCTCACAACCCACCTTGACCAAGGACTCCTGCCTGAAAGTCAGTGTGGATTCCGAAAAGAGCGAGGAACCATCAACATGGTATTCGCTGCCAGGCAGCTGCAAGAGAAATGTCAGGAGCAGAATTCCGACCTGTTCTCCACATATGTCGACCTGACCAAGGCTTTTGACACCGTCAGCAGAAAGGGTCTGTGGAAGATCATGGCCAAGTACAGTTGCCCAAGGAAATTCATAGAGGGCATGCATGCCAGAGTCCAGGACAGCGGAGAGTTATCTGACTGGCTCCATCAGCCATTGCCTGGAAAGCCCTACGTTAAGCCCAACATCACTGTCAACGGCCAGAGACTCAACACAGTGAACCGTTTCACGTACCTAGGCAGCACACTGTCTCAGACTACCACCATCGATGACGAAGTGAACGTCAGAATTGCCAGAGCCAGCTCTACTTTTGGCAGGTTGTACCCAAATGTCTGGAACAGAAGAGGCATTACCATCCAGATCAAGCTGAAAGTATACAGGGCAGTGGTGCTCCCCACACTGCTATATGCATGTGAAACATGGACTGTGTATCAACGCCATGCTAGAAAGTTGAACCACTTTCATACAACAAGCCTTAGGAAGATTCTCGCCATGAAGTGGCAGGAGAAAACTCCAGACACAGTGGTATTGAACAAAGCAGGTCTCCCTAGCATCTTCACCCTCCTGATGCAGTCCCAGCTTCGCTGGGCAGGGCACGTAGTCCGAATGCCAGACGAGAGACTGCCAAAGAGACTCCTCTACGGCGAGCTCCAGCATGGCCAGCGGTCTCGCGGTGGGCAAAAGAAACGCTTCAAAGATACCCTGAAAGCCTCACTGAAAGCGTTTGCCATCAACCCAGACATGTGGGAACAAGCTGCAATGGACCGATCCACCTGGCGCTTCTCCATCCACAAAGGTGCCAAGACATGCGAGGCAAACAGGATCATTGCCGCAGAAAAGAAGAGGCAAACCCGAAAGGCCCGTGCTGTCAACCCTCCTGGAGACATCCCACTTGTCCCATGTCCCTTCTGTTCCCGAACCTTCTGTGCCAGGATCGGCCTCGTCAGCCATCTACGCACGCACAGACAGAGTCAGTCCCGGCATGCCTCGGATGACTAGAGTGGTCTTCGTCGACTCGACGGACGAACTATATATATATATAACTTTTAGTGTTAGCTTGCGCTGTCTCGAGCAAACATGTTGTCATCTGTCCTCTGCTATAAGTTCCCAAACTCCCTTTTAGCGATGAAAAATATCCACATGTTGAGAATCAGGAACACCATAACAGTTTTTTCCAGACTTGCAGTTTGTGACGGAACATTCGCGACGAGCACGTCAGCATTATATGCTTAAATGCAACTTCAATGAGGTTCAGCGGGGCGCAGTCGGCTAACGCCACGGGTGTTTGAACAGAAACTGTCATGTGACACAGAGGTAGTGATGAACGCGATGTGCAAACATCTATTTGTGGTGGCCAATTTTAATTTTGTGGTGGACTGAGAAATAAATAAATGTATGGGAATGTGCAAGGACGCTCTCCTCTCACTTGTATGATGTCACAGCTGTAGGCAGCACAAATATAACGACACGCCTATAATCCCTCCCACTGCGAAGTGATACTAAACTCGGTGGAAAAGATAACCAAGCCAAAGTGAGGTGAGCTGACCCGACCCAAACCAAACCAAACCGTGGGGTACTATGCAATGGAAAAGTGCCATAAGAGATACACATTCACTCAAGTGTAATAACAGATATCTGCACTTGTGAATGACTGCTGCCAACAGGACCTGGGGCCTGATGTATAAACGTTGCGTAAGCACAAAATGGGCATAGAAATATGCATACGCAATTTTCCACACATATATCGGGATTTATAAAAATAAACTTGCCATAAATAAGTGCGCACCATACAGATGCTCTCTACTCTACGTATGCACTCTTTTTAAGCAGAGTGAAAGAACACAAACGTTGTTCTTGTTTTTATACACATTTAGTTATAAAATTCCTGTTTCATTTATGAAAAAAAAAAAACATTTAAAAGTATTTAAAATCATTGTTTTTTATATTCTGGTCTCATCTGCTTAACTGTAAATAGTATGCTTTTTAAGGTTTGTACTGAATTTAGTTTTTTTTATATTACCGTCTTAATGGATGCACCGCGTATAATACATCATTGTCTTTATGTTTTATTATGGGAAACACTTGACGCGAAACTCAGAGTCCTGCAACGGGTCTGGTACCTGCATAAAAGTGTCTAAAACGGGTGGATTCCTAAAATTCACGGGCGGGGATGCGGGCGGATAATTAACTCTGTGCGGGCGGGTAGTAGCGTGAATGAAAATATGTGCAATATTTGTATGTCTAAATTACCATTACACGCACAACATATGGCATTTGACCCATCACGTCACCACCACTGCGACAGTGCGCGACCTTTGTTGATGCTTCTCGTAGCCAAGTTGGAGGGACCGTTGCAGGAGTTGCATAAAGTTTTGCTGTTGATAGCTAGAAGCTGGGAACGTCTTCTCTTAGAAAGCATTTCGAGACTTGTAGGAGCACAACAGGTGTTGTGTAGTTAGGCTGTATTTTTCCTTGTTCTTTTCTCATTAATAGGTCTATTTGTGTATAGTTATCAGGTTCCATAGCCTATTTAGGTGCCGATGGTAGGCTACTTGAATGGCGCAATACAAAGCACAGTTTAGCCTGTTTCATTAGCCCATTCATGACGCTGTTGTGATGTTGAGAGAGGTACGAGATAAAAAATAAAGCACTTTAATTAGAATGATTTTAGCGTGTCATTTATGCGTGTGCGGGTAACGGGCCAAATATTAATGGGTCTGGGCGGGTGCGGATTTACTTTTGATATTATGACTGGTGACGGGCCGGATCTGGGGTATTGAACTTTGCCGGTACGGACGGTAGCGGGTCTCCAAAAATGGACCCGTGCAGGACTCTGGCGAACCGTATAATATATTTATAATGTAAACATATTCCAAAATATATTTCAGCAAATATATTTTTTGTCCATTTTTTTTATATTTTGAAAGTATTTGGCGTATGGGTAAGTAGCGGTTTTTGGACATGACAGGTTTAAATCGGACAGCGAAGATATTTTCCTTCCGTTTTGTAACGTCACATGGATGGAAAATCCATATTAATGATATGCAGACCACATTATGCCCAGTAAAACTAAGGGTCGTATACTCCATATATGGTTGTTTTGGGAGGAGATGGGGCAGAAAGCACGTACGCACAATCTTCCGCTGACTGGGATTTATGGAATTTTGCGCAATATGCATGGTTTTATAAATCTGAAAACTTTGTGCGTACGCAAATTCTGCCTTATGTGCGTACGCACACTTTAAGAATGGAATCTACGCAAAGTATTATACATGAGGCCCCTGGCCCTGCTGTGGAAACAGTGCAAACACAGCTGTGATTGAACTGCATGCTCTTAAACTGCCTCTCTATGTGAATAAGACAACTGAGCACACTGAGTGAAAGAGAGAGGAATTTAAAATCAACAACAGACACATCTAGTCTGAGATCTCCACCGAAAAGCAACATCTTCTAAAAACTGTTTTGTATATTTGTCTCAGCCTCTAAGACTCTGTTTTCCATGTTATTTTCTGCGCTTTAAAATTGATTGTTTGCACAGTCATTCTGTAAGTAATAAAATGTGATTCATCCACTCAGACAATGAGGTCAATGTGCCGAATCTGGTACAACAAGTAAAAGTCGGCATTAGAAGAGAGAATGGAAAACTGGAACCTTTGCCTTTTACTCATGTCTGAGGCTGAGGTGCTGAAATCATGATCAGAATTTAAATGACAGAAGCTTTTACAAATTCATGCAAATACTGTGTCCAAAATCATCCTGTTCATTAGGAAAGAATGGGTAAAACAGAGGGTATTGGACTTGGTCTCAGAGAATATTACAGACTTTGCATAACGTTACATACGTGCCACATCACAAACAATAAAAATATTGATGCCTTTAAGAAAAACAAGATTTATATCCTATGTTGGACCGCATACAGATGTGGTTTGGATCAAGGTGTTCTGACTACAGAAAAGAAATAGATTTGAGATGGATAGTGTTTACAAGTAGGGCTGTCACGATTATGAAATTTGGTTGACGGTTAATTGTCTAAACATTGTGGCGATTATGACAATTAATTGCCTGTTTGGGGACTTTGGCGATTATGACGATTAATTGCCAGTTTTACTGCTTTGACATGTAATTCTCATAATTTTTTTGTTTGTTCGTGAAATAATTTCCACACATTGGTGTAATTATTTCAATGAATTATTTTGCCAGGTTTACCTGACAGTAAATATTAATACACATAACACATATATATTTGAAAGTAATTATTTAAAGAATATATCTTTCAAAAACTGAAAATTATTTAAAAGAAATAAACACAATAAAGTGTGAAAAATAACGGAAAAAAAAATGCAATCAAAATAAACTGAATATAGCAGAACACGCCTTAAATAATAGCCAATCCTGCTAAGGTCATATTAGTACTGGACCACATGTCTGTAGTGGCTGCAATAAATCAATTCCTGACAGATCCTTAAGAATAGCATCCTTCACTTCTAGGGGTGTAACGGATCACAAAATTCAAGGTTTGGATCACATTACGGTTTTTGAGGCACAGATCGAGTCATTTTTCGGATCAGCAAGAAAAGTGGTGGGAAAAATTAGACAATTATTTAATCATCGTGACAGCCCTATTTACAAGTTATTAACTGCAATATGTATATATAAGCAGAGCTAATTCCTCACATGCTGGGAATAAAAATATGATTTATAACTGTAGCTAAATGGGAAAATGAAACCCAGATACAACCACTCAAAAACCTCCCATCACATCACCATTACAATATTCGTCACATATCTCGTCAATCAAGAGTCTTTCCGCAATACCGCAACTTTTTAAACCCGGAAGTATTGCCCTATGGCAAGCAGCTGCATGTCCGTGTCTGTTTTAAAGATCGCTCTGAATGGGAACTCTATGAAAAGTCCGTCACAAAAATGGAATTATCTCTGCTTTTTGCTCAAAATGTGTTTTTGCAGAAACCTACCCATATTCAAAAGCTGATTACAAAAGAACTACTGAAGGTAGGATGAAACGGTTTTTTTTGTTTGAAAGCAGAGGGTCTGTTCTTTCATTTGGTATATTCTATGTTTATACATTTAAAGAAGAACATTTTCTGGAAGGCATTAAACTTTTGTGAAAATCATGAAAAACGCTGGCGCTGGCTGGCAACTTTTTTTAAAAACGCTGGCGGTGAAAGAGTTAAATAGGCAGTTGGTTGAATACCTAAAGTGAAACCATTTTGGAAAAGGGCTTAGTCTGCAATTTCTCTACTCGCATACACCTTGTCTGACTGAGGTTGGAAGGAGGAGATAGAGGGAAAGTTGCCTGTTGTCAAAACCACTCTCGAGTGCTTAGGGAGTCTCTCCATAATATTTCACTGTATCTGTTACGGATTTTAGCGCCAACACCCCCGTGTTCAGTTAACTCAGTCACCCGAATTCTAATACAGACTTCATAATACCTTTCACCGATTAATTACGCTCCACCTGTTCCTCGTCATTGGGCTTATTTAACCTGGGACTCATGCACACTTTCCTTGCAAAGTCTTGTTTGCCTAGTGCCACATTTTTGAGTGTTTTCCCTGTGTACCCGAGTTTGTTTTCTTGTTGTGACCATTTGCCTGTTTACTGGATTATTGAGTTTGTTTGCTGCCTGTTTCCTGGATTGTGTATTTATGCTGCCTGCCCCGACCCTGGACTGTTTACTACTTATGATATATGCCTGCCCCGACCAACAGCCTGCATCCGGTTTGTGAGTTTATGCTGCTTTGTCCTGTTTACTGCCTGAATCATCCTGTGATTGTGCTTAATAAAGCGTTGCATATGGATCCAACCTTGGTTGAGTCGCTACAGGATCCAATCCAGGACTAGCATTGCGGTTTATTTAAAATACAAAACTGCTCTAGAAACAAGATGACCATTAAGACCATTAATAAAAGATGAAAGTATTGTCAAAACTGATATCTTAGGAAAGATACCAGACATAGATTTTCGCTGAGATGCTTTCCTTAAACATTCACGAAAAACAGTAAAACTGATCTTAGATCTACAAAAAATAATTTCCACCAACTCTATGCTTACCTTCATATTCCCAAGTCTTCTTGCCCGGTCAACCACCAGAAATTTCTTGATTAGATCTCTAACAAGGAGAGAGAAAAGAGAACATAAAAATCATAATGATAGGAAAAAGCACTGGATTTAGGGCTGGGCGAAAAAACGATAGTGATATGTATCGTCGTACACCTTTATCGATAGTGATAGAAAAAAGCGTTCAATATGACGCATGTTAATGAATTACTAAAACTGCATTGTAATACATTACATTGCCATTCCTATATCTTAAACAGCCTATTATATGCCTTGATAAAGGAGCGTGCCTGCGAGTGACAAGCAACCAGACAATAACAAGTGTTGCTGTGGGGTTCAGTTGCGCCATCGCCATGGAAAAGCACAAAAATGTGTAAAAATGAGTGCTGTTGTTGAGGAGATCGTCAATAATAAAAGGAAATGTTAGCTCGCCAGTGTGGCAGTTCTTAGTTTTTTTTGTTTTTTTCCATCTAAGAAGCATCGGAACAATATTGTGTGTGTAAAGGACTATTCAGATTAGTTTTACATAGGGAGGTGGGGTAAAGCAATTTTTATCAGAGCTTCTCAGTAATTTTAGTCCCATCCGAATGCTCCATGTCAGTAATCATTATGGACAATGTAAGTAAAGATTACGCGACTTTTACCTTCTGTAAAAAGGTCCGGAGATATTACCCCAGGTAATACAAATCGGTAATGCTTTATATTACGACCCGCAATGTACCGCGTAATTAAACTGAATTTACAGCGTACCTATTTGTAACAACAGAGTACCTCTACAGTACTTACTGGTAGGTATAAGGGTATATGTAAATATATATGTTACATGTTAAGTTTGGGGTAATAAGTGGGAAAGAATATGGAAAATTATAAATGATTTAAACTCTATTTTATAACTACAGGGTACCTATTGTAATATTACGTGTTAAGTATGACTTACGTCTGGGTAATATGGTCTATTGATTATTTGTTAGTCTATTGATTTAGATTTTTTTCATATTCACTACTTAACAGATGAAAGTGTAATGTATACAGTCGATGTCTACGAGCCACGTCTGCAAATAAATATAACAGCACATCCCTTTTATTTCAGTATTTTATAATGGCAAAAGTGCAGTTGCTTTAATTTGATAATCTGTGTTTTAAGGCAAGTACAATAAAAATTATAGAAACTTGTACCTCTTTGATCTGTATATGTAAGTAGGAGTTACCATGTAACTCTTAGGTTTGCAGGCTTTAAATTAAAGTGGTGCTTGTTGCTCCCTTGTTCTGTGTATTTACCAGGTAACTCTTAGGTTTGCGGGCTGTAAATGAAAGTGGTGCTTTGTTCACCTCTTGTTATAAATTTAGTTACATAGGGTAAATAAACACACACAATATTGTGATTTTTATTTTAAAAACAACTTATTTCAAAACATCTTTACAACACTATATTTAAGTCAACATTAACATTAAAATCGTTTGTTGCTCTTCTTGTCCAACAATGACTCGGATGTTGAGTTGATGTAGTCAACAAATGTAGCTTTTCTGCATTACATATAAAAAACATAAATTTAAGCCTCCAGTAAACGTTTCTTCACTGTGCCTTGACAAAAACTGAGTTTTCTATGCCAGTTATTATGGAACTATTAACTTTAGGCTAACAGATGTGCTAGCTAATGGCACTTTTCCATTGCACAGCACCCAACGGCCCGGCCCAGTCCGGGTCGGGTCAGCTTTCTTTTGGGAGCCTTTCCATCGGGTGCAGTACGTAGTACCCAATACTTTTTTTCGTACCACCTCGGTTGGGGTTCCAAGCGATCCGACCTGATACCAAATGTGACCTGAAAACACTGTAGATCCCTGATTAATCTGACGGTATTGTACCGCCATAAAGATAGTTTGCCGTTTTTACATTCAGACTTCTTTTAGGCTGTGAATTTGCGGCGGGCTGCTTTTTGTATGTAAAAAAAATCACATTCTATTTATTCTGATTTGTGAATTCATGTGATTCCGGACCCAATATCAAATATTCACATTTTATTATTATTATTTCCCTTTTTATGTTACCGCGTACAACTCTCAAAGCTGAACACCTACAAAATACGGTCGTTTTGTCCAGCTTGATTTTTGAATTTTTTCACAGTACAGTTTTCACGTCAAGTCACGTGATCAGATCCAAAATAATATTTAAAGTCAAATTTGATGGTGTGGGATGGTTGACGGTGTGGGAGGTCATTTGTATGAATTGCAGGCCTTTCGTGTTCATTCAAAGGCAAAAATCATCATTATTCTGCACTATAAAGTTTTCACAAATAGCACAGAAGTGTATTTAATTTGTGAAATGTTTCACGGATCCGAAATAATATTTATAGTCCAATTTGACTGGTGTGGGAGGTCATTTTTATAAATTATGGGCCTTTCGTGTTCACAGGTAGTACTGAAGTGTATAGAGGGTATGCATATGAAGTCATCGTCGGCGAGAGGGATTGGGGTTACGCCCACTGAGTGGCAAAAGACAGAGCGGCAGCATTTGAGTACAGCGTGACATCGCCGAAAACACGGTGAAAGCGCGTCGAAATGGAAAAAAGCTGTTGTGAGATAGACTGTACTAACAGATTTAACAAGAATTCGGAGATATCCTTTTACACACTGCCAAAAAACACAGAAAGGAGAAGTAAATTGATCATTCACACCAACTTCCACAGACCACAGGTGGGTTGATAAGTTGCTAGGGTCACTATCAAGCAGAGGTTTTACTTTCTACTCAAACATATTTTTTCTAGTATTTGTATTTTATCTGTGTTTTTCTTTGGAAAACATACATTCCAAAGCAATTTATCATAATTTTTACTCTATTAAATTTCATAAATAGTAAGTTTTTGTTTTACATTTAATATTTAAGTACATTAACATACTTTTACTCAAGTAAAAGTACACAATTTAAATGTAATTAGGTATCAAATACATTTTAATATGCAGTATTAAAGAATACACAGTATGATTCCATGCTTTAGACTGTAGTGAAGTAATGTTTTTCCCATGAGGAAAACACGTCTAAATGAGAAACAGCTGTTGTGCGATAGACTGTACTAACAGATTAACAAGATTTTGGAGCTATCATTTTACAGACTGCCAAAAAACACTGAAGGGAGAAATAAATAGATTGTTCATGTCAACGTCCACAGACAACAGGTGGGTTGATAAGTTGCTAGGGTCACTATCAAGCAGAGGTTTTACTTTCTACTTAAACTTATTTTTTCTAGTATTTGTATTTAATCCGCGTTTTTCTTTGGATAACATACATTCTGATAATAGTCAGTTTTACTGGCATTTTTGCAGCAGCCCCTATGAAAGCCAGCCATTTTGTTCCACGTTTTGCCATTCAACCGGGCGAGCTCTCGCTTGGTCACATGGAAAAGTGACGTCAATGCATACCCTCTATTTGATCCATGAAATGTTTCACAGATCGGAAATAATATTTAAAGTCCAATTTGATAGGTCATTTGTATGAATTGCATGCCTCTCATGTTCATTTAAAGGTAAAGATCATCATTATTGTGCAGTATACAGTTTTCACAGATTATACTGAAGTGTATTTGACCTGTGAAATGTTTCACAGATCCGAAATAATATTTAAAGTTAAAATTTACTGCTGTGATTTACTGCATTATACGGCAAACTAACAATTCAGTTGTAGAATATCGTCAATTGTGAGTACATTTGTTTGTGAAAGTTTTCACAAATCAGGCTCTTTCTAAAACAAGTAAATTGGCATGATTTTTGATTGCGTGTTCATTGAAAATAGCTGTTAATTGTAAAAACGTGTATTTGCCATATTCCGCATAAACGGCTTCATATGACTTGACTGTACTGTGAAAAATTCACAAATTAAGCTGGACAAAATGATGGTAGTTTCAGTTTTGTATGTGTTTAGTTTCGGGAGTTATACGCGGTTAAACGTTAAAGTGAATATTTGACATTGGGACCGGCATCACATGAATTCACAAATCAGAATGAATATTGATGTTTTTCACATGCAAAAAGCAGCGCTCTGCAGATTCACAGCCTAAAAGAAGTCTAAATGTGAAACCGGCAAACTATCTTTACGGAGGTGAGAAACCACCACTACAGCGTCATCGCTACAATGTAGCTTTACCTTTATTATGTGCTAGCAACATAAAGAGCACACGATCAGTCCAGAGGATTAATATCACAGGGGTCATATTGTCTCTTTTTCATCTAGCCTATCGAAGTGGCCATTTCTAAAGCAGGACACATTTCAAAAAGTTTTGCTTTTGCGTCTTCTTTCTCTGTTTGTGGAAAAAGAATGATGTTTATGGTAAGGATCTAAGACAGAAGCGGTCTGCCCGAGTGCGCAAGACAGAGGCGGTCTGCCCGGATGCATGCGAGACAAAGACAGACCGCGTCATCTTGCGCTCACGCGTCTCCGTGCAGCTTCCATGCTTTTGCGTCTTCTTTCTCTCTTTGTGGAAAAGAAAGATTTTTTTTTGTAAGGGTCGAGGACAGAGGCGGTCTGCCCGAGCGGATTAGACAGAGGTGGTCTGCGTCATTTACAGGTCATCCACATATTAAGGATAGAAAAGTGACGAAATGTCTGTAGGCACGTGTGGACACGCACAATGCGTTAACATATTTTTTTCTTTTAACTTATAATATTAATTGTTCAAACTGTTGAATGTTGAAATTGAAGAAATGTTGAAGGAAATAAAATTCACTTTACATGTTTCTTAAGTAATTTGCACATGTTTTGTATTAAAGATAAATAAATCATGCATGCTATTTAACACTTGTCTTGCCAATAAACCACAAAACTGTGGGAATTTGTTGATTACCGACCACGGAAAAAAAAAATCCAAACCGGCCCAGCCCTACTCCAAACATCTATTTGTGGTGGGCAATTTTAATTTTGTGGCGGACTAAGAAATAAATAAATGAATGGGAATGTACAACGGCGCTCTCACTTGTATGATGTCACAGCAGGAGGCAGTGCAAATATAAAGACACGCCTATAATCCCTCCCACTGCAAAGTGATACTAAACTCGATGGAAAAGCTAACCACGCCAAAGTGAGGTGAGTTGATCCGACCTGACCCAAACCAAACCATTGGGTACTATGCAATGGAAAAGTGCCATAACCTGCTGCTAACACTAGCTGGCAACTTTCTTGAAAAAACATTGTTTGAAACGTTGTTCATGTATTAACAAAACTTGTCACCTTATCCAGCGATCCTGCTCACATCACTCGCAGCCATACTCCAGTGTAGAAAGTTTTTAAACCCTCTTAAAAAAAATGTCACCACACCATCGTGTTCCAGCAGACCTACTGCAGACGGGCGTGCACACTAGAGCCCGACCGATATGCGTTTTTTCGGGCCGATGCCGATACAGATATTAGGGAGTAAAAAAAGAGCGATAACGATATATCGGCCGATATTCTTTATGTGTACATTATAGTTCAGTATATACTACAGTATATTATACTAAAGTACTGTACATATAATACACTATATACTTTAACATAATATACTATGAATAAATACAATGCAATGCAATGATCACTCACAAATGTGGTGATCCCTCACAAATGTGGTGATCCAACACTTATATTGATGTGACAAAGATCTGTACTATAGGCAAGAAGTTAACAATAAACTTTATTATCCAAAATTAGTTGGATATCAGTGCACTAAACAGTAAACTTGACTTATTATAAATAACTTTAAAACACAAAGAGAACAAAATACATAAAACTTGCATCATTTGCAGTTTTGACGAGAATAACGTTATAAAGAGAAACTTATGAAGTCATTGATTAATATTAGCTTTACAGTAAGTTGTGTACTTCACAAATTAGTTAGCCACTCACAGTTACGAAGACAATGCTTGACGGAGCACATACTAATGTACGCTATGTTTAATGTTGTGCTTGTGCACAACGTTTTTATAACACAAACCCAGGGTTCCGTGCAAACTTTAGACTTTTATAAAACTAATGCGTCTTCGCTCCGCCTCTTTTATTTAGCAAGGGTGTAGAGTTGCGCGAGCTTATTGAATCAATTGCTCTGAAATGAGCATGTTACCTAACAACACAAGCAGCAGTAATCTCATATAGTGATATATAAGTGCACGGCTGCGCGTAGTTTAAACGTGTCATTTCTCCGTCTCGGGTCATTTCTCCCGCTTGCGTTTTAACTCGCAAGTCGACAAAGAGACGGATTAAAAACACCAAATGTAAACGGGAATGCGTCTCTCTTGTCCATTTATAATCCAATCGACCAAAGCGCGTCTTAATACCAGGTGTAAAAATGTTGTGAAGAAGACACTGCGTGACTGCAGCCACCTGAACTGAGAGACTGACTGACTGAAGTGAAGGGGGTGGGGGATTGGCTGGTGTCACTACAGTGAGTGATCTGGGTCGCCATTAGCAACCAGTATGGCGCACTCTGCTGGACAAACAAGTACTTACATCTTTCAAATGCATTTAATGTGTTCTGTAACAAACGTTCATATCGGCGCATATCTGCGGCTTATACGCCGATACAGATATATCTGCGACATGCTCATATCGGCCGATAAAATCGGCAAAACGATAAATCGGTCGGGCTCTAGTGCACACTACACCTGCGCAGTACGCATGTAGTCATCTTTTGCTTCAGTGCGAGCTGGATACCCATCTGCTGTTTCATTCTGGTTTGACATTGCATAAATTATATTTGGCTAAAATGCTTGTATTTATGCATGTTGCAAAGTTTTATTCTACCAATGATAACACCTATTAAAAATGAACAAATAGCATGCTGCTTTGTTGTCACTATTGTGTCATTTCAAATAAGACATTTTTAACAAGAGTTTTAGAGTCAAGCATATCCGATTGAAAAGCAACACTTTAAATATTCCTGCAAATGTTACAGTTACCTGGTAAATAGGGAATAAGTTGCTATTTTTATTGTACTTGTCTTAAAACACAGATAACCACACTAAATCAGCTGGACTTTTACTATTAAAACCATATTAGTAATATAGGCTACTAAAATAAAAGTGACGTACTGTTATATTTATTTGTCGACGTGGCTCGTGGAGATCGACAGTATACAATATATTTTCATCAGGTAAGTAGCGAATATGAACAATTTGCAATAAAATCATAAAAACTCAATACATCATTTCCGCATAGACTTAATTTGTCATACATACAATGTAATATTACAATAGGGTCCATGTAGTAATAAATTACTTAAGGGTATAAATAATTTATAATTTATCAATATGTTATGTGCCTGACCAGACAAAATAAGTAATTGGACCTATAGGGTTCTATTAAAGGCGCATATAAAGCTCTTCCTCTTCCCCCTCTGGGCGGGCCTGACCATAACTGCGTCCATCTCAGCCCGTCATACTGCACGGCTTTAAGGATTGGAAAAATTCTAACTAAACGTGTTAAGATCTGGACTGAGGAAGCTTTTCTGAGCCTTCAGGGCTGTTTCGACTGCACTGACTGGGGCATGTTTAAAGAGACCTGTTCCACCACAGATGATCTTACAGATGTTGTCAGCTGTTATGCTTCCTACTGTGTTGATAGTTGATAATGTAATTCCTGATAAAATTGTAAAATGTGTATCCCAACAATAAGCCATGGGTAAGAAAATCACTTAAGCTGTAATTAAGAGGCAGGTATTCAGGGAAGGTAACTTATTAGAATTGAACCTGTTAAAAAGGAAATAAGAAGTGAAATTAGGAGAGCTAAGCAGGGTTACAAAGAAAAAACAGAGAGAGACTTTGGTGGGAGAAATCTACGTATGCATAAAAGATTGACTTTTTAAACTTGTTCAAATATATAATGAACATCGCTTACTAACTTCTTTCGTGAGAGAATCTCACTCTTTATGCTTTGTCTTGTTTACAGCGTGAGCGCTTGAGACTCTGCCCACCTGAGCAGCTCATTTGGATTTAAAGGGATACACACACACAAACGGTGCATTTTTGCTCAGACCCATAAAGTGCCTATTTTAACATGCCACAATAAATTACCTAAATGGTATTTTGAGCTAAAACTTCACATATGTACTCTGGGGACATCAAAGATTTATTTCATATCTTAAAAACGTCTTGTGGAATGTCCCCTTTAAGTTAAGTTAGGTACTCATCTCAATAAAATATAGGGACTCAAAATGTGCTCAACCATTTGGTCGAGATTAATGTTTAATTAAGTCCTCCGGGCTGAAGTTAACTCCCTGGGGTCCAAAAATGCGGTGCCACATTTTGACTAGACCTGTTTGAGTCGTGACTCACTCGGAACTTTCACCCGGATCTTTAAATTAACTCATGAGTCGCGAGTCTCTAGTATCAGTAACCCGGATCAGTTGAGTCCTACTACAATTCAATGTAAAACCATAAACAGCGCCACCACACACACAAACTTCTTTCAACATTATTAATGAGACTTCACTCGCTCTACAGATCCACTCTTTACCGGCTGATCGAGGACTCGAGAGACATGCGGATCTGCTCTGACTCGAGAATCTCTCAACTCGTAACCGGCTGATCCGTAACCGCTGATCTGCGCGAACTATCTCTCGAATCAGAGTCGGAAGCACTGCAGATTTGCAGATCTGCCGGAAACATTGCAGACTCTCCGGCTCGGGGGCTACTAATCAGGACACAGTTTTTTCTACATTTTCTCTATATTATTTTGCTATTATTATTAGGCCTATTTTTTAAATGGTCGACCATACACACCAAATCTAAAACCTATAAGCATGTTTTTCAGAAGTGAAAGGCTTTTGTTGTGGATTTGCTTTTGAGGAGACTTCAGTCGCTCTATAGATCTGTAGAGCGAGTGAAGTCTCATGAGTCCCATGGTCTGCGAGTCTGCAATGTTTCCAGGTCTGAGAGTCACGTGGATCAGCCGGTTACAAGTGAGTCTGTACTGAGTTTCCTTGGTGATTTAGCAATACTGACTCAAATGACTCAAGTGAATCACACAACCCAGATCACTTTAGTGAGTGACTCACAGTAACCCGGATCCTTAAAAGGAATCGAGTTTGCCAGGCCTAATTTTGACGTGTTTTCTCCTTATCATAGCAGAATTAACTTAAAATACTCCATCATTAATAATCATACACTTACGTGTTTGACATCATTTGAAACTGTGAAGGGTCTTCTTTAATTTGTGTACATTCACAATAATGAACAGACGAACAGTTCAAACAATAACAAACAAAGCATAAAGTTTTATCAGATTTAAAGACTTTACCGCATGTTTTGGATGATTATACACACATGTGAGAAAAATCCTTATTTATGTCTGGACATTGATGAAGAGAAGCATTTATCTTTAATGTTAGCGTTACCTAAGAAGAAGAACAATGGAAGACGCACTGGAGGAGGATATATTCCTGAAGTAAGTAACAGTTAATTTTTTTGTTTAATATTTGCTATCATGTAATATGCTTATGGGTTGTGCAGTTCAGCCTACATAAGCGACCTCACGTAATGGTGGATAACTGTTACATGCCGTACAATGTTAAACACAGTAATTCACTCTCGTATCCTTCATGGCAACTTTCAGTAAGGCTGCACTGCAGGATCTTTTAAGTGTGTGCTGTAATATGATTCCATATATTGTTTACATGCAACACAATTCCATACATTGCGCTTTACACGCGACACTGTTTTTATGAGCGCCGCGTTGTTCATGAACGCCATATGCAATGTGTTTTTAAAGTTCATACGTGCTTACAGAAATGCATTAAAACATTGTTAAAAGCAGAAGCTAGATAATCAGTCGATGGGCATCTAAAAACAGTCATCTGAAAAGTTTAGTCATCTTTAGTTTATGTACATGATAGTGTATCTGAATGTAGTGCTATCAGTGATATTTACCCATCAGTTGTGTATGTAAGCATTTCTGTGGAGAATTTATGCTAACAGCTGTTTTTAACTCTTACAGGTCTGCATCCCTCTCATCAGTACAAAACTATGAAGTTGAAAAACATATTCACACTTTTGGACATACAGTTATATGGTAACATGAGCCATATGACGTTTACAGCTCTGTTGTGTATCACTTTCTTAGTTTATACAAGTTAAGTTTTTGAATATGGTTTGTTTCCAAATAAACTGAAAATCTCCCACTGATCTTCATTTCTATTTTGATTATATTGTTTACTTCTTAATAAACCACGAACAAACATGTATACATTTCTTTTGTCCTCCTCACATTCTTTACTGTAGTTCCCTCTCACATTCCTGCCTAAAGGCTTATTATGCAGCTCATTATGTGAGTCTTTTGTTTGCTACGCTGTCAATCAATCCCTCTCGCATACGACACCTCTAAACAAAAAGTGTTTTACAATTTTTAAAATAATATATTGTTTTATGTGAATGATAGGCAGAATGATTTTCATATTATTTTAAAAGAAAAAACTTGAGACTACTAGATTCTGTATAGAAAAGACATGTTTAGTATGGGTTTTGTGGACTTAGATCGTGACTTAAAAATTTAGCTTTTTTAAAAACCATGCATAAACATTATTCTCTCAAAAATACAAACAAGTACATACATGTAGCTCATATAATATTGTAGCCCAGTTTGTGCTGAACGCAGTGTTATGAGACACTTGCCATTAATATGTTTAAAGCAACTGAAAAAATACCAAATGTAAGAGCATGTCAGAACCTCTGCCAGTGTCACAAAATGGTCAGACCCCAGAGAGTTGAAGAAGATATGGCTGTTTGAACAAAAATGAATTCCTGTATCCATTACTCTTTACTGGAGGTAATCTAAATTGAGACCCAGAAGGTAAGATTTGAAACTCTAATTGAAAGGGATAGGAGCTATCAGAAATTACTGATTTGGCCTTCCTAACTACTTGTCTATTACACAGGTCAGTGAGGCTACACTGCTGGACACTTATAATTTTACTGCTAACCTTCACTATATTTGAAAGAGCAGTTTTGGACTTGACAGTGAGATTTCGATACCAGCAGATTGCTGAGAATGTTAGTACAGACTCAATGTATGATTTATAAAAAAGGGTCATCAAGGTCTTAACGATGCAAAATTTTGATAGTTTGCGAAGGCAAAACAGCCTTTGTTGGCCTTTTTGCAGATCATCTCAGTGTTGGAATTAAAATTTAACTAATTATCAAATCAAACTGCCGAGATACTTGTATGTTTCTACAAATTCCACCATCTGCCCATTTATGGTAGTGTTCTGTGGAGTTATAGACTTACGTCTAAAATCAATCAGCATTTCCTTTGTCTTTTCTACATTTAATTTAAGGAATGCCCTATCACACCAGAGCACAAAATTATCCACAACAGGACCATGATCACTTTCCTCAAAGGAGAGCAGACTAACAATAGCAGAGTAATCTACAAATTTTAAAATCTGTCTATTTTCATGCTGACTTCAGCAATCATCAGAATAAAGAATATAAAGAAGTGGTGAGAGCCCCTGAGGAGACCCCATGGATGAAGACATCTCCTCCGACAAACAGCCATTCACCCTTACTCTCTGATTTCTATTTGTTTAAAAGTCAAGAATCCATCCCACAATATTAAAATCAAGATCAAAGTTCTTTAAGAGCTTATCCACTAAAATATGTGGTTGGATTGTATTAAAAGCATATGCAAAATCAATAAATCAAATCCTTGCATGTGTTTTACTACCTTCAAGGTGTTGAAATAACAAATTTAGCAAAGTAGTATTGGCATAATCTACCCCTCGCTTAGCGCTATAAGCAAATTGTAGTGGATCCATGAGATTCTTTGTTTTTGCAAGAACTACTTTTTAACCAGTTTTTCAAAACACTTCATTACTAATGAGGTTAGAGCAATCGGCCTTAAGTCGTTTAAAAATTTTGGATGGTTTTGTTTGGCCATTGGAATGACCATAGACTGTTTCCATAAGTTTGGCACTCTCTGTTGCTCTAAAGACAACTGGTAAATATAATGAAAATTTGGGCCTAATTGATCAGCACAAGAGATGAACAGGCGACTGCTTATGTTGTCAGGCCCAGGCCTTTTTCCAGTTCTGGAGTGTTTAAACATGTTGACCACAGCTAGTTCATCAAAGAAGGGGACAAAACCATTTCCCAATAGATAGGATTTCTGTTCTAAAATGACGTTCATAAAATTTGAGGTATCAAACCTCAGATAAAACTTGTTAAGTTCAGATGCAAATAGACTGTCAGAACTGAAACCTTAACATTCTTTTCTGTCCTGGTGCCGATAACAGTTTTTATACCATCCCAGACTAAATACATGTTTATCAGCAGATGGGGAACATTGTGGAATAAAATTAAGATGTCATTCTGCCAGTATTTTAAACAGGCACAATGATTTTCAGCATGTTACAATAAAGTACACTTCCACAAACACTCAGAAGTTTACTTTTTGATCAAACCACACAAGCACATTTAAATGATCTGTAATAAAATAACATGTTTAAAATTTAGAGAAACAGATCAAATGACATGTTTATGCTTATTGTGTATAATTGAACAAATTTGCATTCCTGTCAGTCTCTCACTCTCTATCTTGTGACTCCTCGTAATTATTTGAAACTTCAGAGAAACATTAAACAACATATTTATGCTTATTGTGTATGATAGTGAATACACATTGTTCTCTCACTCTGTCTCGTGCAGTGCATTAATCCTCGTGTTCATTCATATAAACATCAGAGAAACATATTAAACAACATACTTTTGATGAAAAGGGAACCGTCGCGTTGCTCTCTCTCACTCGCTCTCACTCACTCGCTCTCTCTCTTGCACTAAGGTAACATTAATCCTCATCTTCTACCTTTAGAAAGACCATTAAAACTACAAGTTATAAGATTGTAGGCTACTGTTTGTGGGAATACAAATGTGTTGTGCTGTCAGTCATTCTTTTTCTCTGTCCCTCGCACTCATGAGGCCGCATCATGGTTGGATAGCACAGATGAAGTGGCGGTATCATTATAATAAGATCCCCTTACTATGTCATGGGGGGAGCAAAATCCGAATGACCTATATATTCACATGCTTGCAGAGAGAGCCTTACCAAAACAAAGTTACAGGGTTGCTATTTTTCATGTTTTCTGGGTTGGTAGAGGCAATGGGGACCCGATTATAGCATTTAACATGGAAAAAGTCTGATTTTCATTGAATGTCCCCTTTAAGCTGATTGAGCCATCTCTACTATTTGGTTGAGCTGTTATGCAAAAAAAAAAAATCCACCAGATGTCAATGTATCAATCAACAGCACTTTGAAATCCATCTAAGAAGATTGTTGAAATTCTCTTCTTGTTGAAATTTTGCAAGGAAAGCACCTTTTTTTGAAATATTAGAATGTAAGAGCCCTAACTTTACAAAATTATGTTATTTGGTGTCATGAAAAACTTTTGTATGTTTTTAATAATATTTCAAATACTTGCTCAACCAAACGGTTGATTGTCACTTTACGGTAAATGTAGAAAAGCTAAGGTAATGCTTTCAGATCATCCATTTCTGCAGTCAAAATGTACTATTTGCAGAGAAATATAAATTTCTCATCATTTACAGGTATGAATATGACACAGCTATTGTTATTTCTTATTGAATATATTGAGATCATTTCTTAAGTATATATTTTTGCCACTTCTGGATTTTTTTAAATAAATATAATGAATTCATATAATTAATGTATGGAAATCATAATTACTTCTTAAATGATATTTTAAAATGTTTGATGGATTGTTTCTAATGTTGGCCTACTCTACTAAACCATTGCATTGCTGGTTTACAAAGAAATGCTAATTTAACTAAAAAAAGAAAATAAAAGTCTGTTGCACTACCATACCTGACAGTGTGTTTCTTGATTCATAAAAGCCTAAAATGCTATTGTATTACTATCTTTTGCCTTATTTATTTTAGGTTTTAAAGACAGAAAGAATGTAATGTCTTTATTTTTGTTACTTTTAGCTATTTTTATTGTTAAAAAAAACAAAAAAAACTTTCATTTCCTGTCTTAAAATGAAAACCTGAAATATTATAATATTTTATACCTCAATAAATAAAGAAGATTTAATATACAAAACTATTTTATTTTGATTATGTTTTTAAAAAAAAATTTATTATAGTTCCTATTTTCTGATTTCCATAGTATGTGTTTGAATTCCTTTAAGTGACATATCAACAGTTTGGTAGAGGCCGATATTTAAAAAATGATGGGATGTGTTGAAAAAAATACATTGAGTGTGTTAACTAGCGATATAAGGAGATAAGAAATGCAAACAAAAAAGTTTCAAATGTCTTTTTATTGGTATGGCAGTTAAAAAATCAAATGCACTTCTCAGATGCACGAAACTGTTTCTGAAACCGACGTTCTTCCCAAAGTAAAATTAAACACAGTGTTTCAAGTTTTTCTCATCTCATGTCATGTTGTTTGCACATGTGATATCAGCAAGCAAGGTAATGTGCACGTGACAACGATAGAGGAGACGTGCTGCGTAATCAAGTTACGCCCACCCCCCCAATTCTGAATGTTGAGATTTCTAATCCTGTGCAAATTGACCATCAATATTACAAACTTCCTGTGGTTTACAGTACATAAAAAATGTAGGTGAAGAAAAGTAGCATTGCAAACAAAGTTTAGAACAAACAACAAGAAACAAAGAATAGGAATCAAACATTATGGTGATGAAAATGCTCCAGAGAGAGCATTTATAGTGTTTATTTAACACCAATTTTGGGCCCTATTTTAACAATCTAAGCGAATTGTCTAAAGCATACAGCACACGGTCAAAATGGGCATGTCCGATTCCACTTTTGCTAATTTAACGAGGGGAAAATGTTTTTTGAGCCAAGCTGTCTTGCCCAGATTTGCTGTGCTGGGGTGCTCCCTCTATTTTTGATCTAATTTGTTTGGCCCGTCTTTCTCCTCCCAGGCTGAAGGGGGAGTTGTCATTTCTCGGTCCATCTGATAGCAAAATTCAGTTGTTTTCTGGCTTTGTGAGTGGGGAAGTAACCATTGCGGTGCGTCCTTCTTTACCTATAGAGGGAATTGATCTGATAGTGGGTAATAATTTTGCTCATGACTGTGTTTTCCCTGATCAGGTCTCTCCATCTCCTGTGGTTAAGTCTGGAGCTGTTTTGGTGGACGAGTCAGATAAGTGTCAAAAAGATTTTCCAGATGTGGCATGCGCTGTAACACGCGTTATGGCACATAAACAAGATGTCGACTCGTCTGATGTGTCTAAAAATACGTCTGCTCAGGTATTTATTCCACAGTTACCAGTACCCTTCTCTCGATCTGAAATGATTGAAGCGCAAAAGAGTGATCAGAGCTTACAGAAATATTTTGACTTGATTGTAGATAACAATGTAAATTGTTCTTATCTTGTGAAGGATGGCTTGTTGCTAAGACGGTGGGCACCCACTGTGGGAACTGAGGTGAGAGAGCAGATTTTGCAGGTCAAACAAAACATACAATCAATTGTTAAAACATTACTATTGGCCACGAATAAAGAGGGACGTTGCACGATTTGTGAGAACGTGTCATGTCTGTCAGGTTGCAGGAAAGCAAAATGCCGTCATTAAGCCTGCGCCTTTACAGCCCATTCAGTCTGTTGGTAAGCCTTTCGAACATTTGATCATTGATTGTGTGGGCCCCTTACCTCAGTCAAAATCTGGATGTGTTTATCTGTTTACCATCATGTGCCAGGCAACTCGCTATCCTGTTGCGTATGCTTTAAGGACCATTACTACAAGATCTGTGGTGAAAGCATTGTCACAGTTTATTTCAGTATTTGGGTTGCCAAGGATCATTCAAAGCGATCAAGGGTCCAATTTTACATCAAAAACTTTCGCAGCAGCATTGAAACAGCTGCGTATTCAGCACAACTTGAGTAGTGCATACCATGCACAAAGTCAAGTGGTTTTGGAACGTTTCCATGCCACTCTTAAGTCTCTATTGCGCACGTACTGCATAGAAATGAAACGGGAGTGGGAGGATGGTCTACTATGGTTATTGTTAGCGGCTAGAGCGGTTGTGCAAGAAAGCACAGGTTATAGTCCTAATGAATTGGTATTTGGTCATAAGGTTCGTACCCCATTGTCTGTGTTGTCAGGTGATTTGGATTCTACTGAACCACCCAAAAGTTTGTCCAGTTATGTGCATGGTTTCCGATGCAGGTTATTTTTAGCATGTAAAATGGCAACCGAAAATTTGACTGATGCCCAAAGAAAAATGAAGCAAAATTATGACCGAAAAGCAGAAGCTCGTGTCTTTAGTCCAGGGGATCAGGTTTTGGCATTATTGCCTATACCTGGATCGCCATTTAGTGCAAAGTATTCTGGACCCTACAGTGTGGTTCGCCAAGTGTCAGAGACCAATTATGTAATTGCTACACCGGACCGTAGGAAGGTGACACAGTTATGTCATATCAACTTACTTAAGCCATATTATGCTTCTTTACAGTCACTTAATTGTAAGGGTAAATCATCTGTCTTAGTTGTGGCAAGAACATCTATAGCTTCTCCAGAGGCAGATGATGACGTGCAGGGTCCTGATGATTCCATGATGCGTGCTCCTCTCAATAATTCAGAGACGTTAGCTAAGTTAGAGGGAGTCTTACAACATTTGGATGTGCAACAGCAAACAGAATTGAAGGCTTTAATCTTTGAATTTCCTTGTCTGTTTTCAGATACTACGACCTGTAAAACTTTAATTGAGCATAACATAGAAGTGGGTGATGCAAAGCCAATCCGCCAGAGGTTTTACCGCACTGGTCCTGACAAGCGCAAAAGTCTGGATGATAGTGTTCAATATCTTTTGGATAATGGTTTGGCCATACAGTCGTATTCTAGCTGGGCTTCGCCCTGTTTGTTAGTTAAAAAGTCTGATCATACATAAAGATTTTGCACAGATTACAGAAAAGTAAACAGTGTAACAAAACCAGACTCATATCCACTACCTAGGATAGAAGATTGTGTGGACCAAATAGGGGCGGCTCGGTATGTGAGCAAATTTGATTTGCTAAAAGGGTATTACCAGGTTCCTCTTACTTCTCGGGCACAAGAGATATCTGCCTTTATTACAGCATCTGGACTCTATTCTTATACGAGAATGGCCTTTGGGATGCGTAACGCCCCCTCCAGTTTTCAGCGACTCATGAATCGGGTTGTTGCGGAACTGGAGGGGTGCGCTTTGTACAGTATATTGATGATGTAGTCTGCTATTCAGACACTTGGACAATCCATCTTGCCCGCATACGTTTATTATTCGAGCAGTTTGCGGCTGCAAATTTCACTGTAAATTTAGCAAAATGTGAGTTTGCTCAGGCTACAGTGGTGTATCTGGGAAAGGTGGTTGGACAGGGGAACGTTCGACCAATGAGAGCGAAAGTGCTAGCAATTGATAAATTCCCACGTCCTGAAAGAGTTAATGGGCTTTCTTGGTATGATCGGTTATTACAGGAATTTTTGCTGAAATTTCTCTTCTGTTGTCGCTCCACTAACTAACCTGCTGAGGGGTTCAGTCAAATTTAATTGGACTGATGATTTCCAACGTGCATTTGAAAACGGCAAGTCTCTTCTGACTTCTGCACCTGTCCTGGCTGCTCCTAGGTTGGAGGAACCCTTCCAGCTACAAGTAGATGCCAGCCAGGTAGGGGCAGGTGCCGTTCTTCTTCAAAAGGATGAAAATGGAGTAGATAGGCCAGTTTCCTATTTTTCTCTGAAATTTAATCGTTACCAATTTAACTATTCCACTATTGAGAAAGAGGCTTTGGCCCTTATTTGGGCACTCCAACATTTTGAGGTTTATGTTGGTGGTGGTTTACACCCAATGGTGGTCTTTTCTGACCACAATCCTCTTACTTTTCTCTCTTCTCTTCAGAACACTAACCAGCGCCTTATGCACTGGGCTCTTTTTCTACAGCTTTATAACCTGTCTATTAGGCACATTAAGGGGTCCGAAAACGTCATGGCTGATGCCTTGTCATGGGCTCTTGATGACTGTTAAGGGGTGTCTTGTTGCTTCTCCTGTCCCTGGTTCCTTTCTCCTGTCCCCTGTCTTTCCATTCTTAAATTGCTATCCAGGCACCAGGATTTGCTGGGTGGGAAGTAAGGGTTGGGGTGGTGGGAACTAGGTGGGGTAAGGGGTTAGTTTAGTCACTACTTGTGGTGGCTGTTGTATTGAGTGTATGGGAAGGTAATGAGTTTGGTATAGTCCAACATTTGTTTTTCGGGGTAATTGGTTTCAAAAGTACATTAATAAAAGAAAAAAGGTAAGGTGTTTACCTGTGTTGTATATGGATTTATTGGGTTTTGGGAAATGGTGAAATGAGTAGGAAGTAGTTTTTACAGGACTCTGTCTTGTGGGGGGAGTGATGTCATGCCCGGTTTTGCTGTGCTGGGGTGCTCCCTCTATTTTTGATCTAATTTGTTTGGCCCGTCTTTCTCCTCCCAGGCTGAAGGGGGAGTTGTCGTTTCTCGGTCCATCTGATAGCAGCTGATGGGCAGGACTATAAAAGACATTTCCTTCCAGCTGCTCACGCTCTGCACGTTTTGATGGCCTGGGCTCTGGCTTTTGTGCTGGCAGCAGTGCTATCATCATACTCCTTTAATTTTTGTTTTTTGGCACAACACATAGTCTACACTTTACTGATTTGCATTACACTTTTGGATTAGTCTTTTCATTTTCTACATTTACTGACTAGATACATTTATTGATTTAAATTATGCTTTTATTAATAATTTAATTGATTTAATCAATTACTTTTGATTTAACTGAACAGTTGTTGTGGTCTCCTCTATGTCATTGCTGCTGTGAGCCAAGTAGTCGTGACAAAGCGCACGGCCTAAAAGGGTTGTTCCTATTCTCATAATGAGTAATGGGTGTGTTTTGGGCGTATCGTGCAATAAACCAATTAGAGTCTCAGCTCTCATCCCCTTCAAAAGCCAGTTGCGCTGGCGCCATTCTGAATTCCTATTTAGATGGCGGAATTTTAAACTGAAAAGCTAAGCGGAAAAAAGACCACCAGTTTAAGACTGATATTAAAAAATTGCATTGTTTTCATTTGTATTGAAACTGTTATTCTTTGGTATAAAAACCTTTAAAAGTAATTTTCTTCCAGTCATGGAAGTAAAATTAGCAGGCTATTAATTGCTGTAAATGAATAGATAACCTACATGATCTTTGTTATCTCAAAAAATAATTAAAGGAGCGTTTCACCCGTAGAAACATTGATCTTTATTGAAAGTCATCATATTTGTAGTCGAAATGTAACATACATTTTGAATTTGGTGCCTATATTTGACAGAGAAAAGGGGTGTTTGTAGTCTCACCCCCTCAACAAAGATATTGGACTTCCTGCTTTCAATAATGCAAAATGATTTTACATCATTGAAAGAAGGAAGTGCAACACTGAAATCTGTATTTCTCATGTCTCAGCGGAAACTGAGGAAATTATGCACGACCATTCAAAAACATGACTGGGGTTCTAACTATATAAAGCTTAATGCAAATGAGTGAAGTGTCCCTTTAACAAATCAGCAAGAAAAGGTTTGTACTCTAAAAATACTTTATTTGTAAGAAGCACAAGATTGTGGAAGTGGTCGCAGCAATGAATGTGGAATCGTCCCGCGTCATTGAAGAGATGCACGGGGAAAAAACGCAGCCGCAAAATGTAACTGACTCGCCAGAAAAAAATCAGCCTCATCATCTAGTTTAAGACAGTCAGTGATTGTGGTGTTGGTTAATGCAGCTGTCACTTGGTAAGGCAGCTGGCGCAGGAAAAGCTGGATGAAAAGAAAATCAGGTTTGTGTTCACCCAAAAGATCCAGCATACAGATGTGGCCTTTAAAAATGCGCGTTTTCTCCCGCGGCATTCGCCAAATCGTCTCGCGGAGTCTCGCAGAATTCTGCAAGTGTTTTCGGGGGGGCTACTTTGCCTTTTCCCTTAATGTTTTTCGCTTCACAGAAAATCCACCAGGTGGCGCATAAAAAACTACATTTTTTATATGCGTTGTCATTGCGGTTGTTTTTAGAAGTTAATAAGGGCATTGCCGTATATTTAACATTGCTATTAAAACAGCAAAGTGACGTCAACCCCTTCTTGCTAGCATAACAGCTCATACAACTATTAAGATGACTGTATGTACAATGCATTTATACTAAGTGCAACGGAGAATTTAGTGTGAGCCTAATACACGTAACTCTATTTACAATGAATATCTTAATTATTTGTGTTGTCGAATTTTGACACCGTTTCATTGTTTGTTCATAATATTTATAATTATGTCAGTTTTTCTAAAAGTATCAATATTTTAAAGAGATTAATGTGGTATAAAAATACATGTTTTAAAGTTAAAAGTGTTGTAAAAATATATTAGTATTCTTATATATTAAGAACAATAATATGACACATGTATATTGCGCTAAAATGCTTTACATATGGAAAGAGGAATTCTTCTCAACCACCACCAATAAAGTTTAAAAATTATTCTTTAGAAAAACAGTGTTTAAACGTTTAAACCCACGCAGAGCGAACAAGAAAACATAGGCCTATGCATACTGTACAGTTGGCATATGATATCTTTATTTAGTTTTACATATTTATATTTATAATACCTTTAATAATACCTTTTTTGCGCATATAGGCAGTGTTGTGATTTTTTTAAAATCCTTTCAGCCGTAATTCATATCTGTAAAAATATCCAGTGGCTTTGTAAATATCACTAAAATAATGGATTAAAATAACTTTATAAAACCTCTTAATGTCACTTATGTATTTTTTAGTTGGTCAAAGCAAAATAAATGACTAGAAATAGAACAGACATTTTTATTTAAAATTTACTTTATATGTAGGCTATACTACATCTAATAAATTAGCGAAGAGAGAAACTGCGCCTTTTACATACAAAAAACACCCCCGAAGTGTTGAGTTTATGAATATTTACACTTACAATATGTACTTTGTGAAATGTGTGTGTAAAATAATCAATTTAATAACATGTGGCTTTATAGACAAACACGCCGCGTCTCCTTCCAGATATCTTATCTCAGACATTCGCATTCAACACTTTTCAAAACTTATTTATATAAAAAGTGTATTAATTAACTTAATAAAATCTCCTAATGTCACTTATGTATTTTTTATTTGGTCAAACCAAAATAAATGATTAGAAATAGAACAGACATTTTAATTTAAAATGTATAATATATTATAAGCATATGCTACATCTAATAAAATAGCGAACAGAGAAACTGCGCCTTTTACGGACGGAAAACACCTCCGAAGTGTTGAGTTTATGAATATTTACACCTACAATTTGTACTTTGTGAAATGTGTGAGTAAAATAATAAATTTAATAACATGTGGCTATATAGACAAACACGCCGCGTCTCCTTCCAGATATCTTATCTCAGACATTCGCATTCAACAGTTTTCAAAACTTATTTATATATAATCTAATTTATAAATAAAAAAAACAAAGTTTTAAGTTAAGACAATAATAAATATGTTTATCTTTATTGAAAGAAAAACGTAGAAAATGTTATTATGGGTATAGTTGATGCAAATAAAGTGTGCAGTACACAAAAAAATGCAAACAAATTATTTCTAAAAGTAGCAATATTTTAAAGAGATAAAGGTGGTATAAGGAAAGACATGAGCAAAGTAGAGGTATGCAAAAGAGCACAGTTCAGATATTGTTAATTCAAGCGGTTTTATACTATATAAATATATATATATTTATATTAAAAACTGTCACAGCAAACATAACACTGGCTGCTACTACTTACAAACATGCACACGTGGGTGAGGGTTAATGAATCTGCCGTTTTCTGAGGGTATCTGCGTATGGAGGACCAGGAGTGCAAAAATTAAAAATAAATAAATAAATAAATACATGTACAAAGAAATATATAAAACAAACATAAATAAATAAATACAAAAATAAATATGCAGAGAAATATAAAAAACAAACATAAATGAGTATTGCAACTTTGATTTCTTTATTTTTGTATTTAAATATTTTTAAAACTTTTATTTATTTCTCTATTTAATTATACATTTTTATTTATTCTTTTATTCATTTCCACATTTATTTATTTATTTATGTATTTATGTGAACATTTAATTATTTTTTTACATTTATTTATTTATACATTTATTTATTTAAACGTTTATTTATTTCTACATTTATTTTTTCCACATGTATTTATTTATGCATGTATTTATTTCCACACGTATTTATTTCTACATTTATGTGCCTAATATGTTAATGAGGAGGGGGCGTGTTTTTCTTCAGCCGTAGCAATGGAGCACAGAGTGGCAATGCCACAGCAGTGCACACACGTGCTCCGAGGCCAAAACAGTCACATCCCCCGCTCCCACAAAATGACACGCAAGGGAAGAGCGTGGACGCGATTCCGAGTGCCTCTGCATGCACCCACAGGATAAGCATGCACACTCTTCACCCCGAACATCGCGCCACAAACCGCTCGGGATTCCCGCACACACCACAGAAACCGCATCTTTAACAGGTCTGGTAACAGACAGTGAGACACGATAGGGTGTGCACATAAAATACACTGATCATATTTAATAAACGCCATATGCAGCTGACAGATCATTGATAGAGCTTGATGTCAACGAGGATTGTGCACGATAAGGAGAAAAACCACACGCACTTTCACTGATGCCCACAAGCATATTGAATATTGCGTTTGAAACGCGACTGAAAATCACTTTAATATTCGCGTTTCTTAATTTTGTATGAACAACGCGTGATGTAATCATTCATATTAGATGTGGGCTCAGTCTCCTCTTCCAACGTGTCGGGACCGACACTCAAACCTACCATGCCTCTTCAGTGAATGAAATGCCTCACACATTTTGGAGCGTCTCTGTCATAACTGCTTGTATAATGCAAGAGTAGCCAAACTAACTTTACAAACATGTACAGCATTTTCTTTACCCGGCAAACACCGAAGTCTGTGTTTCATGTATGTGAGTGGAGAGAAGTTTTTGTCTAGCATTTTTTGTCTAGTCATATACAATACTGTCTTATAGTTTTATAAACATATTTTATGTTTGGCCAAATGTTGGAAAGACGAATATAAGTACATCTGTCAATCATCATTATTGCGTAGTGGGGCTATATGTGCGCTGTGAATAGCAGCATTCGTACAGATATTTGTGTTTTTGTGTGCGTCATTGCATGAATGTGAGTATACACCAGTTTTAAATACAATCTTTGTCAATTAAAACCTGTTTCAGTTATGTTTTTTTGTCATTATTAAGAGTATTTAGATTTATTGTGAACGGTTAAAATAGCGCATTTGGCACGGTTTACCTCAGAGTTACCTCAGAGTTTTTTCATATTTCGGGTTTTTGGTAATAATAGGCTACCACGATGTATCCATCCTGCTTCCTTATATCTGAGTTATTTATACGCTGCAAGATGGAAAATTGTTTTATGTGGAATGATTAATTATTTAATGTCGAACATGCTGTCATTACAGTTTTTATTGCTTTTTAGTTTTATTATGCTTGATATCATATCATGTATGTTATTATTGTAATGGCTTTGATATCATATGTTCATATTTATTTTGTAATTGTACTAAATAGTGTGGTTTAGTGTAATGAAGTGATCCTGTTCTGACAGACATACAAGAAATCCTCCCCTCTTCCAGGTACAACCTCAGCCAAATGAAAGGAAAATATTGAAAGCTAGATTGCCACAAACTTTATTCCCTGTGAGATGATGAAAACGTTATGTGATGCACTACTACATTATGTATGAATTTTATAATGAATCGTAGAGAAGCATTTTCTTATCATTCGATATGACGTGAAAACACTGTATTTATCGGATCGCTTTCATATTCCGGTCTCAGCTATTGCCTGTACATGTTATGTTTTAAAGCGTGTACTGAATTTTGTCTTTTAATATCACTGTCTTACTCCGCGTAATGTAGTGTCCTTATAATGTTTTACTATTGGAGAACACTTAACGCGAAATTGTTGCCTTTATATTCTATGCCTATCTGCTTGCCTTTACATACGCCTGCATTTTGCCATAACTATTATGATGTGTAAAGGACAGAAAGCAATGACCATTGCCTGCTGATAGCGAGGTCTCCGACTGGACGAGCCGTGTGTTTCAACTTGCGCTGGTGTTTGAGAGGGGCACCTTGGAAGAGGAGACTGAGCCCACACATCAGGCACACGAATGACCACATCACGCGCCGCCCACACAAAACCAAGAAACGCGAACACTAAAGTCACTTTCAGTCGCGTTTCAAACGCAACACTCAATATGCCTGTGGGCATCAGCGAAAGTGCGTGTGATTTTTCTCCTTATCGTGCACAATCCTCGTTGACATCAAGCTCTATCAATGATCTGTCAGCTGCATATGGCGTTTATTAAATATGATCAGTGTATTTTATGTGCACACCCTATCGTGTCTCACTGTCTGTTACCAGACCTGTTAAAGATGCGGTTTCTGTAATGTGTGCAAGAATCCCGAACGGTTTATAACGCGATGTTCGGGGTAAAGAATATGCATGCTTATCCTGTAAATACATACAGAAACACTCAAAATCACGTCCACGCTCTCTCCTTGCGTGTCATTTTGTAAGAGCAAAAGATGTGACTGTTTTGGCCTCAGAACACGTGTATACACTACTGTAGCATTGCCACTCTGTGCTCAATTGCTACGGCTGAAGAAAAACACGCCCCCTCCTCATTAACATATTAGGCACATAAATGAAAAAAATAAATACGTGTGGAAATAAATACATGCATAAATAAATACATGTGGAAAAAATAAATGTAGAAATAAATAAACGTTTAAATAAATAAATGTATAAATAAATAAATGTAAAAAAATAATTAAATGTTCACATAAATACATAAATAAATAAATAAATGTGGAAATGAATAAAAGAATAAATAAAAATGTATAATTAAATAGAGAAATAAATAAAAGTTTTAAAAATATTTTAATACAAAAATAAAGAAATCAAAGTTGCAATACTCATTTATGTTTGTTTTTTATATTTCTCTGCATATTTATTTTTGTATTTATTTATTTATGTTTGTTTTATATATTTCTTTGTACATGTATTTATTTATTTATTTATTTTCAATTTTTGCACTCCTGGTCCTCCACATCTGCGTGCGTGGGTTCCGGGCAGGTATGCTTTTCCTCCAGGGCCGGGTTTCCCGATAACGATTGAACTTAGCACTTAAGAGCAGTTTCTACGAGCTACTTAACGAACATTCGTTGTTCATTTACGTGTGGAAACCGGGCCCAGACCTTGACGCTTTGTGTGTTCGACTTAAAATGGTGCGGCGCTGACTGGTCGGTGTATGACATCAGAGCACCGCGAGAGCAAAGGTAAAGTCGGACCATTTGTAACATTTCGACTTGCTCTCGCGGTACTTTGATGTCTCCGGTGCCGAACTGTCTGCGCAGCGCCACATAGAAACGCCCTTTGACTCTTTACAGCAGAGTACCAGCAACATGAGAAGTGGTGGCATGCAGAAGAAAGTGCGCAGTACGCTAAAATATAAAGTGTCTGTACTGCGAGCACTGGTTTAGTTATTTACATTGTGTGTTGCTCTTTCACCATTGTGCACCCGCGCACTCGCTCTGTAGTTTGTAGCTCGCGCTCCGGCTTCTGTAAACAATGGCCGTTTCTTAATACCAAGTAGGGGAGAGTGGGGCAAATAAGCCAGTGGGTAAGTTGACCCACCCCCTTTATCTAGGCAACCATACAGATTTGTAGCCGTGTGACCACAAATACAGGTAGCAACCATAATTTCTATTTGGCTATGTTAAAGCAACACTATGTAGTTTTTTACCTTTAAATAATGTCTCTAAAATTATTTCAGTGATAGAACAACTTTTAACTGGACAAACTGTATGTTGCTGCAACCTAAGCAGCCTCCTAGCTGCTACAAGCACACTCTGAAAGTGGTGGTGGAGGGTAGGAAACACAGCCCCACCCCTCCACTGCCTGTCTGATACCAGGCACTGTTGCACTTTTCAACCACATGGCGGAGCTGTAAGTAATTTTTTACATGGAAACTACATAGTGTTGCTTTAAAGAGAAGGACAAATTAAAGAGTTATGATTAAAGTGATTTTTTTTACAAAAAGCTGTTTTTATCCTATCAAAGTAAAATGTATACACACCAGGTTGTTATGTCAAAGTAGATTTATTCAGGTCTAAATATTTATACCATAAATATTGGTGATAGGCTAATGTATGAAACCATGTGAATGATTTAGCTAAAGATTAGCCTGAATTACTAAGCTAGGCAGTTTTCCCAAAATGGTGGCTGTGGGGCAAAGTGAACCAGATGGGGTAAACAGAAATGCGTGTGTCTCATGGCGAATGCGTGGGACTTGAGAGCCCAGCTAGGTTATATCAACATATGTCAAATTACGTTACCCGATATCCACTTAATTTTAGTTATAAACATTCATTTAAAATAACTTACAGCGTATGTAGTAGGCCTAGATTTGCATTTAAACAAAGGAACTGCAAGGGTGGGAATTAAAACACCACACGCTGGTCAAAACTTGAAAAACCGGTTTTCTTTTGATTCGCAGAGAGGTAATCGATTAGAATTGGGGGTTGGCAAAGAATTGTCAGACCTGGGGGTGGGTGGTTTTTAATTTCTTGACTTTCTGTGTCACTGGTAGCTGCTAAAACTAGACGCATTACATTTTGGAATGAACTTCCTTCATGTCGTTTTATTTATAAACCGTAAAAAATATTTTCTGAATTTGTAAGTAAAGTTAGCATTAAATATGTTTTACAATTTTAAATGAATTTTTGCTTTTATTATAATTATAACTTAAATAACTGTAAATATTTATTAAAAATAATATTACACATTTTTTATCAAAAAGACAAATAACTCGATTCTCATTAATAATAGGCATGGAAAACAAACTTCTAATTTTCAAAGCCTCATACAGCTTGTGCCTATCTGCGTCGAACTTGAGAGCGCTTTAAGCGTTTATTGTGTCTTTCAGCACATTACATATGTGACCCATTCTGTCTAAATGAGTGGGATGTTTTCAAATACTCTATTAATTAAACATCTATTACGTTTTCTGAGAGTGAAATGATTAATACTAAGATGCATGTCATGTCTGACATCTTGGTTTCGGTTTAAAAACATGCAGGAATTTGAAAATAAAATGCAGGACTTGCTTGATGTTTAAAGAGTTATTAAGAGAGATAAAGTTCGGGACTGATTTATGTTAAAAAGTTATTAAGATCAACAAGACTCGCGCTGACTGACAGATCCGTAACGCAACGCACAGACACGCAAGTACCTGCACTGACAGAACAGTAAAAAAACATCTGTTTTGGCAAGAATTTACGAAAGGATATTGAGCATACAACAAACTTGCTAAGCTCATTATTAAATATGTCCATAGCCTACAGCGTTTGCGCGAACAGAACGAACTGTTTAAAAAAACTTTCTCATTAATCTTCATCTAAATTAATAAATAATCAGATATTCGTTCATAATTTCAAATAACAGTATGCTCTATTATTTAAAAGTCAGTTTTGACTAAGTTCAAAACAAGCAAAATGATTTTAAACAAGGTAATTAGAAAGATGTAATTCAAATGTTTCAGTTGCTATTTACTAACTTTTTTTAATGTTAATTGCAATTCATGTCATAATAATCTTCAGTATAAATTTTGCTTTTAAAATGTTACATTTTCATATTTTTATCTATTTACTTGTTTATTTTATATTCACCTAGATTGACAATGAAGCTGGCTTTAACTTGAAGTAATTAAAAGATCATCTGTGACCGAAGTCACGGAGACACGGAGTTATTAACGAATATTTTATTATCAGAGTGCAACATTTTATCAAGGTTTTCTGGTCTTGTGTAATTAAATAAAAAAAAACTAAAAGGGTAATTTTTTACAGTTGGATTAAAAGAAGTTTGATATTAGCAGCGTTTTAAAACTAATTCCAAAACATCTCGAGTTTCTAAATAAGGGACGCGCAGAAAATGTCATTCATGTAATTTTATAGATTACACTCATTCATTTCACACACATATTATACGTGCTTTAAGGGCTTTATATTTAGCTGTTACAGTAAACACTTGATTATGTCTGGCCGAATATTTTTTCTGTTATTCGGATGAATTCATTATTCGTTTTAAAGCCATTATCCGTGCCCTTCCGAATAACGTATTCGGCTTCGGGCACATCCCTAATATATATATATATATATATATATATATATATATATATATATATATATATATATATTTGACGAATGCTTATCAGTACATTACTTTTTTGTTTCTTCAACTTTAAAGATGAATATTCTCCTTTAGAGATGGGCAATTTTTTGCAATAGCACATTATATTCAAAATTTTGAGCTCATAAAAAAAGATTTTTTGCTTATTTAAATTACTTGTTTATGTTTTTATGCACGTTTAGTTTTGGTGCAATTTCCCAAAAGCTTATAATTAGGAAATACACACAACACGCTTACCTTATATTTTCTTATATTTCTACTTATATTCCTACTGTTCAGTAATGCAGAAAAGCGCAACACAACCATGTTAAAGCTATTAAAACGTTCAGATGCAAAAATGAACTAAATTTAAAATTAGATAAACTAGTTAATGATATTGCGTAAATGCGCTCCGTCTCTTCAAAGGTCTTCGCGAGTTAAGGCCACTACACAATGGTCAGACAGACAGCGTCTGTTGGACTCTGTCTGACCAGTGTGAAACCCCTGTTGGCAGTTGTTGGATCAAAGTAAATTAGACTTTAGAATGTGGTTGTCTGTTGGTGTCTGTTGGTATCTGTTGGTGTCTGTTGGAGTTGGTAGTTGTCTGACCAGTGTGAACTGGCCTTTATTTTGTTATAAGACTCAGTTATCATACATCACGTCTCTTGTACTGTAAGTACACGTAAAAAAAAATAAGACAAATGATGCGCGTTTGAGTCGGATTTTTATGAAGAATATGTGACTGTTTATGTAACAGGCAAAGAAAACTTCGCCAACGAAATGTTTGCAAAAAAAGCGTGCATTTGTATGACATCAAAGTCTATCGCCTAAACACAGAAATTCCGTGTCATGTTACTTCAATTTCATACAGTATACGCTCAGCATGAAGTCAAGCACACAAATGGTCGTCAGTATGGCCTACATGAAACACGACTGCCATCTAAAGGTTTTTGTATTTCCTGCGTCCCCCACCGAACCCCCCTTCTGCGGGATCTCGCAGAATTTCGGAAGTGCTCGCGGCATTCTGCTCTCAGAGACATGCATTTTTAAAGGCCACATCTGTATGGTCCATGAGCTCAGATGGTTTGCTGTCACCCAGTCCTTGAGGTGAGAAAAGCCTGCTGGCTCTATCAGCATCTGACAGTTTAAACATTTTCAACAGGTGGGTTTTAAGTGCTGTATACTTCTAATCTTCGGGAGGATTTGTAAGAAGGCTCACTACCCTGAATGCTGTTGAATTTCCGAGAGCAGACTTAGTAATATAGTAGTAATATTTTGTTGTATCTGTGGTGATCTCACGCAACGCGAAGTACGCTTCAGTCTGGACTTACCATGCCGATGCTGACGATTCCCAGAATTCGGGGAGTTTGAGGGTGATAGTGTTCGCGGTCATGATCGCGTCGTTTCTCTGGATACGTCCAGCAGACTAATGTCGGGGTCACCAGTGTGGAATTTGCAAGAGACAACTTCTCAGTTTGAGCACACAAATGCGTGTTTCATTTATTTCTAGGTAAACAAAAGATAAATTCATCGCTCATCAGCATCATCCCTACATTTAAAGGGACCGCAATTCCTGAACAGTTATGAAGAAACACAGAAACACTACTGTTAATAACAAAGGTGAATTATGTCTTTCACATTCACTACAAGATAAAGAATTTACAAGCGTGGGGAGAGCCTTCAGCACACGGACAGCACCATTATTGGTTTGAAAAGCATTACATAAAAACTAGGGATGCACCGATAGGATTTTTTTGGGCCGATACCGATTCCGATTTAAACAGACAACTTCTGGCCGATACCGATGCCGATACCGATATTAAACACTTGTATACAATACTATACAGTTGGTCTATTAGCTAGTTTATTTCTGCATCAAATTATTTTTACTGAACATGGATTGGATCTAATTAACATTCAATTGACTGACATAATAAGAGAGGCACAAATTAAGCTAAAACAAATATAATAAGACAGCATGACAACCTTCAAAGGTGGTTTTTGCTATTCAGCATTTATTTGATAAACAACATTAACTCATTTTTTTTTTACATATAATGGATTTCTTTATGCAGTTAATTAATAAACAATCGGTATCGGCCTTTCTCGTGCTATTGCCGATATGCCGATGGTTTCAAATTTATCAAAAATCGGCCGATAAATATCGGCGGCCGATACATCGGTGCATCACTAATAAAAACAGTTCTCATCTCATCATATCCACAGGTACAAAGTCATCATATACAATAAATCCGTGGAGTAACATTTAAAAAAAAGAAAAAAAAATTCATAATAATCTTTTACATTTTAATCCTTTGATTTTTCATATTTTAAAACGTTTATGTGCTGCTGCGCATCCATGTGATAAGCAAATGCGCGTGGTCGTCCCATTTATAGGCGCATTACTAACACACTCATGAAATAACAAAAACAATATTGCGCCATTGACTTTAGACTTTACACCAGGTTTTGTTGGTCAATGGCATAGTCTTTTTAGTTGCCTCAAAATAGCAACGCACCAACAATGCACCTGAACACACCTCATGTTCAGACCAGAATGACCATGTGCGTAAAATTGGGTGCAAATGCATTTGCTATTTAAACAACGTGGCTTCAAACCTGAAAATGAAAATTGCGCCGTGTTGAAACTAGCAAAAGACACTTGCGTCGCGCATTGCGCTGCATTGTGCCGGGTGTATAATAGAGCTCTTAATCTTTATATAAGTTCTACAAAAACTTTTGTACTGCTAAACTAAAATTATTTTGCCTTAATAAAGTGTGTAAAACATACAGTGGTTAAAATAATTTTTTTCTACTTTTCATTTTTTTTAAAGCTTACAAAATGTATCAATAATCATCGCTATAAAATGATATAGCACGTTATATGGATGATAAACATTTTAACTGTATTGCCCAGCCCTAATTTAGATACTAAATTAGTGCAGTAGTGAACAGTCCTTATTCTGATATTACTCAGAGGCCCAGTTTCAGTCAAGTCTTAAAGAGCCAGTAAGATCCAAATTTTAAGCTTCCTATCACTGTTTATAAGTCCCGGACAACAGGTTTAAATGCATGCAAGATCAAAAACACTGTCATTTTCTCAAAATATAAATTTAATATTACCCCATTTCTCAGAGATCCCCAAACGATTCATGTGAAGCGATTCGTGAGTCTGCCTAAACCACACCTTTCAGTAGCCCACTCTGCTCTGATTGGTCAACTGACACAGTCTCCGCAAAGACCAACAATAGTGCAACATGTACTGACCTAGTGCTTACATGACTTACTGAGAAGACATTAGCGACATCAATACACATTATTCATCATTAATCCAAGTAATAAAAACCACCACAGACACAAACATTTTACACTCATTTAAGCAAGTATGTAGCTAACCGGGCCCATAGCAAAACACACATCATTCATCATTAGTCCAAGTTACAAAAATGCAGACAGACACTAACATTTTTATACTATTCAATACATATGAAGACTCGTTTCAGTTATTCAGAGTTGACTCCCTATTTTGGAAGCCAACAACTTTATTATGTGTGCACTTTTTTTGGTTTAACTACTGTAGATGTGCACCATAAAGTGAGGAGTCATGTAAGCTCTTTGTGATGAACTTGTTTAATGTGTACTTCCTTAGGTTTCCGCACACTCTGTTCTCCTAGTCCCTGCCCCGTATTGATTCTTAAACAGACAGTACACTCACATCTATGAATATAGGTTAAACCAATATTCTACATCCTTCTCTTTTTTGTTTTGTTTTATGCAAGAACATAACATGAACTAACATAAAGGAAAGGTGCAACATAACAATGAACAGTAACATCATGCACCCATGCTCCTATATTTAAACAGAACATACTGAGAAAGTAATCAGGTTGTGACAAAGTCTTTAAACCTAGAATTAGGTTTGGACACTCTTCCTGATCGAGTGACCACCAATGGGGCCTGTAAGCCTGAACCATCATGCCTGGAACTATCAGTATTTTGTGGTATTGCCATGTTACATTCCTTTGTTGAAGTGTCCTGTGGGACTACAGTACATGGTCTTGCTTGGGTTTCTGAGGAGATTGTGGGCACTGACAAGGTGGTAGTAGGACAATACGACTAAGCTACCCATAGGAGAGGGCAGCGGTTCCATACATAGGTCTTACCATTAGATTGGACAACATAGCTGTTAGGTTGGCAGGCCTTTTCAGAAACTTTAGGCAGTTTGTCAAATCCACTGGTTGTCTCCATCCTTACAGTCTGTACAGGCTCCAAGGATGAAAGACGTCTGGCTGATTTGTCATGGCTTATCTTTCCTCTTTGTCTGTGTGCAAACAACGCAGCCTGAACATCAGTTTTAACTCTTGGCATTAGTTGGGAGGGTACCATGGGGATCAGAGATCTGGTGCGACGTGACACCAAACGTTGCGCTGGAGAAGGCATGCCATCCCTGGGTGTATTACGCAGGTTGAGCAGGGCTGCATAAATGTCAGAACCATCACGTGCACACTTCTTTAGGAGATGCTTTGCTTACCTGACAGCACGCTCTGCCAGACCATTAGATCTGGGATAATTGGGACTGCTTGTGACATGTTGAAAATCCCACAGATGAGCAAAGTCTTTGAATTTCCTACTTGAAAATGCTGTTGCATTGTCTGTCATCAATTGGTGGGGAATTCCATGTACAGAGAAATGCTGTTTCAATTGTTTGATTGCATTATTACTGCTCAGATTTGGAAGAACATCAAACTCCCACCAGCCAGATTATGAATCCACCAAGACAAGGTAATTTTTGCCTGCCCATTCGAAAATATCAGCTGCTGTGATGGACCACGGACTGTCTGGTATCTCGTGAAGTTGTAAGGGTTCTCTCATCTGGTGCTGCCATAGCGCATTGCATGGAGCACATCTGGAAACTTCTCTTTCAATGTCACTGTATATGGTTGGCCAGAACATAGTTTCACGTGCCCTTTGCTTGGTGGACTGAATGCCAGGATGGCCTTGATGAAGCTGTGTCAAGTAGTATTTCTGTAGAGAATGAGGAATAACATACCTCTGACCTCGCAGAATCAATCCATCATCCACTGTTAGTTCATCCCTCATAGCATAGAATGAACGGATGTCATGTGGGACCTCCTTGTAGGAGCCAGGCCACCCAGCGCGGATGGTGTCCATGAGGTGTTTGCAGACAGCATCTGCTTGTGTGCTGTGCCTAAGTTCCTCAATCCTTCTGGACGACAAAACCCTTTCCAGAGCTAAAACATCAAAGTCCTCAATGGCTTCAGGGCTGTCTGTGGTGGGGAGGTGCGCACGTGAAAGAGCATCAGCAACATACAGTTCACGGCCTCGTTTATAGATCACATTTAGATGGTAGCGCTGAAGCTTGAGCATTATTCGCTGAAGACGCACAGATGCTGTATGCAGAGGCTTTCTTAGTATCGTTATAAGTGGCTGATGGTCTGTCTCCAGTCACTGGGCGGCCATAGATGTAATCATGGAACTTAACAAAGGCAAAGACTAATCCCAAGAGTTCTTTTTCAATCTGTGCATAGCGCACTTCAGTGTCAGTGAGAGCTCTCGATGCAAAGGCAACAGGTCTGCCATCCTGGAGACAGACTGCACCGAGGCCATGCTGTGAAGCATCAGCAGACAGTGTTTACTGGCTTGTGCACATCAAAATACTGTAGGACATGTCAATTGTTCCTTGAGTGTCTCAACAGCAGCAGAATGTTGTTCAGTCCAACACCATTCTACGTCTTGGCACAGGAGTTGACTGAGAGGAGATGTTATCTCACTGTAACAATGTATGAACTTTGAGAGATAATTGGTCATGCCAAGAAACCTCTGCAAACCATTTTTGTCTTCTGGAATAGGCATATGACAAATGGCCTTAGTTTTGTCTGGGTCGGGTTTTACACCTTTATCCGTGAGAAGGTGGCCCACATATGGCACCTCTGAGACCCTGAAACGACATTTTGTGGGGTTCAGTTGCATATTTATGGCTCTGACATGATCTAGGACACATTTAAGGCATTTGTCATGTTCCTCTACAGAAGAGCCCCAGACCAGTATGTCATCCACAACTATTTCACATGGCTGTCCAGAAAAGAGCTGTTCCATACATCTCTGAAAAACTTCACTTCCGATGGAAATTCCGTACGGCATTCTTAGAAATTTGAATCTTCCGAGTGGGGTCATAAAAGTTGTGAGATTTGAAGATTCCTCATCCAGAGGATCTAGTGTGCTGAAGACCTTTCCCTGTGACATATCAGCGATCACTTGTTCAATAGTCTTTAATGGGTGATGAGGCCTCAAGAGAGCTTTATTAAGATGCACAGGGTCGATGCAAATGCGTACTGAGACATCTTTTTTGACTGCAGCTGCCATAGCAGACACCCAAGGGGTTGCTTCCTCTACTGGCGAGATGATGCCCAGTCTAGTCATTCTTTCCAATTCTTTGGCAACTTTGTCTTTCATGGCCAGCGGGATCCTCCACCACACACAGTGGGGTGCACTGATTCATCTAGGCGCATGTGATAAGTGAAGCTTGCCGATGCTGTCAGTACAAAATAAATCCTCATAATCTGTCATCTCAGGAGCCTGTTGTTGTGCAGTATGTACCTCTGGGCTGAGTTGGATGAGATTTAACCTAATGCTGTCTTTTAAGCCTAAAAGGCTTTTAACGTTTCTGTCCACTATATGGAATAGCAATTCATCAGCTGAGAGGATGAGGGTGGCAGTACCCAGTGTCTGAATTGTTTGACCACCATAGGCTATCAGGTTTACCCTATTTGACTGATCAATTTGAGCTTTGGGGTCAACATACTGCAATGTGAATAGGGTCATGACATTACATTTAGCACCAGTGTCTATTTTCAATTTGACCTTTTTGTTGCAGGTTGTTAAGAGAGTGGTGAAAATGTCTCCTTTATTTACCATCAAATCCACGCATTCACAATGAAAATGATCATGTTGGTCCACACCTTCCACTTCATTTATCCTATGCGGGTTTTTTCCGCCAGTTCCACTAGATGGCGCCATCCATCCACCTGTGTTTTGAGGCTTGGATCTACAGCACTTGGCAAAATGATTCCATTTGTTGCATGAGTTGCAGCTTTTGTTAAAAGCTGGGCATTTGTTGCGCTCAGTAGCGTGCTCACCACCGCAATTGTTACATCGCCTTCTGTTCTGCTGCACTGCAAACACTTCTGTTTCTTTTTTTAGTTCTTTAGTGCCCCTTTCAGAACGCTCAAACAGCATACATATTCTAATGGCTGATTCTAATGTCAAATCTTTTTCCCGTAATAACTGTGCACGAACTGCATCGTTGTGGATGCCACAGACAATTCTGTCACGTATTAGTTTATCTGTCAATGCACCAAAATCTAATTTCTTTCCCAACAGTCTTAAGGTGGCCACATAAGATTGTATGCCTTCATCAGGTTTTTGCACCGTGATATTAAATGCATGCCTGTCCATTATTAAGTTCCGTTCTGGTAAGCATATCTCATCAAATTTCTTAATTAAGAGATGAGGATCCTCTTTGTCCTCATCCTTTTGAAAGTGAAATGACTCGTATTTATCTAGTGCATCCGAACCTGCTAAGTTTAGGAAAGTGTAAGCTTGCACCTTTTTTGATTTGTCTGAAAGTCCTGCTTGGCTGTACACTTCCCATTCCCTCTTGAATTTCAACCAGTTGTTAGCGATGTCATTATCAAAAACTAGCGGTTCTATGCTTCGTAGATTTTGTGCCATGATTCGTCAGCGATCCCGCTTCTGACACCATGTAGATGTGCACAATAAAGTGAAGAGTCGTGTAAGCTCTTTGTGATGAACTTGTTTAATGTGTACTTCCTTAGGTTTCCGCACACTCTGTTCTCCTAGTCCCCACCCCGTATTGATTCTTAAACAGACAGTACACTCACATCTATGAATATAGGTTAAACCAATATTCTACAACTACTTTGCACATTGTTTACATTGATGGACAGCTACATGATACACTGCAATACAGGTAATTTTCGATTTTGCATCTGTGTGGCTCTTTAAGCTGAGTACCAGACTAAAATCATGTTCTGACACATCTTAAATAGAAATTTCATAAAACTTGTCCTGACATTTCTTAAACATATCAGTAGCTACGTTTACATGGACACATTTTGCCTCCATCGGATTAAAATCCTTCCGATTAATAAATCCTATCATAGCGTTTACATGAACACTTAATAATGTGATCGGATTGATGTGTGTATTTATATGACACAAGATTACATCAGATTTTCACTAGGGGAGGGATAGAACACCGTGTCTCACTCTTTGCTGATGACCTTCTGCTTTATGTTTCAAATCCTGTCGGCTCGATCTCTAATTTGCTGCATATTTTTGACACTTTTGGATCCTTTTCTGGATATAAGCTCAATATAAATAAAAGTGAATGTTTCCCAGTAAATAATTTGGCTAAACAAATTCTGGCTGGGATGTTACCATTTCAGATATCCTCCACAAAGTTTCGTTACTTGGGAGTAATTATTTCACATTCCTTTGATTTATTATATCAGTATAATTTCTCTAAACTGCTCACACAAGTTAAAACAGATTTGCAACGTTGGGATAAACTACCTCTTACTTTATTTGGTAGAATCCAATCAATTAAAATGAATATTTTACCTAGGTTTTTATTTCTTTTTCAGACTCTCCCAGTTGTTTTACCCAAGTCCTTTTTTAAACTTTTGGATGGGATTATTTCTATTTATATATGGCAGGGCAGACCTCCTAGGTTAAAGAAGACATATCTTCAGAGACATAAAAAAGATGGGGGTCTTGCGCTGCCTAATTTTTTGATTTATTACTGGGCAGCAAATATCAATAAAATTCATAGCTGGTATAATTCTCCGCATTTAGATTGGTGTAGGCTAGAAGCACAGTCCTGCCCTTCATCTTCGCTTTCTGCCTTGGTATGTGCTCCTCTTTCCAACCGCCCCTCAAAGTTAACTACTAATCCAGTAGTATGTACCTCTCTTAGGATCTGGAGGCAGTTTAGACAACATTTTAAGCTTGCTAATGCCTCTCTTTATGGACCTATCTGCAATAATCATTTATTTGTCCCCTCAACCTTAGATTCTGTATTCGTTTCATGGAAAATTAAAGGCCTCGTGAATTTTTCAGACTTATTTATTGATGAAATTTTCTCTACTTTTTCTGAGCTTGCTGAAAAATTCAGTTTACCACAATCTAATATGTTTTCGTTTTTTCAAGTACGCAGTTTCGTTCAATCTCATTGTCCCTCGTTTCCGGATTTGCCTGAATCTTCTTTACTTGAGAAGTGCTTAGTACAGAACTATAGGTCTGTATCCTCCCTATATCATTTAATTCTTCCTTATGTTCTGCCTTCTTCCTCTCGCTTTAAAAATCAGTGGGAAGAAGAACTCGGCTGTAGTCTAGATTTGGAATGGTGGGAATTAGCTGCTTCTAGAGTAAACTCTTCATCATCCTGTGCCAGATTGAGTCTGATTCAATTTAAAGTTTTTCATAGAATTCATTTTACTAATCTCAAATTAAGTAAATTATTTCCAGATGTAGAGGCTTCTTGCAATAGGTGCTCTATCGCTCCTGCTGACCATACCCATATGTTTTTTCATGTTCGAAACGTAAAAAATTTTGGTATTCCTTTTTTGATACTTTTTCTAAAGTTTTGAATATCCCACTTGAACCGTGTCCTCTGATTGCTACTTTCGGTGTTCCATCGGCCCTGAATATAAACACAAAAAGTATGCCAATGTTCTTGGCTTTGCCTCGCTAATAGCTCGCAGACGAATTTTATTTCATTGGAAATCTTCTAAATCTCCTCCCACTTTTTCATGGCTAGAAGATTTGTTATCTTTTCTATACATTGAAAAAAATTAAGTTTGCTTTAAGAGGTTCCAATGACAAGTTTTATAAGGAATGGGGTCCTCTACTTCAGTGGTTCTAAAACTGGGGTCCGGGGCCCCCAGGGGGGCCACGAAATGGTGCCAGGGGGGTCCCAGTTTTATGACATTTTATAAAACACATTAATTTATCATGAATTCTGTAAAATTAAACCTAAAAAAAATGCAGGATTACTTTGTATAATTTAATGTTTTGTTTAATTAAAATTTGAAGTTTTAGAACTTTTTTTTTTCATAAATTTTCTTTGGGGGGGCCGCGAAGGAATGCACCGAACACAAAGGGGGCCTCACGCTGAAAAAGTTTGAGAACCACTGCTCTACTTGCTTTTGTTAAAAACACATCACTTACTTTTGCTGATCCTTAATATGTTTGTTTAATAATTCCACAGATTCATCCGTTTATTTTTCTATTAAATTTTTTATTCCTTTTTGTTATTATTCTATTCATTTATTTATTTATCTTTTTTTCAATTGAAATATGTATTTATTCTCCTCCTTCGGGGTGGGTGGGGGGTGGTGACTGAGGGTTGGGATTGTTCATGTTTGTGTCCACCCTTAGTACTTGTTAATGAGGGAAAAACAAAAGGAATTGATATTTGTATTTCATATATACAGTATGTATACATGTCTTTTTTATCTATTCCAATAAAAAAAAAAGATTACATCAGATTTGATAATTTGACATGCGCACATTGCACAAATATAGTTTCACGCTGTTTCAAGACTTGCTTTGTGCGTAAAAGCAGCAGCAAAAACATCCATTCATGTGTGCCCAAAAAGCGTATTTTACTTCACGCAGTGCTGCAGAGACCGTTCGCGAGAGCGAGTCCAAACACACGCGTTTGTGGATCAGAGAATAAATCATGGACTGACCGGACAACGCTGTCTTGTATCTCTTTATGGGGAATTGGAAGGATAATAGGAACAAGATTAACAAGACAATCACTTCTTGTGACTTCTTTCAACAAAACAAACTCGAGTTATTTGCGTCACATGTCATTACGGCAATTCTACATCATTGTACGTGTGAATATGCTCCACACTCCCGTCCTGTAGGTGGCGGAAATGCGCCTTTCAGTGGGTTTGCCAACCGCCATTAAAAAAAAGAAAAAATGGCACATGCGCAGAGCGTCCCAGTTTCAGTTATCCATCCGATCAAGTGTATACATGTCCTTTTGAGCAGATTACAAAAGGTATAAACCACCCCTAACAAGCGGATTTGATTTTTAATCAGATTGGCACATTTTAGTCCGATTGAGGTGTTTACATGGAGCATTTTTATTAAGATTGATCATTTAAGCGGATTACAAATGTCCATGTAACCGCAGCTAATGCCATTAAACTGCAAGCGGTTCAACCCGGCGCTCAGGTAGAATATATAGTTTGTGATAGGTGCTCTAGGGATAGGAAAAATCCAAAGACAAAAAAGCAGGTCTCAGGCACTCAGTCAAACATAAAAAGAGGAGAATGAATAAATAAAAAGCCTTTATTAGGTGTGGCTTAAGTCATATTAAAATAAATAAGCCAATATGTTTCAACCAACTGTCACACAGAGAAATGCAGGCAGACAGATGGTAAGTTAAATGCAGCTTTATTGATTGACAGGAGATATGGAATGGATAAATGTAAGCAGTATGCAATAGTTCTTCAGATGGGAACTTAGCTTGGTGATTGACTGAGTCTCTTTGGTTGCAGGTGGCTGATGAGGATCCTGGACTGGAAGTCCGACGAGGAATGACTGGAAGACAATGATGGGGAGAGTAACAGGTAAGTCCTTGAGGTAAGTAGTTCGATAGAGTCTGTGTCATTACTGATGAGACCAGACAATGAGTGGATGTGAGAGTGCAGGTAATAAAGGGTAGAGGTGATGAGGTTCAGGTGTAGATGATCAGTACTCAGGACAGTGAGAACGAGTGAGTGGAGTGAATGAGGATGACAGTGATGCAGTCCTGACAGTACCCCCTCCCTTCCAAGAAGGGTCTTGATGACGGTGGAGAGGGGTGAGTATGGCAGCAAGGTCTACCTCAAGGTCCTCAAGGTCGAGGACTGGGACGATCCGGATGATCGGAGTGGAACTGAGTGAGAAGTGAAGGATCTAAAACATCATCATGGGGAACCCAGGAACATTCCTCTGAACCATAGTCCTCCCAGTTGACTAGATACTCCAGTCAGGGACCTCACCACGGTGAGTCCAGGATGTTATGGACCCGGTAGATAGATTCTTCCTCTACAGGAATGGGAGGAGGAGGCACATCATCCGTGTCGGTGTCTGTGGGAGGAAGAGAGACAGGTTCAGTGTAAGGGTAAAGGAGAGATATGGAATGAGGGTAAAATCTTATACTGTGGTGGTAAGTTGAGCCGGTATATGACTGCGTTCAGTTGCCTCTGAATAGTAAAAGGGCCTATGTAACGAGGACTCAGCTTACAACATGTCCGGCGGAGACAGATGTCTCTGGTGGATAACCATACCTTTTGTCCAGGTTGGTACTGCACTCCGGTGCATAGGTGCGACAGTGGTTAGCTTGGTTCTGGTGCCTCTGCACAGCCGGTTGGAGTTGTACGTAGGTACCCAAAGCCTCTCGCTCTAGTGAAACCAGTAGTTGACAGCTGGAACTGCTGAGGGCACGTCAGATCAGGGGAACAGAGGAGGATGGTAACCCAGGATGCACTAAAAAGGGGTGAGGGTGGTAGTCAATTGAGGAAGCAAATTCTGGGCCTATTCAGCCAAGGGGAGATAGCGGCTCCAGCTGTTCAGGTACTGGTGGCAGTAGGTACGTAGGTAACGTCCAATTTCCTGGATCTTACGCTCATTCTGTTAGTTTGAGGGTGCTATCCAGAGGACAGACTCACGGTCACTCCAAGGAGCTCACCACACCTTAGATATGAATTGAGGTCCGCGATCAGAAACTATGTCCTCTGGAATACTGAAATTGGGGAACACATGATTGAAGAGGGCTTCCACTGCTTCAAAGGCAGTAGGTAGTTTGGGCAGAGGAATTAATTTGCAAACCTTGGAGAATCTGTCCACAACTACTATGATACAGGTATGGTTTTAGGATTTGGGCAGGCCTGTCATGAAGTCTATGCCTAAATGGGACCATGGCTGCTAAGGTATAGGAAGAGGGACCAAATTCCCCATGGGGAGCCTTCTGGGACTGAGCATACCTTGATGTACCGTGAAACATCCTGGAAGAGAGATGGCCACCAGTACGGATGACTGAGGAGCGAGAGGGTACACCTGCTACTTGGATGTCCAGAGCCAGGAGCACAGTGAGCAGAACTCAGAAGTTCAGTGCATGCTCAGGCACGAAGATGAGACCATCAGGGGTTTCTGGCAGAGTGGGATGAAGTTCTCCTGGTTTATCTGTTCGTCGATATCCCAGATGATCTGACTAGCGAATAGACTCCAGTGGAGGAGGCATCTACTTCGACAATGAAAGGGAGATTGGGATTAGGATGAACCAGAACTGGTGCGGACTGAAAGGCTTCTTTGAGGAGGTTGAACGGGGAGAAGACTTCTGGGGATAAGGACAATAATTTGGGTCGACCCTTTAACAAAGGGGTAAGGGGAACACTGATGAGACCATAATTATTGATGAATCTTCTATAAAAGTTGGTAAAGCCTAGGAAACGTTGTAGGTCTTTTACTGGAGAGGTTAAGGGCTGGGGGGTTCAGAATTGGTGAAGACGGTTATGACATGAGTCAAATGTGATGGTTCGTAACATAACCGTCGGTGGGGGGTGGGGGGGAGTTTTGCTCGTTTAAATGCTCGTGGATTGATGTGAAAGTGTCATTTTACTATAAAATCATGAATGTGATGCCAAGTGTGTTTTAAACAGTAATGACTTTTAGCAATTTAACAGAAAGCAATGAAATATTTAAAAAACACACTGTTGCCAGAAGACCTCGCTGTCACTCTCTGTCCAGCATAAATTCATCCTTTATTTATCATCTATCTTAATAACCTTCAGAGAAACAGATTTGTGCCATTGGCTTTTTACGTCTATAATTGTGTCTATATCTGTCATTACACGGACCAGAACATTATGAAAACAATGTGGATTAAACAGAGTCTTGAAGAGGTTTTGCTCATCGACTTCCGGTTAGATTGAGAGTGAGCATCGTGCATCAGAGCTCCGTCAGAGCTCCGTCGAGTTTATCATCCAAATCCTATTTTCTGACTACCTTGTTCCTATTTATATAATATAACATATTCGTTTGTCTCAAGAATACTTTACCGTGTCGACTATTGAGCAGTACTACCACGTAAAACGATTTATCACTGCTAAACACCCAGTGTTAGCATATAGCCCCCTAGCATCAACAAACAGGTGCCGGTTTTAGTTACCATTTTGCCGATCTAATGGCAGACTCATCCACTGTATGCTATTCAGACCTGTCCTCACCTGAGCGGGAAGCTGTGGAGCAGTTGATACCCGGTTATCGCAGATCCTACGCGACGTACAGCGCCCAGTTCACCCAGGCTCCAGACATCCACAAGCGACCGAGAAGTGCAAAAAGCGAACACCCTACGCGGTGCAGCTTCACGGATCGCGCTCGAGGGAACGGAGACGCCATCGCCCAGAATGAAAGCGATCGGGAAGCCGTGGAGGAGCCGCTGCCCGGCCGTCGCAGATTCAGCGTGCCTCACATCACACTGGCTACAGACGTCGGCAGGCGATCAGGGCGTGCTGCGAGTGAGCTTCCCTCGCGATGTAGCTTCACGGACCGCGTCCAGGCGACCGAAGACGCCATCACCCAACATGAAAGCGGTAAGACTGCGTTTGTTATTGTAACCTGCATTACTTGCCACATGTACAGTTTAGCTTCTTCCATCAGCACAGAGGGGTTTACTTGTGCTAAGTGTATTGAAGTAGTAAGGCTGACGGAGAAGATTGCAGAACTAGAAGCGCGCATCCAAACGCTAGTTGATGACAGCAATACCGCTAATGCTACGAACGCTAATACCGCTAATGCTACAAACGCTAATACCGCTAATGCTACAAACGTTAATACCGCTAATGCTACAAACGCTAATACCGCTAATGCTACAAACACTGTTTCGGGTGCGCCTAGTGTTAAACGTAATACACATAGCTCGGTTCCATCATCTGAGTCAAGGGGGCCGACTAACTGGGTGACTGTCAGGCGGCAAAGTCGTTTCCGGTGCCCACCCAAGACCCCCCTGGTAATTTCAAACAGGTTCGATATTCTAAGCAATACACCGACTGAGACGTCTGTTAAAAGTGCCTTGGTTATTGGAGATTCGATACTTAGGAACGCGAACATTGAGGCACCAGCCACCATAGTCGATTGTATACCGGGAGCCAGGTCTTCAGACATTAGATCAAAACTTAAAGTGCTGGCTAATGCTAAGCGTAAGTTTTCTAAAATTGTTATTCACGCCGGCACGAATGACACCAGACTCCGCCAGTCGGAGATCACCAAAGATAATATTAAAGAGATATGTGAAATCGCTAAAACAATGTCAGACAATGTAATATGCTCTGGTCCCCTCCCCGCCTACCGGGGGGATGAAACTTACAGTAGATTATTGTCTCTTCACGACTGGATGTCAAAATGGTGCCCTCAGCATAACGTAGGGTTTATAGACAATTGGAAGCATTTTCGGGGGAGACCTGACCTGCTAAAGAGAGATGGCCTCCATCCATCTCAGGAAGGAAGTGCGATTCTCTCTATAAATCTGACCAATAGTCTTACTTCGAATACAGTCTGACTATCCAGGGTACAAGTCAGGCAACAGACGGATCGGCTTAACCGTCCATCTGTTAGCTGCCGTGATATGTCAAGATCACTTATATCCCAGCACTTTGAGTCAATCTTACCAGAATATCAACACATTTCAACTGTATCTGTCCCCCGAACAAATAAATACAGAGCACCGCTTGCCACATCTGGTACAAATCTGATTAATATAAAATTAGAAAACAATACATTAACAGATGAACCTCGAATGTTAAAATTCGGCCTTCTGAACATTAGATCGCTTACCAATAAAGAACCTATTGTCAATGAAATAGTTACAGACCAAAACTTAGATGCACTCTGTTTAACAGAAACCTGGCTTAAAGCAGACGACTACATTAGTTTAAACGAATCCACCCCACAAGACTATTATTATAAACACGAACCTCGATTAAAGGGGAGAGGGGGTGGTGTAGCTCCAATATACAACAAAATTTTTAAAGTAAACCAAAAATCTGAAGTAAAATTTAAATCATTCGAACTAATGTTGTTAAATATGGAAATAACCGATCGTAACCACAAACAGCTCTCTTTTGCCTTAGCTACAATCTATAGACCTCCGGGCCACCATGCAGATTTCCTTAAAGAAATAACAGATTTCCTGTCTGAGCTTGTAGTCACTGTAGATAAAGCTCTTATCGTTGGTGATTTTAATATTCATGTGGATAACCCAAAAGATGCACTAGGACGTGCATTTATGGATGTTCTAAATTCTCTCAATATTTGACAAAACGTGACAGGGCCAACGCATACTCGTAAGCACACATTAGACTTAATTCTGTCACTCGGGCTCAATATTAATGACATCAAAATATCACCTCAGAGTGATGCAGTTTCTGACCATTACCTTGTGTCATACACTGTACTTCTAGATAGGATCACTCAATCCACAACATGCTACAGATTAGCCAGAACAATAATTTCCACCACTAAAGATAGATTTATTAGCACTCTTCCAGACCTGTCTCAAATTAAACATGTAGCAGATAACTGTGACGATCTAGATATTGTAATAGAAAACCTAAACAATGTCTGTTCTAACACATTGGATGCCGTTGCTCCCATTCGAAAAAAGAGAATCAAAGAAAAACCGCCAGCTCCATGGTATGATCATCACACCGCAGCACTCAAAAAGGCAACTAGGAAAATGGAAAGAAATTATAGAAGCACAAAGTTAGAGGTATGGCGTGCAGCATGGAAAGAGAGTGTTAAACAATACAGACAGGCTATTAAAACCGCCAGATCTACCTATCTTAGCAAGCTTATAAATGAGAATCATAATAACCCTCGTTTCCTCTTCAGCACCGTTGCAAAACTGACTAGAAATAAAGAACAAACAGAAACCAATAGTAAACTTCAACACAATAGTAACGACTTCATGAACTTCTTTTCTAACAAAATTACGGCTATAAGGGACAACATCGTAGCTACCCAGGCAGCCACCACTCTACCCATTAGTTCACTTAACACTAGACTACCATACGAACATCTTGATTCATTTAAACCTACTTCAATAGATGAGCTCTCTAGACTAGTTACATCATCCAAATCATCATCCTGTATATTAGACCCCGTTCCCACAAAACTGCTTAAAGAGGTATTCCCTGTAGTGTCAACCCCGGTTCTAAATATCTTTAACTCATCGCTAGAAATAGGATACGTTCCAACAGCTTTCAAACTAGCAGTTATTAAACCGCTGATTAAAAAAACCGCAGCTTGACCAGGGAGAGCTTAATAACTTTAGACCAATCTCAAATCTCCCTTTTCTTTCGAAAATATTAGAAAAGGTAGTGGCAAGCCAGTTACGCACATTCTTGACAAATAATAGTACATATGAAAAGTTCCAATCAGGATTCAGGCCCCACCATAGCACAGAGACAGCGTTGCTTAGAGTTACAAATGACCTCCTATTAACATCCGATCGTGGTGAAATCTCAATTCTTATATTATTAGACCTTAGTGCAGCCTTTGACACAATAGATCATACAATCTTACTCAATAGACTAGAAAACTATGTTGGTATCAGTGGTCAGGCGCTAGCCTGGTTTAGGTCGTATCTAACCAATCGCTATCACTTTGTTTATGTAAACGAGGAAGAGTCATATCACTCCCTGGTTAAATACGGTGTACCGCAGGGTTCGGTTTTAGGTCCTATCCTGTTCTCGTTATACATGTTACCTCTAGGAGACATTATCAGGAAACATAACATAAGTTTTCACTGCTATGCGGATGATACCCAGCTTTACATCTCCTCACATCCCAGCGAAACACACACGTTTTCTAAGCTAACAGACTGCCTTAGCGATGTTAGTGACTGGATGGCACATAACTTTCTTAAGCTGAACTCCAATAAGACAGAGATACTTATTATTGAACCGAATCGCTACAAACATAATATGTCAGATTACAAGTTGCACATAGATGGCTGCACTGTGGTGCCATCTTCCACGGTTAGGAACTTAGGTGTGATGTTCGACAGCAACTTATCCTTCGATAGTCATATCGCCAACGTCTGCCGCACAGCATTCTTCCATCTTAGAAATATCTCGAAAATACGCCATATACTGTCTACATCTGACGCAGAGAAGCTTATCCATGCTTTTATGACCTCTAGAATAGACTATTGTAACTCGCTACTCGGGGGATGCCATGCAAATCAAGTAAACAAGCTTCAGCTAGTTCAAAACGCTTCGGCAAGGGTACTTACTCGATCTAAAAAGTATGACCACATAAGCCCAATTCTGGCATCTTTACACTGGCTACCAGTTAAATATCGCATACAATTTAAAATATCACTAATCACCTACAAAGCTTAAGATGGCCTAGCACCCTCATATCTTAGAGAATTACTATCAGAATACAATCCATCACGCACACTACGGTCGCAAAATTCTGGTCTCTTGATTATCCCTAGACTATCAAAAGTGTCTAAAAGTGGAAGGTCATTTTCCTACTTAGCCCCTAAGCTCTGGAATGATTTACCAACCGATGTCCGAGAATCAGACACAGTCGATAATTTTAAATCTAGACTTAAAACTTTTCTCTTCAACAAAGCATTTGCATAATTTGTCTAGTAAAAGTACTTAACTCGAAATAGTTATCTGTACGGAACAAAGCACTCGCGGTCATAACACAGACCAACCAAATAAATAAATAAAAACCTTATCTTAACCTATAGTCGGATTGCGATTTTGGAACTTTCGTGTTCTTGTGAATAGTATGCCATACAAACCCGTTTGCCACTGAACCTGCATTAACGACGACAGTGGGGCTTCCAGCCTTAGTCAAACGGGTTGGCACGTATGGTTGGGTTGTGATTTTGGCGCTTTCTTTGTATTGCAAATAGTATGCCATACAGACCCGTTTGCCACTGAACCTGCATTAACGACGACAGTGGGGCTTTTGGCCTTAGTTAAACGGGTTGGCACGTATGGTTGGGTTGTGATTTTGGCGCTTTCTTTCTATTGCGAATAGTATGCCATACAGACCCGTTTGCCACTGAACCTGCATTAACGACGACAGTGGGGCTTCCGGCCTTAGTCAAACGGGTTGGCACGTATGGTCGGGTTGCGATTTTGGCGCTTTCTTGTGTCTTGTGAATAGTATGCCATACAGACCCGTTTGCCACTGAACCTGCATTAACGACGACAGTGGGGCCTCCAGCCTTAGTCAAACGGGTTGACACGTATGGTCAGGTTGCGATGTTGGGCGTTTTCTCGTGATCTTGTAAATAGAATGCAATATAGACCCGTTTGCCACTGAACCTGCATTAACGACGACAGTGGGGTTACAGGCCTTAGTCAAACGGGTCGACAGGTTTCATTTTCTCTTAAAAATCGGAAGGTGACCCTTAGTTACCATATATACCGTCGCAGTGGGGCCCCAATTTGCAAAATCCTCAACTGTGGATAAAACAATTATGCCTTAATAGTTAGTCTGTCTGAAACTAAGCTGATTAAACCACATCACTATGTGACACTTGCATTACATGTGAACGGCCCCTACGCTAATATGATTTTGTTTTTCTCTCCCTGTCTCGTCCCTGGGTCCCATTGACCCTGAGGACAATGGGACAAACAGACCCAGTTCCGGTAGATGTGAAAGTCGGCACACCTCTGATCTACTGGTCGTCCTTCAATGTGATGCCCAGCTGATGCCTGACCAACGACCACCGGCAGGACCCGCTTAATATCCGCTTAATCTCTGCTTAATCTCCGCTTAAGCTCCTTATCCGTTTATATGTGTGTATATACATGTATATCTCCCAAGGGTTTTTCCCATTTTTATACTGTTATTAAACTGCACAGTATGTGCTGCAAACGCAGCCGATGTAAAAGCACAATGGCTACGCGCTGCTCACGCTTGCGATGTGAAACCGGCGTGTGAATGAACTAGACACTGATTAGCTACTTGCTCTACATTTATTTAAAATTAACAGCAAGACAACTAGCAGTGAATGTGCTTTCAGGAGAGTTAGTAGATTAGCATGGGAGGATTTGAACTTGAAGAGTCTACTGACGCCTTTCCGCCGTTAAAACAACATTCCTTCTTATGGTCATTCATGTTTATTTGATGCTATAAATTAACTAGAAGAAAGAGATGATTTGAAAGATGAGACTTAGTTTAATACGTTTAATCTCAAAAGTAACCGAAAAGTAACCTGGTCTGTCCTGTATGTCAGTGCGTTGTCAGTGTCTGCTCCACTCTGTATTTTTCACTGCGTGAGAACATGGTGGGGCATGTAACACAAACTGTTAACAATTGTGTTTAATTAGTATTTAAACATTCTTTATGATACATTTTTTAATACATGTTTTAATTACACGGTTTTGGCGGTTATGTAGTTCTATAAGTTCTTATATAATCACGTCACACCCCTATTAAGGGCCAGTTGCGAATCGTCTCCAACTTCCTCTGGTCCATCTGTACGCCTTGTTGGTTTATGATGTAACCCAGGAACTGTATGTTGGTTGTGTGGAACTCACATTTCTTCAGTTTAAGGTACAGGTGGTGTTCTCTAAGTTTGTCCAGGACTAGCTTGACGTGACGTTGGTGCTCTGCGAGAGAGGAAGAGTAGATGAGGATGTTGTCAATATAGATTTTGTGGTAATGATTCGATCTGTTTAGGTACTCCTGGAAAACTTTGTTCATGTAACCTTGGAAAACTGCTGGTGAGTTGGAGAGTCCGAAGGGCATGACCTGGTATTCATAGTGGCCAGAAGGGGTAACAAAGTCAGTCTTCCACTCATCTGCTTGTCTGATACAAATTAAATTGTAAGCACTGTGTAGGTCCAGCTTGGAGAAGATGTGAGCTCCACGTAACTGCTCCAGCACAGCGGAGACCAGAGGAAGGGGATAACTGAACTTGGGTGAACTGAAAGGCTTCTTTGAGGAGGTTGAACGGGGAGAAGACTTCTGGGGATAAGGACAATAATTTGGGTCGACCCTTTAACAAAGGGGGAAGGGGAACACTGGTGAGACCATAATTATTGATGAATCTTCTATAAACGTTGGTAAAGCCTAGGAAACGTTGTAGGTCTTTTACTGAAAAGGTTAAGGGCTGGGTTCAGAATTGGTGAAGACGGTTATGACATGAGTCAAATGTGATGGTTCGTAACATAACCGTCGGTGGGGGGTGGGGGGGAGTTTTGCTCGTTTAAATGCTCGTGGATTGATGTGAAAGTGTCATTTTACTATAAAATCATGAATCTGATGCCAAGTGTAACCCTCTGGGGTCTAAGGGGTTTTTAGGGCCCTGGAGAAGTTTTGACATGCACTGACATTTGTGCTTTTTTCAGTTGCTTAAAAACATAATAATGGCAAAAGTCTTATAACACTGTGTTCAGCACAAACTGGGCTACTATATTATATGATCAACATGTATGTTCATGTTTGTATTTTTGAGAGAAAAATGTTTATGCGAGGTTTTTGAAAAAACAAAATTTTTAAGTGACTGATATAAGTCCAAAAAAACCATACTAAACATGTTTTCCCAAGACTTTTCAAAACAGGATCTAGTAGTCTAGAGTTTTTTCTTTAAAATGATGTGAAAATCATTCTGCTTACTCATTTACATAAGACAATATATTGATTTACAATTTCAAAGTCACTTTTTGGTTAGGAAGGCAATATGCAAGGAGGCTGTAAGCTCTTCAATAGTCTGTGATTGACAGCTGAAGAACAAAACACTTGCATAATGAGCTGCATAATGAGCCTTTAGGCAGTAAGATGACGCCTTGTTATGTGTTTGTTTGTGAAAGCAACACAAAAGAAATGCCTTCCCATGTGTGATCCTGCGTTAAATAAACTTACTGTGCAGAGATATACGCGAACAAACAGGGTTTTAGATGTGTTTAGATGCGTCTTAATACAAAAGTACGTCAAATATGAGGCATTGTATGTTTGTGTGTGCGTTTGGCCGTTGACCGCGTCTGACGGAAGCACAAAGAAAACATAGCGCCTGGAGATAACTTGTATTTACAGGCGAGAGAGCATATTTTACAATTTTACCACAAAGCGCGTCAAATATGAGGCATCGTGTGTTTGTGTGTGCGTTTGGACATCGATCCCGTCACACTGACGAAGCACACACTCGCGTCTGTTTGGAGATAACTTTATGCGCGAGTAAACAGGTAGATGTGATATTTGCAATCGCACCTTTTATAAGAATACCACAAAGCGCGTCAAATATGAGGCATTGTGTTTGTGTGTGCGTTTGGACATCGCGTCACTGACGAAGCACAAACACTCGCGTCTGTTTGGAGATAACTTTAGGCGCGAGTAAACAAGTAGATGTGATGTTTACAATCGCATATTTTATAATGATACCACAAAGCGCGTCAAATATGAGGTATTTGTGTGTGCGTTTGGGCGTCGATCGCGTCTGTTTGATGAAGCACACACACTCGCGTCTGGAGATAAGTTACAGTCTGAGTAAACAAGTAGATGTCATGTCACCAACACTTGGATTAAAACTCAACACAGCACTGAATGGCTACAGAGACGGAGTCTCCATTGACTGGGGTTGACTAATGAATATGGATGATCTCTGCTCTTCTCTTCAATGGAGCGGGGCGTGGCTCATTATAGATAATGCAGTAACACGAGAAAGACGGTACATCTCCCTATTCTAACACAGTTAACAATGAATTACAATATTTGTTTTCGATTTCACTTACATCTTCCAAAAACAGACATTCAAAGCGTTATGTAGACATGTATCTTTTGTTTATATGACAAGTATTCGTTAAGTTACAGTTAATTTTACTGACGTGTTTCTGAAAAGACTTCACTGAGGGAGAGAGAACAAAACACGCATCATGTTTATTTTCTTAATTTTGCGAAAAGCACAACATTCTGTTTTCATTGGGAGTGGACTAAAAAAAAACTTTAACGATTTAAACGATGTATAAATCATATCTGTATGTCCAAAATCAGCAGAGTTAACTAACTCTCTTTGCGGAGTGATTGAAAAATGAGGAGTTTGCGGCGCCTGCGCCGCCGTCGACCCCAGAGTGTTAAACAGTAAAGACTTTTAGCAATGAAATATTTAAAAAACACACTGTTGCCAGAAGACTGCGCTGTCACTCTCTGCCCAGCATAAATTAATTAATAACTGATAACTGAACTTTACGGTTTGGAAGTTGAGATGAAAATAATCGATACGCTGCCTTAAACCTCCGTCCTTTTTTCCAATGAAGAAAAAGCTGGAAGTGGCAGGGGAAGTAGATAGTGAGGATGAACTGCTGTTGTAAGGCTTCCTCCACGTATTCCTCCATGGCCTTTTGCTCCAAGATGGACAAAGGATAAATACAACCTTTGGGTAGAGTGGCTCTAGGTAGCAGGTTGATAGCGCAGTCCCATGGCTGGTAGGGTGGTAGTTTAGTAGCCAGTTGTTTGCTAAAGACATCCTGGAACGCCCGGTACTCGGTGGGTATCTCCACTTGGTGTTGGACTGGTGGACTTTTGACTGACATGGAGTAAATGAATTAGAAAATCTCAGTAGAGGCGAAAGAAGATGATTTGGAAGGTTTCTGAACAGGAGTTAAACAGGATTGGAAGCAGTTGAGGTCCCCTACCGAGGACCTTATCAGTACGCCAGTTAAAGGTGGGTTGATGTTGGATCATCCAAAAGCATCCCAGGATGAGCTTAGCTGTGTATTCCTCCAGCACCATAAAGGAGATGTCCTCTTAATTTAAACATCCAATTTGAAGAATGGTCGTGGGGGTGAAGTGTCGAATGCAACCCTGGCCCAGTGGTTTCCCTTGCATGGTTTGCACCCTGAGATCCTGTTGACAGCTGTTAGTTTATTTTTTTGTAGAGTTGGGTGGAAATGAAGTTGCCTGCTGATCTGGAGTCGATGAGGGCTTGCGCGGAGACACAAACGAAAGGAGGTTAACAGATGTACAGTGGTGCGATTGAGAACTTCAACTTTAAGGAGGATTTGGACAGACCTTACTGTGGGGTGCGGAGGTCAAATGGGGCTGTCACCAATGAGATGCTTGTCACCACCACAATATAGGCAGAGCTTAAGTTAAATATGACGTAATCGCTCAGTGGGGGATAGGTAAGTTAAGTTAATCTGCATGGGTTCAGGTGCTGGAGGAATCAGAATGGGATCCGAGGGCGAAGGATGTGTACTGGAGGCAGGTTCGTCACATGCAGATAGACGTTGAGACACTCTGATGTTTTTTGGATGAGATTCTCCAACCCCATATTGTCATCATAGTCGACCACTAGCTGACGGATTTGGGGACTGAGACCATGCCAATAAGTTGTAATCAGAGCTGTTTCGTTTCATCCACTAGAGGCTGCCAATGTGCGAAACTGAAGGGTATATGCGCTGGCGAAGAGTTTCCCTTGACAAAGATTAAAGAGTTGATCATGAATGGATAAATCAGCTGCTGTCTGACAGAAGACTTCTTTAAAGTGTTTGATGAAACTGGAGAGAGACTTTAGAATGGGAGATTTCGAGTTCCAAAGGGATTGAGCCAGTTTGAGTGCTCGTCCGGACAACAGGGAGATAATAAATGCCACTCAAGATGAATCATTAGAAAATTGATGAACTTGCATTTGTAGATACAGAGATACCTGTAGTAGAAAACCGTTGCAATCCACCGCCTCACCGTTATACATCGCTGGTCGGGCCATGGGACTGGCAGTGACCGCTGACGAAGTAACAGGGTCTTGCAGAAGTATGCGTTGGCGTGCTGCATGAAGAAATTCTTCAGGTACCAAGGGTGGATTAATTGGTGGTGTGGGGTAGTAGAGATTGACAAACTCCCTGTACCAATTCCACAAATGGACCGCGAACAGGATTTACCATGGACTCGGTAGGATCCTGCATGTTGGGTTAATGCAGCTTTATTCACAAAACATTCTATTTTATTGATTCTGATATAGAAAAATATAAAATAAACTCAGTATTAAAATATAATCAAAATAGTTATGGATGATAGGTGACAGAACTTCTGACATCCATATTACAAATACAACACTAACACATACAACCCAACCCTACATGTCTGAGTTGATCCCCTTTAGCACCAATCACAGTTTTAAGGGCTTTAAGTCCAGCAAGTTTTTCTTTGTGCCCCCTTTTCAGGGCATTGGACTTGGAGAGAAGCTGAGCCATATTTATTTGACCGTAACTACTAAACCATTTGCATCAACAAATGTAATTGTTCCTAAAAGAAAAAAAATATTTTTGGTAATATATGGTTTATTACACTAATTTCTTGCTTTTCATCTGCCTATTGTTTTTTGGAGAGCTGAAGGGGAGGATTTAGTAGAGCGTGTTATATTAGAAGAGAAGTTGACTTTCAATAAAGCAGTGTTGATTTTTTGGCTTCTGGGGACGCTATATTTCAGAACCTGGCAATGCTTAGGTAAGCCACAGGTATTTAGTTGGGTTAAATTAACCCAGAAAAGATTTTTGCTTATACAAAACTAAATGTAATATATGTTTATTGCCAAACCCACAGTATAAAACCTATATTTGTGACTTTTATTACTGTTTAAATATTTAAGACATGATACTTAGCCGATATTAAAAACTTACCTCAATGAGTTTTTTTTAAATTGAATAAATAACTCTTGAATTGTGATATTTCAACCAGTTTGCGCAAGCAAATTAGGCATAATGACACATAGACGGTGGGCCGAGGGTCCGTATCTGCTTTACTTTTCGAAATGGATGATCCCCATGGAGGGAGAACCTGAATTTGTAAAGTTTGGACGATTGTTTTATTCTCAACGATATGAAACGTGTTGCCACTCGCATTTATTGCACATTTTCTCCCGAAATGATACAATTTCCCGGTAAATATGCAGGCAAATGCGGTTGCCTACTATATCAGTGGAACCAATAGAGCGGCAAGATACTGAAATAGGATTATTATTAACCAATCAGATGTAGGTTAGTAGAACAGCTGTTACACCGATTCAGACACGAGCTGCAGCGGAAGCACATTGACCATCGCCAAGGACATTCTTTGTGTGATTGTAAGTATTAATTTTATTTAAATTTATATCTATATAAAATGTTTGTTGTGTACACTGGTTTGTTCAAACGTATGTATGCGTCTCGTTAGTGTCGTTTTGCGTAGGCGTAGACCAGTAATTCTCAAAGTGTTCCCCCAGTGGTCCGCCAAAAGATGACCTAAACTAGGCAAGTGTTTATACCAGGGGTTCTCAAAGTCCGGACTGCGGTCCGGATCCGGACCCGACGGGAACTTGATCCGGACCCGCGTCCACTTCATATTACAAGTGCATTAATTTCTATGTGATTGCTAAATGTGTGCATTTGCTACTTTAAGAGTATTCCTGGTCCGAAAATAAAACGAGTTATTTAAAAATTTCCTGTGTGACGCTGTAGCCATCACACCCAGATATTATGCACAGCTACTTCATGCACTACGGCTTTTGATCAGTTAGTCCATATTAATCTGAAATCACTGTTGGTTTGAGTCGTTTAAAACATGCATTTGAAAAAGCAACACTCGTCAAACATAATCACTATACATATTCTTTATTATCATGAAAATACCTGAAAACGTTTGAAGAACAGCAATATAAATATATCCTTAAGACATTTCCTGGAGCTGCGTGTCTGGTTCTTCGTTTAGAGGGCATATTGAGTTTCTGCACGAGAGCGCCCCCTGGCTTATGGATGTAGCGTCATTTCACCGTAATTCATTGAGACATTGAGAAGCACAGTAAGCATTATTTCTTGTGTTTATTTTTAAAAATATATTTTTAGTTTAAATGCAAAATACACTTATGTTTTTCCCAAACTATTTGTGTTGATTTGTTATATAAAAAATGATTTACATAAAGTTTTTCCGGACCTATGTAAATGATGAGAATTCAGATTTGGACCTTTGAATGTAAACTTTGAGAACCCCTGGTTTATACAATTGTCACTTATTTAAGTAGATTTTTAATGCACTTGCGAAACTGTGATATCAGTTCTTGCCTTTCTGTTTTAATAACATAAAAATGGATCGGTTGGCTAAACCAAAGAGGAGTCAAAATAAAAGATCAAGCATCAACTGATAGCTAAAATCCACAGATCTATTAGTTTTGTAATGTACTAGTTTTTGTTCATGTGTTAAATCCCTGTAATTTCAGTGATTTTGGACATTAAGGGGAACATGTTTTCCAGTATTTTATTGTTACCATAGTTACAATCATAGACTTCATATACCCACCACCTCAGTTTTAGTATGTTTAATTGCATTTTTTTCTACACATGTGCAGTTTGTTGTTCATATTAAGCTGCAACTCATTTCACATTTATAGTGTTGTTCAAAATAATAGCAGTACAATGTGACTAACCAGAATAATCAAGGTTTTTAGTATATTTTTTATTGCTATGTGGCAAACAAGTTACCAGTAGGTTCAGTAGATTCTCAGAAAACAAACAAGACCCAGCATTCATGATATGCACGCTCTTAAGGCTGTGCAATTGGGCAATTAGTTGAAAGGGTTTGTTCAAAAAAATAGCAGTGTCTACCTTTGACTGTACAAACTCAAAACTATTTTGTACAAACATTTTGTACAATCCTGTGAATCACTAAACTAATATTTAGTTGTATGACCACAGTTTTTTAAAACTGCTTGACATCTGTGTGGCATGGAGTCAACCAACTTGTGGCACCTCTCAGCTGTTATTCCACTCCATGATTCTTTAACAACATTCCACAATTCATTCACATTTCTTGGTTTTGCTTCAGAAACAGCATTTTTGATATCACCCCACAAGTTCTCAATTGGATTAAGGTCTGGAGATTGGGCTGGCCACTCCATAACATTAATTTTGTTGTTTTGGAACCAAGACTTTGCCCGTTTACTAGTGTGTTTTGGGTCATTGTCTTGTTGAAACAACCATTTCAAGGCCATGTCCTCTTCAGCATAGGACAACATGACCTCTTCAAGTATTTTAACATATGCAAACTGATCCATGATCCCTGGTATGCGATAAATAGGCCCAACACCATAGTAGGAGAAACATGCCCATATCATGATGCTTGCACCTCCATGCTTCACTGTCTTCACTGTGTACTGTGGCTTGAATTCAGAGTTTGGAGGTCGTCTCACAAACTGCCTGTGGCCCTTGGACCCAAAAAGAACAATTTTACTCTCATCAGTCCACAAAATGTTCCTCCATTTCTCTTTAGGCCAGTTGATGTGTTCTTTTGCAAATTGTAACCTCTTCTGCACATGCCTTTTTTTTAACAGAGGGACTTTGCGGGGGATTCTTGAAAATAGATTAGCTTTACACAGACGTCTTCTAACTGTCACAGTACTTACAGGTAACTCCAGACTGTCTTTGATCATCCTGGAGGTGATCATTGGCTGAGCCTTTGCCATTCTGGTTATTCTTCTATCCATTTTGATGGTTGTCTTCCGTTTTCTTCCACGTCTCTCTGGTTTTGCTCTCCATTTTAAGGCATTTGAGATCATTTTAGCTGAACAGCCTATCATTTTTTGCACCTCTTTATAGGTTTTCCCCTCTCCAATCAACTTTTTAATCAAAGTACGCTGTTCTTCTGAACAATGTCTTGAACGACCCATTTTCCTCAGCTTTCAAATGCATGTTCAACAAGTGTTGGCTTCATCCTTAAATAGGGGCCACCTGATTCACACCTGTTTCTTTACAAAATTGATGACCTCAGTGATTGAATGCCACACTGCTATTTTTTTGAACACACCCCTTTCAACTAATTCAACTAATTGCCCAATTGCACAGCCTTAAGAGCGTGCATATCATGAATGCTGGGTCTCATTTGTTTTCTGAGAATCTAGTGAACCTACTGGTAACTTGTTTGCCACGTAGCAATAAAAAATATACTAAAAACCTTGATTATTCTGGTTAGTCACATTGTACTGCTATTATTTTGAACAAGACTGTACTTTTTCAAATGAAATAAAATTCATATAATAATTTCTGAACATAGCCTTGCATTTGTTTTAAAAAAAATAGTTTTTGACTTGAAACAGTTGCATATTAAACTTAAACTTAGCTTATCCTTTCTATTTTGTTGTTTTTTTGGGGGAGTGTTAGAGTGGGATTCTGTTAGGTGGTCCTCAGAACAAAATTGGAAGATAAAGTGGTCCTTGGGCTGAAAAAGTTTGAGAAACACTGGCGTAGACTAACCGTTCCGTACCATGGTTCCGTACAACAACGATGTTCCGTGCAGATTCACTTTTACCGCCGATCGCTGAATAAATACTAATAGGTCATATACACAAAATATGTATCTGTGTCGTCTTCATTTCTTTTCCATCTCCGTTTAAGAGAGACGTCCCAGCTGGTTGTTCTGGTAATATTTCATAAAGTTTGCGCCCACTCTGCTTGAAAATTGACTGTTTTGCAGAAGTGCTTGTAGCCATTTGCATATATGTTAGTTAATGTTCTCGGGTTTTTTGTGTGTTGAGGTACCGGTATAATCTCGATAGCACCCTTACGAAAATAAATCATGGTTTTATTGTGGTAAAAGTGTAGTAACCAAGGTTTTTTGTTGTATTGATTACTATCAGCAAAACTATGGTTTTACTACACTAACCACGATTAAACTATGGTTTTTGAAAACCATAGTTTTCAAAACAATAGTTATTTTGTGGTTACCATGGTTTTACTACAGTAACCATTTTTAACTGTAGAAAAACAATGGTTAATTTTCGTAAGGGCAGGTGAAGTGATACCTTGTTTTATACTGTGTTAATTTTATTTTAACCCCTTTCCTGCTGTTTTTCTGAACCTTATACTTCTCATGTTTGCAGATAATGCATTGTACTGGAAGCAGGTGTGGGGCCTGCTTGGATGTGTAAAGACCATGGGCTTAAAGGAATAGTCTACTCATTTTCAATATTAAAATATGTTATTACCTTAACTAAGAACTGTTGATACATCCCTCTATCATCTGTGTGCGTGCACGTAAGCGCTGGAGCGCGCTGCGACGCTTCGATAGCATTTAGCTTAGCCCCATTCATTCAATTGTACCATTTAGAGATAATGTTAGAAGTGACCAAACACATCAACGTTTTTCCTTTTTAAGACGAGTAGTTATACGAGCAAGTTTGGTGGTACAAAATAAAACGTAACGCTTTTCTAAGCGGATTTAAAAGAGGAACTATATTTTATGGCGTAATAGCACTTTTGGGAGTACTTCGACTCGGCGCAGTAACACCCTTCCTCTCCCATTATGAGAGTGAGAAGGGGAGCGGACTTTTCAGGCGATATGTGGTGTTCGGGTCCACTGGACCCGGGGGTAATAAGAGAGTGAAAATTGAATGTGCTATGTAACTTTACTCTGTTTTTCTCCTATCTGGGACTCCTGTGAGTGCATGAGTGTGTTTGTATATATGTTTGTACATATGTGATGGATGCATGTCAGAGAGTTTTGTCGTTCTGCACTTGCTGTAACAGCGCAAGGATACATCATTATATATCAAGCATGAACACTTTGTCTGCCCCCACTGTCCCAAAAACTTTACCTTTTGTCTAAAAGGAACAATTCTACATTTTACCATTATATCCCTTACAAAAAATAACCATGGTTGTATTATAGTAAAAGTGTAGTAATCATGGTAAATTGGTGTATTGATTACCATTCCTGGCCTGAACACATGAGTTTACCACAAAACCTATGGTGTGTGTGTGTGTGTGTGTGTGTGTGTGTGTGTATGAGTGTGTGAGAAAGAGTGAGAAATAGAGAAAGTAAAATTTCATATCTAAGCATTTTCATAATTTTAGGTTGTAGCCAAAAGCAACACATTGTACTGCAGTGTGTGTGGAGATAAGATGGACAGGAAGACACAGTATACGTCTATAAAATGCAAGAAATGCATATGCAACACAACTACACAGTAAAAATCTGCTTCTTATGTGTTGTGTAGGCTGGCATGAACAGGTTATGTGTTCAGTGTAGATAATGTGTTATAATACCGCATCTTTTCAGATGAGGCTTGTGCTGTGTAGACGGACACAAATGTCTACAATTTCAAACTAAGTTCAAATAATTAAATATCAAAGTGATGAAAATATGTATTTTATATAAACATCTGTGGGAGAATAGAATTTTCTTCTCTTATTTCATATTTTTACAAAAACGAATGGCACTTTAATCTATAAATAGTCCTGTACCAGTGGTAAATGACAAATATTAACCATAAATTATGTCTATATTACTTGCAATAAGGCTAAAGTAATCATCTGTAAACAGTTATACATAAATTTGTATAACTGCATTGGTTTAAGATACGAATAATACAGTGGGTCCACTAGACCCACAAACATTGTCTAAGTAACAGAAATATGAACACCACACGAGGGTTAATACACTGCATCTACATTTCTACTACTCTTTTACTTTTACTTCACTGCACATGTGTATGTATATACACTGTATATGTCGCCATCCCCCAGCGATTTTCTATGTAACTGTTATAATAATCTTAAACCATTTGTCTATGATGCATCTTTGGTTTGCTATTTAAAGGCTACTGCTAAAACATTGCATATTTAATTTATACTACTGTAAACCATACTACTTTCTTCACTGCATGTCTATACAATATAATACCAACCTTCCTTTGCAGTTTCTTCAATAAAAACTTAATCTTTTCTCCTTTGTGCACGTTTTATCTTTGTGATATTTGTGAAATGGCTGTAGCACTGCCTGTGGTAGCCAGTGCTAGCTAGTTTGACTAACTTGTTTGTTGGATCCTGACTTTGTAACTTATATGCCTGTACTGCTTGTTCTTTCTCTGCATTCAAGGTCTTTCCACAAAAACACTGATTTAATCAATTTTTGCCAACTTGTGCCTGTGAAGGGAATGGTGGGTCCACTACCCTCAAATACATGCATGCAGCACTTCATTTTTTGACATTTCTTTCCAGTAAACAGGGGAAATAATTGTCTGTCTGGTTTTTAAGACGTTGTGTTTCCAAGCGATAACACAGATCAAATGTATGAAATCAAAACGGTGTAAAAAATAGAACGGTGTATTAATTAAAGTTTACAAAAAAAATTACAGAACATGACAAAGATGGTTACATAAAGTAGAAACAGTAAGAATTGGCAACGTTACCTCTACTTTCACATTTTGTGTCAAACTGAATATTAAAACTGCATTAGTGGCTTAAATTAGTTAACAAGTTCAATCTTTCCTGCGAAACTCGCCAGTGTGATGACATGCGTCATCACTTTTCCACGCACGCTATTGGATGAAGGCAACAAATACGTCATGAATTTCTGACCCCAAACGTAGCTGCTTGCTCTATTCGCCGGGAAAATAACCTGGAGAAAGTTACCGATATTATAGAAATGTGCAAAGTATGTAAGTGGCAACAATTTTTATTTGCTTTGTTGAAAAGCGTAGCGGTTACATGGAAAAAAAAACTGGGTTATCCATCACCAGAGATCATCTGATAACACAGAACCGCGTTTAAAGGGGAGAGGGGGTGGTGTAGCTACAATATACAAAATTTTTTTTAAAGTAAACCATAAATCCAAACTAAAATTTAATTCATTTGAAATAATGCTATTAAATATGGAAATAACTGATCGTAACCATAAACAGCTCTCTTTTGTCCTTGCTACAATCTATAGACCTCCGGGCCATCATGTAGATTTTCTTAAAGAAATATCAAATTTCCTGTCTGACCTCGTAGTCACTGTAGATAAAGCTCTTATCGTTGGTGACTTTAATATACATGTTGATAACCCAACAGATACATTAGGATTAGCATTTATGGATATTCTAAATTCTCTCAATATTAGACAAAACGTGACAGGGCCCACGCATACTCATAGGCACACATTAGACTTAATTCTGTCACTCGGGCTCAATATTAATGAAATCGAGATATCACCTCAGAGCGATGCAGTTTCAGACCATTGCCTTGTCTCATACACGGTACTTCTAGATATGATCACTCGATCCACAATACGCTACCGACTAGCCAGAACAATAATTTCCACCACTAAAGATAACTTTATTAGCACTCTTCCAGACCTGTCCCAAATGAAACATGTAGCAGATAACTCTGACGATCTAGATATTGTAATAGAAAACCTGAACAGTATTTGTTCTAACACATTGGATGCCGTAGCTCCAATTCGAAAAAAGAGAATCAAAGAAAAAACGCCAGCTCCATGGTATGATCATCACACAGCAGCACTCAAAAAGGCAACTAGGAAAATGGAAAGAAATTATAGAAGCACAAAGTTAGAGGTATGGCGTGCAGCATGGAAAGAGAGTGTTAAACACTACAGACAGGCTATAAAAATCGCCAGATCTACGTATCTCAGCAATCTTATTAAAGAAAATCATAATAACCCTCGCTTCCTCTTTAGCACAGTTGCGAAACTGACTAGAAATAAAGAACAAACAGAACCCACTAATAAACTCCCACACAATAGTAACGACTTCATGAACTTCTTTACTAAGAAAATTATGATAATTAGGGAAAACATTGTAGGTACCCAAGCAGCCACCACTCTACCCAGTAATACATTTAACGCTTGCCTACCATACGAACATCTTGAGTCATTTAAACCTACTACAATAGATGAGCTATCTAAATTAGTAGCATCATCCAAATCATCGTCCTGTATATTGGACCCTGTTCCCACAAAATTACTCAAAGAGGTATTCCCTATAGTGTCTAACCCAGTACTAAATGTCTTTAACTCATCATTAGAATTAGGCTACGTTCCTACAGCTTTCAAACTAGCAGTTATTAGACCGCTCATTAAAAAACCAAACCTTGACCAGGGAGATCTAAATAACTTTAGACCAATCTCAAATCTCCCTTTTCTTTCCAAAATATTAGAAAAGGTAGTGGCAAGCCAGCTACGCACATTCTCAGCAAATAATAGTACGTATGAAAAGTTCCAATCAGGATTCAGGCCCCACCATAGCACAGAGACAGCGCTGCTTAGAGTTACAAATGACCTTCTCCTAACATCCGACCGTGGTGAAATATCACTCCTTATATTATTAGACCTTAGTGCAGCCTTTGACACAATAGATCACACAATCTTACTTAATAGGCTAGAAAACTATGTTGGCATCAGTGGTCAGGCGCTAGCTTGGTTCAGATCGTATCTAACCAATCGCTATCACTTTGTTTATGTAAATGAGGAGGAGTCACATCACTCCCTGGTTAAATACGGCGTACCGCAGGGATCAGTTTTAGGTCCTATCCTGTTCTCGTTATATATGTTACCTCTGGGAGATATTATCAGAAATCATAACATACAGTTTCACTGCTATGCAGATGACACACAGCTTTACATCTCCTCGCATCCTAGCGAAACACAAAATTTTTCTAAACTATCAGACTGCATCAGCGATATAAGTGACTGGATGTCACATAACTTTCTTATGCTAAACTCCACTAAGACAGAGATAATTGTTATCGAACCGAATCGCTACAAATATAATATGACAGATTACAAGTTGCCCATAAATGGCTGCACTGTGGTGCCAACCTCCACGGTTAAGAATTTAGGTGTGATGTTCGACAGCAGTTTATCCTTCGACAGCCATATCTCCAATGTCTGCCGCACAGCATTCTTCCACCTTAGAAATATCTCAAAAATACGCCATATGTTGTCTGCATCAGATGCAGAGAAGCTTATCCACGCTTTTATGACCTCTAGAATAGACTATTGTAACTCGTTACTCGGAGGATGCCATGCAAAACAGGTCAACAAGCTTCAGCTAGTTCAAAACGCTTCTGCAAGAGTTCTTACTCGAACTAAGAAGTATGACCGCATAAGCCCAATTCTGGCATCTTTACACTGGCTACCAGTTAAATATCGTATACAATTTAAAATATTACTAATCACCTACAAAGCCTTAAATGGCCTAGCACCCTCATATCTTAGAGAATTATTATCAGAATACAATCCATCACGTGCATTGCGGTCACAAAATTCTGGCCTCTTAATTATCCCTAAAATATCAAAAGTGTCTAAAGGTGGCAGATCCTTTTCCTACTTAGCCCCTAAGCTCTGGAATGATTTACCAACCGACGTCCGAAAATCAGAGACAGTAGATAACTTTAAATCTAGACTTAAAACTTTTCTCTTTAACAAGGCTTTCAAATAGTTGTTTTAACAATGGTACTTATCTCCTAATAGCTAGCTTGTACAACCTAATAAATAAATAAATAAATTAATGAATAAATTAAAACCTTTTTTTTCGTCAACACTTCAAAGCATGGTAAATCTCATTAATACTCTTTAGTAATATGCTGAAACTTTGAATTGGTTTTCGACTGAGTCTTAACTGCCAAATATGGCCGGCTTGCAATTTTGGCCTTTTCCCATGACCTTAAAATAGTATGTCATACAGAACCGTTTGCCACTTTACGTTAGCATTAACGACGGCAGTGGGGCCTCTGGCCTTATTCAAACGAGTTCTGTTTACGTTTCTAAAATCATTAACTATATGTAATACACTTAACCAGCAATAGTTAGCCTGTCCGGAACCGAGCTGACTAAAACCACATTACTGTGTGACACTTGTTTTCTATGTGAACGGCCCCTACGCTAATAAGATTTTGTGTCTCTATCCCTGTCTCGTCCTTGATCCCGAGGACGAGACAAACAGATCCAGTTCCGGTACATGTGAAAGTCGGCACACAACTGATCTACTAGCTGTTCTTCAACGTGATGTCCAGCTGATGCCTGACCAAAGACCACCGGCAGAACCCGCTTAATCTCCGCTTAATCTCCGCTCAATCTCCTTCCGTTTCAATGTGTATATATATATATATATATATATACCTCCCAAGGGTTTTTTCCTCCTATGACTTTTTTACTTCCCCGGCTAAAATTCCGGGGTTTTTTTCTCCTAGGGGGTTTTTCAACCCGGGGAGGCAGCCTTTTGGGCTTAACTTCTATACGTTACATTAGTAATACGTTTGTTTATAATGTTGATTTATAGCCGTAGCAAATTTAACTGCTTGTGCTATCGTTTATTATGTTGTGCTATCTGTCGATTTTCTGTGCTTTTCACTGCATCTATTATGTAAAGCTGCTTTGATACAATTACCAAATTGTGAAAAGCGCTATATAAATAAAATTGAATTGAATTGAATTGAATTGAAATCTCCCCTCGGCCCACCGTCTAACAATTGCCTTTCTTTGCCTTCACTGCAAAAAGTTTGTCTGATGCAAGTTGTCTATGCGCTATTTGATTGGACAGGAATCACTGGACTGATGATTCTCTTTAGCCAATCATCAATGACAGGAAAAAATAATCAGAAAATGTAGCAATGGCAGGTTGAGAGAAAATAGTGGAGTAAAAGTACAGATACAGCACTAAAATGTACTCAAGTACAAGTAAAAGTACATTGTTTTTAAACTACTTAATAAAGTACAATTCCTGGAAAAAAACTACTCTACAGTAATGAGAGTATTTGTAATTTATTACTTTACACCACTGCACACATACGCAAGTAAATAAAAATTTAGATGTCATGTTTGGTGCACTCGGATGAAACAACTCAGCATATCAAGGAATGGAGCCTGCACCAGGGATTGACAGTAATGCATATTGATGTCTCTATTTGTTTACTTCAATGTAGCTGGGCATGGTGATCTCAATTCATTATACAAATAATGAGGTAACAGGAGAAAGACGGTACCTCTCCTCCTTTTCATACAGTTTACACCAAATGAGAATATCTGTTTTCAATTTCATTTAAAAGTAGACATTCCAATCATTATGCAGACATTTATCTTTTGTTTGTATGACAAGTATTCGTTAAGTTACAGTTAATTTTTCTGACGTGTTTCATGTTTATACTCTTAATTTTGCGAAAAGCACAACATTCTGTTTTTATTGGGAGTAGACAGAAAAAAACTAGACACTTTTAACATTTTAAATGATGTATAAATCTTATCTGTATGTCAAAAATCAACAGAGTAATCAAAGTCTCTTTGCGGAGTGATGGGAAAAAAAGAGTTTAGAGTGTTAAAAGTAGATTTCAGGCTTTCTTTAGATATATGCATCATGTTTGTGTGACAAGTATTCACAGAGTTTCAGTTGATTTTTGTAACTTGTTTTGAGAGTCAGCTGGCGGAGACAGAGATGTCCATATAAAGATTTTCTTTATTTGATAAAAACAGAAAGATTTGTTGTTATTGTGAATGTACACAAATAAAAGTAGACCCTTAACAGTTTAAGATGATGTCTAACACTTAAGTGTATGATTATTAATGATGGAGTATTTTAAGTTGATTCTGCTTTAATGATGAGAAAACACGTCAAAATGAAGCGCCACGTTTTTGGACCCTAGGGAGTTTAAATCTGTCCACACTTGCGTTACGTGATACACCTGTTTCTCATCACTGCAGGAAAGGCGAGCTGTCTGAACCCATATGTGCTACAGGCCAGGCCAGCAGAAATTAATGTGTTTAGGGTAGAGATAATTTATTACTATTACTAATTTATTTAATACCTCACTGATTCTTGACACTTTGGCAAAAACATGTCCCATAAGAAAAGTGCTAATTCTGTTGGAAATTAATAACATTTTCATGAAGAAAAGGAATCAATGTTATAATAAGGGGGTCCTTTGCACATATGTAAGGTTCTTTTATAGGTTTATTTTTATTTTTTATTAATTTAATGATTATATGCTGGCCCATTGCCTACAAAATCAGCTGTCCTCGGTTAAGAGAAAATCATTTCAACTTGATTAAATAAGCCAAAAGTAATAATTGAATTGAATAATATATTTACCACATAAAAGAGTACATCGTAATATGTATTAAAAACTACAAACAGTGAGTTTTGAACAATATTTACTATTATTTTTTGATTGCTCAAAATGTGTCCCAAATATTCGTCACCACCGTCAGATATTTTTAAAAAGCAATAAAATCAGACAACTACAGGGTCAACTGCAGTGCTGAGGACCCCATTTTCAAACCTTCAGCTCTACTGTATGCTTCAAGATCACTCAAGCTCCTGTATGTTTGCTATTTTCTCTTAAACTTGTTCATATTTTTGGACACTGCTACTGTGACAACCATAACATGTCAACACCGTCATCTTTGTAAAAAAAATTATTAGATTAGATTATGAAATAAATGTATCATTTTTAAGAAGAAGTCTAAAGACGCTAGCAAGCGAGGGGAAACAAGATGGCTAATGTGAACAACTCATCTATTTTTTTTATCTATATTAGGTTTTTGTCACCACCGTCAGATGTCACCACCGTCAGGTTTTCTGTCTTTTCTGTCAGGTTTTATGTATTTTAGGAAGTTATGATTGGATATTTGTTCATCACAGTGCTCAGGATTGTTATTTTTTGGACCAAATATTTACATAAAGTTTAAGCAAGACGCCATTGACTTGAGTGGTATACATTTTGGAATAATGAGGCCAATGTCACCACCGTCAGACGGAGTTTTATTTGTTTTAAATGAATATGCTCACAATATGTTTCTTCAGTGCTGTTGAGTTATTAAATTAATAGTCTCTATTAATACAAAAATATGTTTATTAAATAAAAAAATCATTACTTTTTCTATTTAGGCTTAAAGTTAAATGTTGTATGAGTAATAACTGGAAAAACACCTATTTTATGAAAAAAATACGAACAGGGGAGGTTGCACCAGTAAATTGCTGAACAGCCAAGACCTAGGTCCAAAATGATATACCTTCAGATTTTGTAATTTAACCAACTTTTTTTCAAAATTTAAAGCTGTTTTATCCAAATTCCTAAGAATCACTGACCTATATGTATAAATGAAAAGTAAATTAAAGATTTGAACATTAAAACAATCTTAAAGAATTTGTTTTAATTACAAGTTGCCTATAGGTCATGACTACCTAAGTCACACTGTTTGATGACACTAGTCAATATTCAATCAATCAATATGATATTTGAATATTTCAGATTGGTTGCCGATTCATTTCCAAATAAATAGCTTGTTCCGTTTTATCCAAGTAAATGTCTGCTTCCAAGATGCTAAGTGGTTTACGTGGGTTTACGTTGGCCTCAAAATTAGAGGGCGCCGGTGTCTCCAACATCTTAACGTATCTTTGCTCTACTTTTACCAGCTGACGTATCACGCAAAACACACAACAGTGTCCACAACAACCAATAAGGTAAGAGAGACTTTATGACATTGCTAAGAAGTTTACGTTCGTGTCTTGAGGGTAACATTGCATTGCAAGAGTACATACAGACAAACGGCTGCAGGCAGAAAATATATTTTAGTTAATACTGTTTACTGGCCCAAGCGTCTCTCACACTGGCCACCGGGCAGTCTTTTATGTTGAGCCATGTTGTAAGACGAGGGAAGAGCATCATTCTGCCCTCTAATGTAAGTTAGAGGTAATGCATCTTAACTTAATTCCGATTGACTACGATCAACGTAGAAACAACACTGAAAGCAGATTTGCTACAACAAATGCAATTTCATTTGGTGGATCTTAGAGTTGGGTTAGGTAGCAGCCTGTTCTGGCCTACCATTGCTAAAGACAATAAAATGTTAAATCTTTGATGGGATTTCGTCACAATCAATATGTACTTGATCAAGATAAAAAAAATCACATTTAAACAGTAAAACTGACCTGTAGTAATTAAATTTAATCCAACAAGATGCACAAAACAGTTAAGCTAGGTTTGTTTAACGCAGTGCTTCTCAATTATTTTCTGTCATGCCCCCCCTAGGAAGAAGTAAACATTTCGTTCCCCCCAACTCTCCGCCGCGACTGTAAATATTATAATTTGTCTATAAAATGACACATCTGCAAAAGTTTGTTTCCTCTTTAACATTAAAGAAAACACAAATAAAAAAATATTGATCAACTTACAGCAAAGAATAACTTTATTAACATTGTTTTTTAGTCTGTAACAGAAATGACTTAAAATGCATCAATTTGCCTGAAAAAAAAAAATCAATCCTTATTTAAAGTATAATTTTTTTGACCATTTGATACTGAAAAATTAAATTAAATATAATCAATAAATAATAATAAAAACTCAAGCGGCTTATCAGCGTGATTGGGATGTAATGTCTTTAAGTGATAGTGCAAAAAAATCACTTCCTGAAAAAGTATTTTTCCCCAGGGTCTCGCGCGCCCCCCCTGGTGTCGCTTCGAGCCCCCCCTGGGGGTCCCGCCCCACTATTTGAGAAGCACTGGTTTAACTTAAGGAGAATATATAAACAAGGCCTTGTAAGATGAGGGAAGATCATTGTTCCCAAACATTTAAGCAAAAAAATAAGTGTTTCTTCGCTTAAATTAGGTGGCATTAAATTCTTCGTTTTAAGAATTGGACTTTTAAAGTTAAAAACTGCAGTTACAGAATTTATTAACAATGGCTGAGCTCAGTGAGATGCACTTTTAATGTGCAGAAAGCACAGTTCTGTTTTACATTAACAAGGATATGATTTCACTGGGCTTTGCAAATATGTCACGTTTTCTTTAATCAAACTCACTTTACATAGAAATCCAGATGTCGTGGAAACTCCAGCTTTCCTGCTAGAATCTTCTGGTAGATGCTGAAGGGATTATCATCAAAAAATGGGGGGTACCTTCAACAGAGAAAGACAAAAACAATAAATATTTAATAAAATTTTTTATTTGTTATCAGTAACTATGATCAGAAAGCGCCCTGTAAACAACCAGAGAGAGATTGAAATATTGGTTTTGCTGACAAAAGACATTTTTGAAATATGTATCTTAAAAACGTTACAAGCCAGCCCTAGCATTTTTTTTGTATTTTTATAAATATTGAATGCTTTCCAGAAAATGTTATTCTATAAATATATTAGCACACATGTAGCATTGTGCTACTGTTCCTTATTAACATTACCCAGTTTTACTCACAGGTTTCTTAAAGGATTCAAATAAAGGGAAGCCAAAGACTGGTATACAAAAGGAAAACAAATCAGTTTATTAATATCAATGGTATGGTTAAAGGGTTGAAGGCAGTGGCAGCTGGTGACATTTCTTTTTTTGAAACGCACGATGAGAAGTTCGTCACAACATGTATGTAGCTTGTCATGTGTGTGGTTCGTCATTTCAAAATATGTGTTCTGCGCTTTGAGAGATCGTGTGTGCATCACGTGTCATGCCAAAATAAGTGCCTGCTGCCGTGAACTTGAAAGACTTCAGACATATCGCCAATGGCAGGCTTTCATGGCATTAGTCATGACGAATGGTTATTATTATCATCACAGTTTTACATGAACATCCACATTGCATGCTTTTCCTCGGATGAGGGTTTGTGGGCTTCACTTTATGCGGAGAGCTTGTAAAGAGAGAATTCCTTCTTGCACGTACCTGCACTTAATGCGCGCGTCTTGGACTCCTTCTAGCACTAAATCCATCTCGCCGCGTCATGACCAGCTGCGCTTCTCTCTGTCTCACGTGCACGCGCTCTCGTGTCTGTCCGAAGTCTAAACATAAACTACAGTAGTAATCCTTATGTATTTGTTCAGTTTAATGCGTTTCATGCGAGCTGAGGCAAACTTTACTTTTTGTTTAAAATATGACCCGCTGCATGGTGCCTCTCTCACTCGCGCGTACGTGCAGAGAGCTGCGCTCTGTCTGAAGTCAGATCACTAGGTATTAATACTGTTTATGATATGCATTTCAATGAGTTGTAGCAACACGTCCCTCGTGTTTAATATATGATTGTGTTTAAATTTAATCGCGTTCCGCTGGACCGATGCGTTTAAAAAGGCACCTCATGAGAGCACCACTGCTTGACACGTGTAGTCTTCTGCAACAGCACTAAACAAATGCATTGAATTGTTTGTATGTGTGCGCACGTGTGTGTGCGTGCGCAGATGCATGTTTTTACAGTTATTAATTAATCATTATTTGGGTTTTAATGACGCGCTAGCATTAATCGGTTTTAAGAAGGTTGCGGTCATGACGTTGTTGCTTTTGTTCTTTTTTGTCCACCCATCAAGTGACTTGTTATAATGAGTAAAAAATTAACAAATAAAAAAATGAGTAAACTACTGCCCCGCCCCCCGATAATATCGTGTATCGCCGATCTCAAAGGCTGACGATAAGACGATCTCAAAATAGGGCATATCGCCCAACACTAATTTTGACAAAACACGTGATGCACACAGGATCTCTCCACATGCATGACACATATTTTGGAAAAGGGAACCACACACACGTGACAATCCGAACACTTATTTTGAATTAGCGCATCCTCGGAAGAGCAGTCACGAGCCACCACTGGTTGAAAGTTGGCAAACAATACTGTTCCCAGGCACACACAGGGCCAACAGGAAAGCCTCACTATCACACAAGACACAGTGTAGTAACCACCGCAATCTCCGAAGCACAGCACCCCAATAGAAAACTTTGTACACGACACACTCAAAATTGCATAGTACATGTGAAACCACACCAAACTCTACACTTGAGGCTAACTTTTGGGTGAGTGCTGCACAACATTATAATACAGTCTGCCAACCCACAAAACAAAACAACCACCCCTTTAGAAAAATACAGAAAATAAACAAACCAAACAAATAAACAACATATACAGTACAATGAGTCTTGGAGGTACAATCAAATTACCGGTAATAAAATTACAATAAGGGAAAAGCAGCAATTTCACCCAGGAGCACTAAGTTGCTTGTGCTAAAGATCCCCACTCTCCATTGCATAAAGTACTGTTGCCTCATTTGGCTACTAGGCTTCCCCTTTGAGACCAGAGAGGCTAAAAGGTTCCCGTTTACAGCCAAGAACAGCACTACATCGTTAGTATGCAGGAAAATTCAAGGATTCAAATTCAAGGATTCAATAACAGGAACTGTACAACAGGTAACTGCCTTAACAACTGATACTTTGCATTCTTTTGTAAACTATGGTCATGATGAGATATTGTTGCAGAGGTCTATGATCAATTCGAGCATGGTTTACTGTTCTAAATAATCTAAAATGGCGATTTTTTATAATCGCCGTTTTAGATGATTTAGAACAGTAAACCATGCTCGAATTCTTTGGGATTTGAAATCGAAAGCATTCGACTTTTATGATAAACTACACACTCTACTAAAAGAATGTAATACAAATAAAGAGATTATTTTATTAGGAGATTTTAATATAAATTGGAACGATAAAACACAAAGGAAAAAGTTACAGGGTGTAATGAGTATTTTTGACTTTCAGCAAATTATTGAAGGGGATTACCAATTTTTCAGAGACTTGCATTGACCTGGTGTTTACAAATAAACCTGATAAAATTAAGAAACATCATAATTTGTTAACTGGTCTCTCTGATCATAATATGATTTTAATACAAAGAAAGCTGAAAAAATTAGGTTAAACCTATTATCTGGTAAGATCGAAAAGTCCATAATCCCAAAAAGCCAGTTAGAAAATGTTAGGATTGCAGTGGCAGATAAAGATTGGAATGATTGTTTACTGTATGAAAGTGTTGATGAAAATTTTAATTCCTTTATGCATGAAATTCAAGCAATAATAGATAACCATACACGGATAGTAAAAAGTAAAAGTAAAAAGAAATATTTACCATGGTCAAATGAAGAAATTCGCTCAATTATGAAACAGAGAGATTATGCTCTCAAATTAGCTTTAAATTCAAAGATGGAATGTGATGGGCATTCATTTACTACACTAAGAAATAAGGTTGTGAGGGAGCTTAGAAAGGCAAAAGCTAATTTTTTATTAAAGCTATTATCTCGTCAATCAAGAGAAAACGCTTTCCTGCCAATGACGAGTATTTCCGGCTTTCCGCAATACCGCTATGTGGCGCCCTTCCGCAACTTTTTAAACCCGGAAGTATTGCCCTATGGCAAGCGGCTGCATGTCCGTGTCTGTTTTGAAGATCGCTCTGAACGGGATCTCTATGAAAAGTCCATCACAAAAATGGAATTATCTCAGCTTTTTGCTCAAAATGTGGTGTTTTTGCAGAAACCTACCCATATTTTAAAAGCTTATTACAAAAGAACTACTGAAGGTAGGATGAAACTTTTTTTGTTTGAAAGCAGAGGGTCTGTTCTTTCATTTGGTATGTTTATATATGAAGAGTTTCATTGCAAACCGAGATAACCACCGTTATCGTTTTTGGTTGTGCATTCCAATTAATTTCAATTCAACTGCAGTTGGTTTGTTTTGGTTTTAACCTTCATAACTTAAAAATACAGCTAAGTAGCACCATAAAACAAAATATTAACATGATAACATAATAATACATTTTTTTTTGACAAAAATGTAAAAAAATGGATTTATCTCGTTTTGCAAAGAAACTCTTCATATTTAAAGAAGAACATTTTCTGGAAGGCATTAAACTTTTGTGAAAATCATGAAAAACTCTGGCGCTGGGTGGCAACTTTTTTTAAAAAAGCTGGCGGCGAAATAGTTAATGAGGCTAGAGGAAATACAAAAGAAATATGGCAACATTTAAAGAAATAACTGCAAGCGGTAATAAATCATATAAAGCGAAATTCTAAAATAGAATTAAATATTGAAGGAAATATGATTAATGATCCATTAAAGGTGGCAGAAGCCTTTAACAACTATTTTATTGATTGTACTAATAACTTGGCTCCAAAGATCCCAGATCTAAATGTCGTATCTGTTGACATACCTAATATGAATTAAAATTTTCCTCTTTTAAATTTTAAAGAAATGAGTGATATTAAGTTACAAAAGATTTCTTCCTCTTTAAAATGTACTAGGGCAAAGGATATATATATATATGGGATGGATGCTCTATTTTTTAAAAACTCACAAGGACACGTTTCCGCCTCACATTTTAAAAATTATAAACTGGTCCATAAATGAATGTGTGTTCCCAAATGCGTGAAAAACTGCTGTAATTACACCATTATTTAAAGCAGGAGACCGGTCGGTTGTTAACCCTCTGGGGTCTGACCATTTTGGGACACTGTCAGAGGTTCTGACATGCTCTTACATTTGGTCTTTTTTCAGTTGCTTTAAACATATTAATAGCAAGTGTCTCATACCAATGCATTCAGCACAAACTGGGCTAAAATATTATATGAGCTACATGTATGTACATGTTTGTACTTTTGAGAGAAAAATGTTTATGCATGGTTTTTTAAAAAGCAACATTTCACTGATATAAGCCAACAAAACCCATACTAAACATGTTTTAACACGACTTTTCTAAACAGAATCTAGTAGTCTTGAGTTTCATAATGAGGCAGGAATGTTGGGAACTACAGTAAAGAATGTGAGGACAAATGTATACATGTTTTTTTGATGTTTATTAAGAAGTTAACAATATAATCAAAATAGAAATGAAGACATTTTCAGTTTATTTGGAAACAAACCCTATTCAAAAACTTAACTTATATAAGAAACTGATAAACAACAGAGCTGTAAACTTCATGTGGCTCATGTTACCATATAACTTTATGTCCAAAAAGTTTTTCCACTTCATAGTGTTGTACTGATGAGAGGGATGCAGACCTGTAAGAGAGTTATGAACAGCTGTTATCATAAATTGTCCACAGAAATACCCTTACATATATAACTGAAGGGTAAATATCACCGATAGTACATTCATATAAACTATCATGTACATAAACTAAATTCAGAACATCTTAGATAAACATCTGCAGTGATTAGTTATATAAAAAGCTGTTTTCAGATGACTGTTTTCAGATGCCCATCGGCTGATCGTATAGTTTCTGTTTTAAACGCGTTTCTTTAAGCGCGTATGAACTTTAAAAACACATCGCATATGGCGTCCATTTGCGCGAGCTCGGGTCTCCGTGTAACGCGGTGCTCATAAAAACGGTGTCGTGTGTAAAGCGCAATGTATGGAATTGCCTTGCATGTAAAAAATATGAAAAAAAGTGAAAGATATGAAGGATATGAAAGTGAATAACTGTGTCTAACACTGACATGTAACAGATATCTGCCATTATGGGAGGTCACGCGTAAAATAAGCATGTAAACATGGAATCATATTACGGCGCACACTTAAAAGATACAGCAGTGCAGCCTCACTGAAAGTTGGCAGGAAGGATATAAGTGAATAACTGTGTTTAACACTGTACAGCATGCAACAGTGAAATCCGCCATTATGTGAGATTGCGTCCTCGTTTGTAAACAATGCAAAAGTTTTTCAATCCAAAGCGTGCAGTCTGCTGAGGTTGCTTACTGTATGTAGGCTGAACTGCACAAGCCATAAGCATATTACATGATAGCTAATATAAATGGTATAAATTAACTGTTACTTACTTCAAATATCCTCCTCCAGTGCGTCTTCCATTGTTCTTCTAAGGTAACGTTAAAGATAAATGCTTCTCTTCCTCAATGTCCAGACATAAATGAAGATCTTCCTCACGTATGTGTATAAAGTTTATAATCCAGACATGTGGTAAAGTCTTTAAATCTGAACTTAAATCAAACTTTACTTCTTAATGTTTGAGCTGCTCTTCATTACCATGTCAACAGCGTGTACCGCCTGTTGGCGTGACCGCATTAAAGATAAGGAAGTCAGCCAGGAAAAACGGTACTCTCTTTACTTCAATGTAGATTAAATAAACAGGCATTATTTGTTTTCGATTATAATTAGTTTGTTTTAAAGTAGACAGTTCAGGCTTCCTTTGGATATGTGTATCATGTTTGTGTGACGAGTATTCGCGGAGTATCAATTGATTTTAGTAACGTGTTTTGAGAGATAGCTGGCGGAGACAGAAATGTCTGGATGCACACCCTGTTTATTTTCTTTATTTCACAAAAACACTAAGATCTGTTGTTATTGGGAATGTACACATATTAAAGAAGACCCTTTACAGTTTCAAATGATGTCAAACACCTTAGTGTATGATTATTAATGATGGAGTATTTTAAGTTGATTCTGCCATGATAAAGAGAAAACACGTCAAAACGCTGCGCCGCGTTTTTGGACCCCAGGGGGTTAATAATTATAGACTAATTAGCATCCTTACAGTGGTAAAATTTTAGAAAAATGGATCTCAGAACAAATCATGACTTGAATAATACTACACCTACACGGCATCCTATGCTATTTGGATTTAGAAAAAAATTATTCAACAGAAACTGCAAACTGCTACCTTTTAGAAAATATAAAATATATTTTGGATAAATGTGGTGTTGTGGGAGCTGTTTTGTGGATTTTAAGAAAGCATTTGACACAGTAAATCACAAGGATTTAATTAATAAGCTATTCAATTATAATTTTTCATAAGTCAATTGCATGGATAAAATCTTACCTTACCGGTAGAGAACAGTGTGTACGTGTTAAAGATAAGATCTCTCGAATAGTAAGCAATACTACTGGTGTACCTCAAGGTTCAACTCTGGGTCCTTTGTTATTTAGTTTATATATTAACGATTTGCCAAAAGTTTGTTCATCTAAAGTAAAGTGTCAAATGTATGCCGATGATACGGTTAAATATCTGCATGCAAAAAGTAAAACTGAAGCTGAAAGAGAATTATCAGCCACATTGGTTAATGTTTCTAAATGGCTGTCAAATTCATGTTTACACCTTAATGTAAGTAAGACTGTATGTTTTTTTCTGTTAACAGAGAACCAGACCCGCATGTTATAGTGGCTGGAAGAACATTGGAAGTAGTGCAAGAATATAAATATGTGGGTATTATATTACATTCACAGCTTACATTCAAAAAACAAGTTCAAAAAGTAGGTAACAGAATTAAATTGAATCGTGCAAATTTCTGATATATAAGGCTTTACTAATATTAGATCTTTAAAAATATTAGATAAAAAGTCAAATGTGTATCATCATTGCAGTTTTTTTAATTAAATATTAGGGCTGCACGATTCGGAGAAAAAATCTAATTGCGATTTTTCTGATCAAAATTGCGATTCACGATTTAAAGTGCGATACATTAGTATATAATAAAAGGTTTGTTGTGGTGGTTTTAATAGCACCAAAGAAAGTGTTTATTTAAAACCTCTTAAACATTGTACCAAGTTGTCTGCAGGACTGTTTTTTTTAAATCTAAGAACATAAAAAAAATACAATTTAACAAAAATTTTAAAAATATTTTTTAAAATAACGTATAGGCCAATGTATTTTGGCTGTCACTACAACAATGCTTCTGACAAGCAAATGTTTAGTTTTTTTCTTTTAATCATAAGACTATACTCATCTTGTTTTACTTTTCAGGCATCTGTAATAAGAGAATAAGAGAATAAGAGTAAATATATTAGTTATTAGAATCTATGATTTAACATAAGCAAAAAATACAAATAAAACACTGCACAGTCCTCACTGTAGGATTTTAAATGTGGAGCTGCAGAAGCTTGTTCAGTTAAGAGTAAGGAGTGATTTTAATTTTTGGTGTGTAATAAACATTTCTGACACAGAAAGCACCAGGTTACTGTCACTTTAAGACACAAGACAGCTTTTAAACTGCTCTGCTTCAATATACTGATAAACATCCAGCTGTTTATGTTCACTTAGACAAGAAAGAAAACGTAAGTTTAGTGATCACGCGTGTGCTGACTGCTGTCTGTGTGCGCGCTTCATGAACCCTCGTGCCTGTAAATATTCAAAGCGGTGCAGATGTGCGCGTGCTAGAAAGTAATATGTACCTCTTTCGTCTGCTGTGTTCCGGCTTTAATGAAAGCTGCTTATTGTCTGATGAGGCGCTTGTCATTGTTTGCGATGCATGACGAGAAAGGGACGTATATACACCTTTCTTTAAGTCCAACATTACACAAAAGGGAAATGTTTTCACGCATTTCTGTCCTTTCAATTGCCGGTTAATGAGTTATAATGGGTTTTTAAAATGACTGAATCCAAAATCTGCCAACTTCCATGACATTTCGCGTTGTGCAGTTAATTCCATTTGTATGCATTTCGCGATTCTGTCCATGTTTTCCGCATCGCGGAAATCATATGGCCGTACACTTTGTTGAGGAGTTGAACTGCTGCTCGCGCTCATGTTTTCCAAATGGTGTTATCTGACGTGTAGTCAGCACCTCAGTGTTAATGCCCTCTATTGGTTTAAACTCCATCAAACGTAAAATGCGCATGAAGCGAACTGTCAAAAACTGCGTACTAGATGATTGTTATATTTGATAGTTTTGAATCGAAATAATCGCAGCTCTTGCGATTCGAAAATCGCATTCATTCACATCGCGATTTCGGTTTAAAAAAGATTAATCGTGCACCCCTAGCTAGCATGATGCTAGCATGAGTAGCATGAAGCTAGCATGATTAGCATGAAGCTAGCATGATTCTAGCATGATTAGCATGAAGCTAGCATGAGGCTAGCATGATTAACATGAAGTAAACATGAGGTTAGCATGATTAACATGATTTAACGTGAAGTTAGCATGATTAGCATGATGCTAGCATGATTAGCATGAAGCTAGCATTATTTAGCGTGAAGCTAACAAGATTTAACATGAAGTTAGCATGATTTAGCATGAAGTTAGCAAGCTATATTATGAAATTAGAATAAAGCTAGCATGAAACTAGCATGAAGCTAGTATGACTTAGCATGGAGCTAGCATGAAGCTAACATGACCCAAAGACCCAACCCCCATGTCTCTATGATGTTCAGATCCAGAGATATAAGGCTTTGTTTAATATGTTGCTAGGGTGCTCATATTTGGTTGCTAGGGGCATGGCTTAACACCTCAATAAGAATCCTATTAAGACTGATTGGATGACTGAGTAAAATGAGCCCACCCCTATGTCTCTATGACACTCTGGTGCAAAGATATCCATCTGGGCTTTTTATAATGGTAGTCTATGAGAGATGTTGCTAGGGTACCCAAAATTGTTGCTGGGGCGTACCTAAATAGCTTTGGGGCGATCCTAAGAGACTGATAGGATGACTGAGTAAAATGAGCCCACCCCCATGTCTCTACGACACTCTAAAGTGAAGATATTCCATCTGGGACGCTTTTATTCCCTTATATGTTTCCTGCCCCATTATAAGTCAATGGGAAATTTTGGGGGCCTCTTACACCCCAGGGGTATAGCTTACACCCATTGTGATGTATGTTCTTACAGAGCCTGTCAGCCTCCTTAAATTAGGGCCCTATAAAATCCGTTTTATTTTTTCCCAAATTCCGTTTTATTTTTTCCCAAATTCCGTTTTCTCCGTTTTAATTTTTGCAAATTCCGTTTTATCCGTTTTAATTTTTGGCAATTATATTTTTTACCCTTTACTTTTATTTTAGTCATAAAAAGAGTGTGCCTTTAATGTTAATGATTAAAATGTAAATGATTTGGGGAAAAACTGGATAACAGAATTACTTAATGACTATAAAAGATGCATTTACACACACACATACACACTCGCGCGCGCACACACACAACTCAATTCAATGCATTGTTTTTAGTGTTGTTGCAGGAGGCTACAACAAGGTGTCAAAGCAGTGGTGCCTTCAGAAGTGCCTTAAACACATCAATCCAGCGGAACGCGATCCATATTTTATACACAATCGCTTGAAATGCATATAACTTTACAAACATACACAGGATAGTGATCTGACTTAGGACAGGATGAGCACGCAGCTCTTTGCACGTGCGAGCGAAAGAGAGACAGAGAGCGGCGCCATGATGCAGATGATTATATTTTAAATGCGAGGGATAGTTAGTTTGCCTCAGCCCGCTTGAAATGCATAAAACTGAACAAATACATGAGGATTTGTGTTCGCACTTCGGACAGATGCGTGAACGCGTGCACGTGAGAGAGGTACAGTGAGACAGACGTGGATGAGAGAGTGCATGTATCTTTGCGCTCACCGTGAACAGAGTGTTGACAAAACTTCCAAAATAACAGTTCTCCGGTCACATAAAAGTCATGTGAGACCTGCTCGGAACTAAGTGCTTAGCGTCGAATTTCTTAATTTTTTTGCTGACGAAAGCAGAGTCATGGAGAGCCGCTTCGCCATGGTTTCAGTGTTTTGGAGGGGGTCTGAAACGACAGGAGGGGGCGTGTCGCCCAGATTTACTTCCCCCGGTCTGCATTTCCCCCACAGATAGGTTCGTCTCCCACACAAAAACATAATTTTATTCAAAATATGTAAAATTCCGCAAAATTCCGCGTTAATACTAGATTCTGTGTTAATTACCCAATACCGCGATTCCGTCCGCGATTCCGTGATCGCGGAAATTATAGGGCCCTATTAAATGTGGTAAGCCACAAGTTTCTACAAGTTTCTCACTCACAGCTATGACCCGTCAAAGTTTGTCTCAATGTTAAGTCAATGGAAATTTTGGGGTGTTCGAGCCCCCCGTTTAGGAATTCGAAAGGTCCCATCAGTTAGAAAAGATATAGCACACTAAGTCAGACCAGTCTGAAGGTCTGTGGAAAATTTGGTGCATGTAGCTTGAAAGCTCTAGGACGAGTTAGTGTCAGAAATTTTGGGGAGAGAAAAAGAATAATAAGATATAAGTTTAATAGCAATATCAATCTGTGGAAAATTTGGTGCATGTAGCTTGAAAGCTCTAGGACGAGTTAGTGTCAGAAATTTTGGGGGGAGAAAAAGAATAATAAGATTTAATAGCTTTTTCAAGCCAACATAATAATAATTAAAACTGCAAGCAGTGATGGAAGGGCCCTCACACACATGACACCGCCACGCCGTGGCATAAGAACTAAATGGAACAGTAGTAAATAGGCATTTAAGCATGTAAACATAGGTGAACTATTTAAAAGTGTAGTATAATGTGCCACATTTCCTGTTGCTAATTACAAATTACAGCGAGGTAGCATCGTGTAAGATAGCATGAGAGAGAGAGAAAGAGAGAGAGAGAGAGAGAGAGAGAGAGAGAGAGAGAGAGCGATTGTGTGTGTGTGTGTGTGTGTGTGTGTGTGTGTGTGTGTGTGTGTGTGTGTGTGTGTGTGTGTGTGTGTGTGTGTGTGTGTGTGTGTGTGTGAGAGAGTATGAGTGACTACATGTAAATATTGGCACGTAGATGTGTTCAGTCCAGGACTCTTATGGATCATGTAAAATGTAGGGCAGATCTGACTTTGAATAGACAGTGTAAAACATGTTACTTCTTGTTGCCAGCAGGTGGCGCTATGGCCATAAGTGACTATTGGCATGTAGATGTGTTCAGTCCTGGACTCCTGTCAATTATGTAAAGTTTGGGACAGATCAGACATTGCATAATCATTGTAAACATGTCACTTCCTGTTGCCAGCTGGTGGCGCAATAACTATAAGTGACTATTGGCGTGTAGATGTGTTCAGTCCAGGACTCTTATCAATCATGTGGAGTTTGTGACTGATCAGACATTGCATAATTAGTGTAAACATGTCACTTCCTGTTGCCAGCTGGTGGCGCTATGACCATAAGTGACTATTGACATGAAGATGTGTTCAGTTCAGGACTCTTATCACTCATGTGAAGTTTGGAACAAATCCAACATTGCATAATCATTGTAAACATGTCACTTCCTGTTGCCAGCTGGTGGCGCTATAACTATAAGTGACTATTGACATGAAGATGTGTTCAGTTCAGGACTCTTAGCAATCATGTGAAGTTTGGGACAAATCCGACATTGCATTATCATTGTAAACATGTTACTTCCTGTTACCAGCTGGTGGCTCTATGACCATAACTGACTATTGGCATCATAAGTGACTATTGACATGTAGATGTGTTCAGTCCAGGACTCTTATTAATCATGTGAAGTTAGGGAAAGATCGGACATTGCATAATCAGTGTAAACATGTCACTTCCTGTTGCCAGCTGGTGCCACTATGACCGTAAGTTCAATTCAATTCAATTTTATTTATATAGCGCTTTTCACAATACTTAATTGTTTCAAAGCAGCTTTACATTAATAGAAGCAGTAAAAGCACAGAAAAACGACAGATAGCACAACATAATAATAAATAGCATAAGCAGTCAAATTTGCTGCGGCTATGACTCGACATTATGAGCGAGCGTATTACTAATGTAACGTCTAGAAGAAGAAGCTAAGTTAAGCCCAAGCAGGCTACCTCCCCGGGTTAAAAAAACCCCTAGGAGAAAAACGAAAACCCCGGGTTGTTTAGCCGAGGAAATAAAAAATAAAAAGTCCTAGGAGGGAAAAACCCTTGGGAGATATACAGGTATATACACACATATAAGCGGATAAGGAGATTAAGCGGAGATTAAGCAGGTTCTGCCGGTGATCGTTGGTCAGGCATCAGCTGGGCATCACATTGAGGGACGACCAGTAGATGAGAGGTGTGTCGACTTTCACATCTACCAGAACTGGGTCTGTTTGTCCCATTGTCCTCAGGGTCGAGGACAAGACAGGGAGAGAAAAACAAAATCATATTAGCGTAGGGGCCGTTCACATGTAATGCAAGTGTCACACAGTGATGTGGTTTAATCAGCTTAGTTTCAGACAGACTAACTATTGCGGCATAATTATATTATCCACAGTTGAGGATTTTGCAAATTGGGGGCCCACTGCGACGGTATATATGGTAACTAAGGGTCACCTTCCGATCTTTAAGAGAAAATGAAACCTGTCGACCCGTTTGACTAAGGCCTGTAACCCCACTGTCGTCGTTAATGCAGGTTCAGTGGCAATAATAGGCCCTATCCTATTCTCGTTATATATGTTACCTCTAGGAGACATTATCAGGAAACATAACATAAGTTTTCACTGCTATGCGGATGATACCCAGCTTTACATCTCGTCGCATCCTAGCGAAACCCACCAGTTTTCTAAGCTAACAGACTGCATTAGTGACATTAGGGACTGGATGGCACAAAACTTTCTTATGCTAAACTCCAATAAGACAGAGATACTTATTATTGAACCGAATCGCTACAAACATAATATGTCAGATTACAAGTTGCCCATAGATGGCTGCACGGTGGTGCCATCTTCCACGGTTAAGAATTTAGGCGTAATGTTCGACAGCAACTTATCCTTCGACAGTCATATCGCCAACATCTGCCGCACAGCATTCTTCCATCTTAGAAATATCTCAAAAATACGGCATATGCTGTCTGCATCAGACGCAGAAAAGCTTATACATGCTTTTATGACCTCTAGAATAGACTATTGTAACTCGTTACTCGGGGGATGCCATGCACATCAGGTAAACAAGCTACAGCTGGTTCAAAACGCCGCCGCAAGAGTGCTTACTCGATCTAAAAAGTATGACCACATCAGTCCAATTCTGGCATCTTTACACTGGCTACCAGTTAAATATCGTATACAAGTTAAAATATTACTAATCACCTACAAAGCCTTAAATGGCCTAGCGCCTTCGTATATTAAAGAACTACTATCAGAATATAATCCATCACGTACACTGCGGTTGCAAAATTCTGGTCACTTAATTATCCCTAGAATATCAAAAGTGTCTAAAGGTGGTAGTCCTTTTCCTACTTAGCCTCTAAGCTCTGGAATGATTTACCAAATAATGTTCGAGTATCAGACACAGTCGATCAATTTAAATCTAAACTTAAGACATTCTTCTTTAACAAAGCATTCACATAAAATGTCCAGTAAATGTACATTTCCCGCAGTAGTTAGTTTGTCTAGAACAAAGCACTCACATACCTCATATGGGTAATATACTATTGCCGCAATAGTAAGCCTGTCTGGAACCGAGCCGACTTGAACCACTATAATGTTTGACACTTGCATTGCATCCGAACGGCCCCTACGCTAATAGAATTCTGTTTTTCTCTCCCTGTCTCGTCCTCAACCACGAGGACCATGAGACAAACAGACCCAGTTCCGGTTGCTGTGAAGATCATTGCATCACTGATCCACTGGCTGTCCTTCAACGTGATGACCAGCCGATGCCTGACCAACGACCACCGGCTAAACCAGTTTAATTCGCTTACCCGCCTCCTATCCCTACCGTTTTTATATATATATAAATATATATTAATTCCTCCCAAGGGTTTTTGTCCTTCTAGGACTTTTTCCCATTGGGTTTTTTTTCCTAGAGGGTTTTTAATCCCAGGGAGAGTCAGCCAACTTTGGCTTAACTTAGCACTTTACTGTACGTTACATTATTAATATGCTCGCTTGTACGGTTTACCGCTATCTCTACTTCTTATATTATCTATTGATTTTCTGTGTTCTCCTCTACATCTTCTCATGTAAAGCTGCTTTGCAACAATTAACACTTGTGAAAAGCGCTATATAAATAAAATTGAATTGAATTGAAACGGGTCTATATTGCACACTATTTACAAGATCACGAGAAAACGCCAACATCGCAACCTGACCATACGTGTCAACCCGTTTGACTAAGGCTGGAGGCCCCACTGTCGTCGTTAATGCAGGTTCAGTGGCAAACGGGTCTGTATGGCAAACTATTCACAAGACACATGAAAGCGCCAAAATCGCAACCCGACCATACGTGCCAACCCGTTTGACTAAGGCCGGAAGCCCCACTGTCGTCGTTAATGCAGGTTCAGTGGCAAACGGGTCTGTATGGCATAGTATTCGCAATATCAAAGAAAGCGCCAAAATCACAACCCAACCATACGTGCCAACCCGTTTGACTAAGGCTAGAGGCCCCACCGTCGTCGTTAATGCAGGTTCAGTGGCAAACGGGTTTGTATGGCATACTATTCACAAGACACACGAAAATGCCAAAATCACAACCCAACCATACGTGCCAACCCGTTTGACTAAGGCTGGAGGCCCCACTGTCGTCGTTAATGCAGGTTCAGTGGCAAACGGGTTTGTATGGCATCCTATTCACAAGACACACGAAAGTTCCAAAATCGCAATACGACCATACGCTAAGATAAGGTTTTTATTTATTTATTTGGTTGGTCTGTGTTATGACCGCGAGTGCTTTGTTCCGTACAAATAACTATTTCGAGTTAAGTACCTTTACTAGACAAATTATGCGAATGCTTTGTTGAAGAGAAAAGTTTTAAGTCTAGATTTAAAATTATCGACTGTGTCTGATTCTCGGACATCGGTTGGTAAATCATTCCAGAGCTTAGGGGCTGAGTAGGAAAAGGATCTTCCACTTTTAGACACTTTTGATAGTCTAGGGATAATCAAGAGACCAGAATTTTGCGACCGTAGTGTGCGTGATGGATTGTATTCTGATAGTAATTCTCTAAGATATGAGGGTGCTAGGCCATTTAAGGCTTTGTAGGTGATTAGTGATATTTTAAATTGTATGCGATATTTAACTGGTAGCCAGTGTAAAGATGCCAGAATTGGGCTTATGTGGTCATACTTTTTAGATCGAGTAAGTACCCTTGCGGAAGCGTTTTGAACTAGCTGAAGCTTGTTTACTTGATTTGCATGGCATCCCCCGAGTAGCGAGCTACAATAGTCTATTCTAGAGGTCATAAAAGCATGGATAAGCTTCTCTGCGTCAGATGTAGACAGTATATGGCGTATTTTCGAGATATTTCTAAGATGGAAGAATGCTATGCGGCAGACGTTGGCGATATGACTATCAAAGGATAAGTTGCTGTCGAACATCACACCTAAGTTCCTAACCGTGGAAGATGGCACCACAGTGCAGCCATCTATGTGCAACTTGTAATCTGACATATTATGTTTGTAGCGATTCGGTTCAATAATAAGTATCTCTGTCTTATTGGAGTTCAGCTTAAGAAAGTTATGTGCCATCCAGTCACTAACATCGCTAAGGCAGTCTGTTAGCTTAGAAAACGTGTGTGTTTTGCTGGGATGTGAGGAGATGTAAAGCTGGGTATCATCCGCATAGCAGTGAAAACTTATGTTATGTTTCCTGATAATGTCTCCTAGGGGTAACATGTATAACGAGAACAGGATAGGACCTTAAACTGATCCCTGCGGTACACCGTATTTAACCAGCGAGTGATATGACTCTTCCTCGTTTACATAAACAAAGTGATAGCGATTGGTTAGATACGACCTAAACCAGGCTAGCGCCTGACCACTGATACCAACATAATTTTCTAGTCTATTGAGTAAGATTGTGTGATCTATTGTGTCAAAGGCTGCACTAAGGTCTAATAATATAAGAATTGAGATTTCACCACGATCGGATGTTAATAGGAGGTCATTTGTAACTCTAAGCAACGCTGTCTCTGTGCTATGGTGGGGCCTGAATCCTGATTGGAACTTTTCATATGTACTATTATTTGTCAAGAATGTGCGTAACTGGCTTGCCACTACCTTTTCTAATATTTTCGAAAGAAAAGGGAGATTTGAGATTGGTCTAAAGTTATTAAGCTCTCCCTGATCAAGCTGTGGTTTTTTAATCAGCGGTTTAATAACTGCTAGTTTGAAAGCTGTTGGAACGTATCCTATATCTAGCGATGAGTTAAAGATAGTTAGAACCGGGGTTGACACTACAGGGAATACCTCTTTAAGTAGTTTTGTGGGAACGGGGTCTAATATACAGGACGATGATTTGGATGATGTAACTAGTCTAGAGAGCTCATCTATTGTAGTAGGTTTAAATGAATCAAGATGTTCGTATGGTAGTCTAGTGTTAAGTGAACAGGTAGAGTGGTGGCTGCCTGGGTAGCTACGATGTTTTCCCTTATAGCCGTAATTTTGTTAGAAAAGAAGTTCATGAAGTCGTTACTATTGTGTTGAAGTTTACTACTGGTTTCTGTTTGTTCTTTGTTTCTAGTCAGTTTTGCAACTGTGCTAAAGAGGAAACGAGGGTTATTATGATTCTCATTTATAAGCTTGCTAAGATAGGTAGATCTGGCGGTTTTCATAGCCTGTCTGTAGTGTTTAACACTCTCTTTCCATGCTGCACGCCATACCTCTAACTTTGTGCTTCTATAATTTCTTTTCATTTTCCTAGTTGCCTTTTTGAGTGCTGCGGTGTGATGGTCATACCATGGAGCTGGCGGTTTTTCTTTGATTCTCTTTTTTCGAATGGGAGCAACGGCATCCAATGTGTTAGAACAGACATTGTTTAGGTTTTCTATTATAATATCTAGATCGTCACAGTTATCTGCTACATGTTTAATTTGGGACAGGTCTGGAAGAGTGCTAATAAAGCTATCTTTAGTGGTGGAAATTATTGTTCTGGCTAATCTGTAGCATGTTGTGGATTGAGTGATCCTACCTAGAGGTACAGTGTATGACACAAGGTAATGGTCAGAAACTGCATCACTCTGAGGTGATATTTTGATGTCATTAATATTGAGTCCGAGTGACAGAATTAAGTCTAATGTGTGCTTACGAGTATGCGTTGGCCCTGTCACGTTTTGTCTAATATTGAGAGAATTTAGAACATCCATAAACGCACGTCCTAATGCATCTTTTGGGTTATCCACATGAATATTAAAATCACCAACGATAAGAGCTTTATCTACAGTGACTACAAGCTCAGACAGGAAATCTGCTATTTCTTTAAGGAAATCTGCATGGTGGCCCGGAGGTCTATAGATTGTAGCTAAGGCAAAAGAGAGCTGTTTGTGGTTACGATCAGTTATTTCCATATTTAATAACATTAGTTCAAATGATTTAAATTTTAGTTCAGATTTTTGGTTTACTTTAAAAATTGTGTTGTATATTGTAGCTACACCACCCCCTCTCCCCTTTAATCGAGGTTCGTGTTTATAATAATAGTCTTGTGGGGTGGATTCGTTTAAACTAATGTAGTCGTCTGCTTTAAGCCAGGTTTCTGTTAAACAGAGTGCATCTAAGTTTTGGTCTGTAATTATTTCATTGACAATAGGTTCTTTATTGGTAAGCGATCTAATGTTAAGAAGGCCGAATTTTAACATTCGAGGTTCGTCTGTTAATGTATTGTTTTCTAATTTTATATTAATCAGATTTGTACCAGATGTGGCAAGCGGTGCTCTGTATTTATTTGTTCGGGGAACAGATACAGTTGAAATGTGTTGATATTCTGGTAAGATTCACTCAAAGTGCTGGGATATAAGTGATCTTGACATATCACGGCAGCTAACAGACGGACGGTTAAGCCGATCCGTCTGTTTCCTGACCTGTACCCTGGATAGTCAGACTGTATTAGAAGTAAGACTATTGGTCAGATTTATAGAGAGAATCGCCCTTCCTTCCTGAGACGGATGGAGGCCATCTCTCTTTAGCAGGTCAGGTCTCCCCTGGAAATGCTTCCAATTGTCTATAAACCCTACGTTATGCTGAGGGCACCATTTTGACATCCAGTCGTGAAGAGACAGTAATCTGCTGTAAGTTTCATCCCCCCGGTAGGCGGGGAGGGGACCAGAGCATATTACATTGTCTGACATTGTTTTAGCAATTTCACAGTTCTCTTTAATATTATCTTTGGTGATCTCCGACTGGCGGAGTCTGGTGTCATTCGTGCCGGCGTGAATAACAATTTTATAAAACTTACGCTTAGCATTAGCCAGCACTTTAAGTTTTGATCTAATGTCTGAAGACCTGGCTCCCGGTATACAATCGACTATGGTGGCTGGTGCCTCAATGTTCGCGTTTCTAAGTATCGAATCTCCAATAACCAAGGCACTATTAACAGACGTCTCAGTCGGTTTATTGCTTAGAATATCGAACCTGTTAGAAATTAACAGGGGGGTCTTGGGTGGGCACCGGATACGACTGTGCCGCCTGACAGTCACCCAGTTAGTCGGCCGCCTTGACTCAGATGACGGAACCGAGCTATGTGTATTATGTTTAATACTAGGAGCACCCGAAACAGTGTTTGTAGCATTAGCGTTATTAGCGTTTGTAGCATTAGCGGTATTAACTTTTGTAGCATTAGCGGTATTAGTGTTTGTAGCATTAGCGGCATTAGCGTTTGTAGCATTAGTGGTATTGCTGTCATCAACTAGCGTTTGGATGCGCGCTGCTAGTTCTGCAATCTTATCCGTCAGCCTTACTACTTCAATACACTTAGCACAAGTAAACCCCTCTGTGCTGATGGAAGAAGCTAAACTGTACATGTGGCAAGTAATGCAGGTTACAATAACAAGCGGAGTCTTACCGCTTTCATGTCGGGACCGCTTTCATGTTGGGAAAGTTCAATTTTTTCAATTCAATTCAATTCAATTTTATTTATATAGCGCTTTTCACAATACTCAATTGTTTCAAAGCAGCTTTACATTAATAGAAGCAGTAAAAGCACAGAAAAATGACAGATAGCACAACATAATACACAATAGCATAAGCTGTCAAATTTGCTGAGGCTATGACTCGACATTATGAACGAGCGTATTACTAATGTAACGTCTAGGAGAAGAAGCTAAATTAAGCCCAAGCAGGCTACCTCCCCGGGGTAAAAAACCCCCTAGGAGAAAAAAAAACAAAAACCCCGGGTTGTTTAGCCGAGGAAATAAAAAATAAAAAGTCCTAGGAGGGAAAAACCCTTGGGAGATATATATGTATATAAACACATATAAACGGATAAGGAGATTAAGCGGGGATTAAGCGGAGATTACGCGGGTTCTGCCGGTGGTCGTTGGTCAGGCATCAGCTGGGCATCACAGTGATGGACGACCAGTAGATCAGAGGTGAGTCGACTTTCACATCTACCGGAACTGGGTCTGTTTGTCCCATTGTCCTCAGGGTCGAGGACAGGACAGGGAGAGAAAAACAAAATCATATTAGCGTAGGGGCCGTTCACATGTAATGCAAGTGTCACACAGTGATGTGGTTTAATCAGCTTAGTTTCAGACAGACTAACTATTGCGGCATAATTATATTATCCACAGTTGAGGATTTTGCAAATTGGGGGCCCACTGCGACGGTATATATGGTAACTAAGGGTCACCTTCTGATTTTTAATATAAAGAGAAAATGAAACCTGTCGACCCGTTTGACTAAGGCCTGTAACCCCACTGTCGTCGTTAATGCAGGTTCAGTGGCAAACGGGTCTATATTGCATGCTATTTACAAGATCACGAGAAAACGCCAACATCGCAACCTGACCATACGTGCCAACCCGTTTGACTAAGGCTGGAGGCCCCACTGTCGTCGTTAATGCAGGTTCAGTGGCAAACGGGTCTGTATGGCATACTATTCACAAGACACAAAAAAGCGCCAAAATCGCAACCCGACCATACGTGCCAACCCGTTTGACTAAGGCTGGAAGCCCCACTGTCGTCGTTAATGCAGGTTCAGTGGCAAACGGGTCTGTATGGCATAGTATTCGCAATATAAAGAAAGCGCCAAAAGCCCAACCCAACCGTACGTGCCAACCCGTTTGACTAAGGCCGGATGCCCCACTGTCGTCGTTAATGCAGGTTCAGTGGCAAACGGGTTTGTATGGCATACTATTCACAAGAACACGAAAGTTCCAAAATCGCAATCCGACTATACGTTAAGATAAGGTTTTTATTTATTTATTTGGTTGGTCTGTTTTATGACCGCGAGTGCTTTGTTCGGTACAAATAACTATTTCGAGTTAAGTACTTTTACTAGACAAATTATGCGAATGCTTTGTTGAAGAGAAAAGTTTTAAGTCTAGATTTAAAATTATCGACTGTGTCTGATTCTCGGACATCGGTTGGTAAATCATTCCAGAGCTTAGGGGCTAAGTAGGAAAATGACCTTCCACTTTTAGACACTTTTGATAGTCTAGGGATAATCAAGAGACCAGAATTTTGTGACCGTAGTGTGCGTGACGGATTGTATTCTGATAGTAATTCTCTAAGATATGAGGGTGCTAGGCCATTTAAAGCTTTGTAGGTGAGTAGTGATATTTTAAATTGTATGCGATATTTAACTGGTAGCCAGTGTAAAGATGCCAGAATTGGGCTTATGTGGTCGTACTTTTTAGATCGAGTAAGTACCCTTGCGGAAGCGTTTTGAACTAGCTGAAGCTTGTTTACTTGATTTGCATGGCATCTCCCGAGTAGCGAGTTACAATAGTCTATTCTAGAGGTCATAAAAGCATGGATAAGCTTCTCTGCGTCAGATGTAGACAGTATATGGCGTATTTTCGAGATATTTCTAAGGTGGAAGAAAGCTGTACGGCAGACGTTGGCGATATGACTATCGAAGGATAAGTTGCTGTCGAACATCACACCTAAGTTCCTTACCGTGGAAGATGGCACCACAGTGCAGCCATCTATGTGCAACGTGTAATCTGACATATTATGTTTGTAGCGATTCGGTTCAATAATAAGTATCTCTGTCTTATTGGAGTTCAGCTTAAGAAAGTTATGTGCCATCCAGTCACTAACATCGCTAAGGCAGTCTGTTAGCTTAGAAAACGTGTGTGTTTCGCTGGGATGTGAGGAGATGTAAAGCTGGGTATCATCCGCATAGCAGTGAAAACTTATGTTATGTTTTCTGATAATGTCTCCTAGAGGTAACATGTATAACGAGAACAGGATAGGACCTAAAACCGATCCCTGCGGTACACCGTATTTAACCAGGGAGTGATATGACTCTTCCTCGTTTACATAAACAAAGTGATAGCGATTGGTTAGATACGACCTAAACCATGCTAGCGCCTGACCACTGATACCAACATAGTTTTCTAGTCTATTGAGTAAGATTGTATGATCTATTGTGTCAAAGGCTGCACTAAGGTCTAATAATATAAGAATTGAGATTTCACCACGATCGGATGTTAATAGGAGGTCATTTGTAACTCTAAGCAACGCTGTCTCTGTGCTATGGTGGGGCCTGAATCCTGATTGGAACTTTTCATATGTACTATTATTTGTCAAAAATGTGCGTAACTGGCTTGCCACTACCTTTTCTAATATTTTCGAAAGAAAAGGGAGATTTGAGATTGGTCTAAAGTTATTAAGCTCTCCCTGATCAAGCTGTGGTTTTTTAATCAGCGGTTTAATAACTGCTAGTTTGAAAGATGTTGGAACGTATCCTATTTCTAGCGATGAGTTAAGGATATTTAGAACCGGGGTTGACACTACAGGAAATACCTCTTTAAGTAGTTTTGTGGGAACGGGGTCTAATATACAGGACGATGATTTGGATGACGTTACTAATTTAGAGAGCTCTTCTATTGTAGTAGGTTTAAATGAATCAAGATGTTCGTGTGGTAGTCTAGTGTTAAGTGAACTAACGGGTAGAGTGGTGGCTGCCTGTGTAGCTACGATGTTTTCCCTTATAGCCGTAATTTTGTTAGAAAAGAAGTTCATGAAGTCGTTACTATTGTGTTGGAGTTTACTATTGGTTTCTGTTTGTTCTTTGTTTCTAGTCAGTTTTGCAACGGTGCTAAAGAGGAAACGAGGGTTATTATGATTCTCATTTATAAGCTTGCTAAGATAGGTAGATCTGGCGGTTTTAATAGCCTGTCTGTAGTGTTTAACACTATCTTTCCATGCTGCACGCCATACTTCTAATTTTGTGCTTCTATAATTTCTTTCCATTTTCCTAGTTGCCTTTTTAAGTGCTGCGGTGTGATGATCATACCATGGAGCTGGCGGTTTTTCTTTGATTCTCTTTTTTCGAATGGGAGCAACGGCATCCAGTGTGTTAGAACAGACATTGTTTAGGTTTTCTATTACAATATCTAGATCATCACAGTTATCTGCATGTTTAATTTGGGACAGGTCTGGAAGAGTGCTAATAAAGCTATCTTTAGTGGTGGAAATTATTGTTCTGGCTAATCTGTAGCATGTTGTGGATTGAGTGATCCTATCTAGAAGTACAGTGTATGACACAAGGTAATGGTCAGAAACTGCATCACTCTGAGGTGATATTTTGATGTCATTAATATTAAGCCCGAGTGACAGAATTAAGTCTAATGTGTGCTTACGAGTATGCGTTGGCCCTGTCACGTTTTGTCTAATATTGAGAGAATTTAGAACATCCATAAACGCACGTCCTAATGCATCTTTATGGTTATCCACATGAATATTAAAATCACCAACGATAAGAGCTTTATCTACAGTGACTACAAGCTCAGACAGAAAATCTGCTATTTCTTTAAGGAAATCTGCATGGTGGCCCGGAGGTCTATAGATTGTAGCTAAGGCAAAAGAGAGCTGTTTGTGGTTACGATCAGTTATTTCCATATTTAATAACATTAGTTCAAATGATTTAAATTTTAGTTCAGATTTTTGGTTTACTTTAAAAATTTTGTTGTATATTGTAGCTACACCACCCCCTCTCCCCTTTAACCTAGGTTCGTGTTTATAATAATAGTCTTGTGGGGTGGATTCGTTTAAACTAATGTAGTCGTCTGCTTTAAGCCAGGTTTCTGTTAAACAGAGTGCATCTAAGTTTTGGTCATTAATTATTTCATTAACAATAGGTTCTTTATTGGTAAGCGATCTAATGTTAAGAAGGCCGAATTTTAACATTCGAGGTTCATCTTGTAATGTATTGTTTTCTAATTTTATGTTGGTCAAATTTGTACGTGATGTGGCAAGCGGTGCTCTGTATTTGCTTGTTCGGGGAACAGATACAGTTGAAATGTGTTGATATTCTGGTAAGATCGACTCGAAGTGCTGGGATATATGTGATCTAGACATATCATGCCAGCTAACAGACGGACAGTTAAGCTGATCCGTCTGTTTCCTGACCTGGGCCCTGGATAGTCATACTATATCAGAATTAAGAATATTAATCAGATTTCTGGTGAGTATAGCACTTCCTTCTGATGTCGGATGAAGGCCATCTCGGGTTAGGAGAAATGGTCTACCCCAGAAATGCTTCCAATTGTCTATAAACCCTACATTATGCTGAGGGCACCACTTTGACATCCAGCCATTGAGAGACACTAATCTACTATGTGTTTCATCTCCCCGGTAGGCGGGGAGGGGACCAGAGCATATTACATTGTCTGACATTGTTTTTGCAATTTCACACATCTCCTTAATATTATCTTTGGTGATTTCCGACTGTCGGAGTCTGGTGTCATTTGTTCCGGCGTGAATAACAATCTTAGAAAACTTCCGTTTAGCATTAGCCAGCACTTTAAGTTTGGATCTAATGTCAGACGTTCTGGCTCCCGGTATACAGTCGACTAGGGTGTTTGGTGCCTCAATGTTAGTGTTCCTGAGTATAGAATCTCCAATGACCAGGGCACTTTTAACAGGTGTTTCAGCTAGTGTATTCCTTAGGGGATCGAATCTGTTAGAAAGTACCGTAACGTTATGGGTCTTAGATGGACGCCGTATATGACTATGCCGCCTGACAGTCACCCAGTTAGACCGCCGACTTGACTCTGATGTCGGAACCGAGCCATGTGTATTATGATAAACACTATGCGCGCTCGATACAGTATTTGTAATGTTTACATTAGCATCTGATGTCGGAACACTATGTGCGCTCGATACATTGTTTGTAATGTTAACATTAGCATCTGATGTCGGAACCGAGCCATTAGTCTTTTCGCTCGATACAGTATTTACAACAGTAACATTAGCGGTTTTGCTATCCTCAACTAGCGTTCGGATGCGCGATTCTAGTTCAGCAACCTTCTCAGTTAATCTTAATACTTCAATACACTTAGTGCATGTAAACCCATCTATGCTAACGGCAGAAGCTAAACTATACATGTAGCAAGTAGTACATGTTACAATAACAAGCGGAGTCTTACCGCTTTCATGCTGGGCGATGGCGTCTTTGTTTACCCGAACGCGCTCCGCGGAGCTGCATCGCGTTGGGGGTTTGGTTGTGGTACGCCTCAGTCGCCTGCGAACGTCTGGGTCCAGGGTGATGTTGGGCATGCTGAATCTGCGAAGGCCGGGCAGCGGCTCCTCCACAGCTTCCCGATCGCTTTCATGTTGGGCAATGGCGTCTCCGTTCACTCGCTTACGGTCCGTAAAGCTGCATCGGGTGGAGCACTCGTTTGTCGCATTCCTCGGTCGCTTGTGGACGTCCGGAGACATGGTGAAGTGGGCGCTGTAGCTCGCGTTGGATCTGCTCAAACCGATCAACTCCTTCGCAGCTTCCCGCTCAGGCGAGGACAGGTCAGAAAAGCATATATCAGATGAATCCGCCATTAGATCGGAAAATGCTAGCTTCAGTCGGCAGCGTTTGTTGAAGCTAGCGGGCTATATGCTAACACTGTGGGTGTTTATTAGTGATAAATAGTTTCACGTGGTAGTACTGCTCAATAATCCTCACGGTAAAGTATTCCTAGGTAAAACTTAATATATAAATAGGAATAAGATAGTAAAAAAGGCTTTTAGATGAAGAACTCGACGGAGCTCCGATGCACGATCTGTTCAGCGTGAAAGTGACTATTGACATGTAGATGTGTTCAGGTCAGGACTCTTATCAATCATGTGAAGTTTGGGACAGATCAGACATTGCATAATCATTGTATACATGTCACTTCCTGTTGCCAGCTGGTGGCGCTATAACCATAAGTGACTATTGACATGTAGATGTGTTCAGTCCAGGACTCTTATTAATCATGTGAAGTTTGGGACAGATCACACATTGCATAATCATTGTAAACATGTCACTTCTTGTTGCCAGGTGGTGGCGCTATAACCATAAGTGACTATTGACATGTAGATGTGTTCAGGTCAGGACTCTTAGCAATCATGTGAAGTTTGGGACAGATCGGACACTGTATGCCTGAGTTCCAGCAACCTGTTTCATAGCGAAACATCAAACTTTGGCTGGCCGAAACAGACACAAATTTTAATATAGAATCAAATCCTTCGCAATTTAGCATCACAAAGGCCTTAAGATGAGACTTGCCAAATATAATGATGATCCGACGAAAACTGTAGGAGGAGTTAGTTAAAGTATGACTGCTGGAAATGAGAAAAACTGAGCCAAAATCAGAGAAATAATTCAAAATAGCTGACTTCCTGTTTGGTGTAGGGCATTGCTCCAAGAGACTTTTTTGTAGGGCTTGTAATAATACGTCAGCTACCGAAATTCATACATGTACATTAAACACAGTCCAAGGGCTGCTTCATTGAATTACTATCAGAATACAATCCATCACGCACACTACGGTCGCAAAATTCTGGTCTCTTGATTATCCCTAGACTATCAAAAGTGTCTAAAAGTGGAAGGTCATTTTCCTACTTAGCCCCTAAGCTCTGGAATGATTTACCAACCGATGTCCGAGAATCAGACACAGTCGATAATTTTAAATCTAGACTTAAAACTTTTCTCTTCAACAAAGCATTCGCATAATTTGTCTAGTAAAAGTACTTAACTCAAAATAGTTATCTGTACGGAACAAAGCACTCGCGGTCATAACACAGACCAACCAAATAAATAAATAAAAACCTTATCTTAACCTATAGTCGGATTGCGATTTTGGAACTTTCGTGTTCTTGTGAATAGTATGCCATACAAACCCGTTTGCCACTGAACCTGCATTAACGACGACAGTGGCGCCTCAAGCCTTAGTCATTCGGGTTGGCACGTATGTTTGGGTTGTGATTTTGGCGCTTTCTTTGTATTGCAAATAGTATGCCATACAGACCCGTTTGCCACTGAACCTGCATTAACGACGACAGAGGGGCATGACGCCTAAGTCAAACGGGTAGGCACGTAAGGTTGGGTTGTGATTTTGGCACTTTCTTTCTATTGCGAATAGTATGCCATACAGACCCGTTTGCCACTGAACCTGCATTAACGACGACAGTGGGGCTTCCGGCCTTAGTCAAACGGGTTGGCACGTATGGTCGGGTTGCGATTTTGGCGCTTTCTTGTGTCTTGTAAATAGTATGCAATATAGACCCGTTTGCCACTGAACCTGCATTAACGACGACAGTGGGGTTACAGGCCTTAGTCAAACGGGTCGACAGGTTTCATTTTCTCTTAAAAATCGGAAGGTGACCCTTAGTTACCATATATACCGTCGCAGTGGGCCCCCAATTTGCAAAATCCTCAACTGTGGAAAAAACAATTATGCCTCAATAGTTAGTCTGTCTGAAACTAAGCTGATTAAACCACATCACTGTGTGACACTTGCCTTACATGTGAACGGCCCCTACGCTAATATGATTTTGTTTTTCTCTCCCTGTCTCGTCCCTGGGTCCCATTGACCCTGAGGACAATGGGACAAACAGACCCAGTTCCGGTAGATGTGAAAGTCGGCACACCACTGATCTACTGGTCGTCCTTCAATGTGATGCCCAGCTGATGCCTGACCAACGACCACCGGCAGGACCCGCTTAATATCCGCTTAATCTCTGCTTAATCTCCGCTTAATCTCCGCTTAAAGGGAAATTCCGCCTTGAAATGATCCTAGGGTTAATAACAAACGTGTGCCGAGTTCGACCGTTCACTGGAGTTTGTTTTCATGCTGGTCTGGCGTGGCCAGTGTTGTTGCTGGGCGCGGGTTGGCATGTTGTGGTGGCCTTCGGGGCATCGGTGCATTGGGAGCGGGGTCGCTGTGTCTATACTGCTAGTGGTGCTCAGAATAGCCCCACACTTGCACTGTGGCACGGTGGGGGTCTCTGTATGTAAACCGAGGCATTGTGAGCTTTGCAGGTGTACAGGCAGTTTATTGGAAAGGGACATTTTTCGTTCACGTCTGGATCGCATGTCCGTGCGGGCGCCATCTTGGGAAAACTGAACTCTCGCGTGAAAGCACAACACCTGTTCAGGGCAACAACGTTTCACGCGAGAGTTTAGTTTTCCCAAGATGGCGCCCGCATGGATATGTGATCCAGACGTGAACGGTAAATGTTTCTTTTTAATAAACTGCCTGTACACTTGCAAAGTTCTCAATGCTTCGGTTTACATATAGAGACCCTCATTGTGCTACAGTGTAAGTGTGGGGTTATTTTGACCATTATTAGTAGTATAGACATAGCGATTTTGTTTTTAATGCACTGATGCCCCGAAGGCTACCATAACATGCTAATTTGCGTTTAGCAATAACACTGGTCACGTTAGACTAGCATGAAAACAAACTCCAGTGAACGGTCGAACTCGGTACACGTTTGTTATTAACCCTAGGATCATTTCAAGGCGGAATTTCCCTTTAAGCTCCTTATCCGTTTATATGTGTGTATATACATGTATATCTCCCAAGGGTTTTTCCCTCCTAGGACTTTTATTTTTATTTCCTCGGCTAAACAACCCGGGGTTTTTGTTTTTTTTCTCCTAGGGGGTTTTTTACCCCGGGGAGGTAGCCTGCTTTGGCTTAACTTAGCTTCTTCTTCTAGACGTTACATTAGTAATATGCTCGCTCATAATGTCGCGTCATAGCTGCAGCAAATTTGACTGCTTATGCTATTGTGTATTATGTTATGCTTTCTGTCGTTTTTCTGGGCTTTTACTGCTTCTATTAATGTAAAGCTGCTCTGAAACAACCAAGCACTGTGAAAAGCGCTATATAAATAAATTGAATTGAAAAAATTGAATTGAATATTTGAAAGTGGCGCTAAAACATGTTCCTTCAGGTTGCCAGCTGGTGGCGCTATGGCTATAAATGAAAATTGTTATGTAGATGTGTTCAGGTCAGGACTCTTAGCAATCATGTGAAATTTGGGACAGATCGGACATTGTATGCATGAGTTACAGCAACTTCCTGTTTCATGGGAAAATATCTAAATTTGTCGGGCCAGAACCGATACAAATTTTTACGTAGAGTCAAATCTTTCACAATTTAGCATCACAAAGGCCTTAAGATGACACTCAACAAATATGAAGATGATCCGACTGTAGGAGGAGTTAGTTAAAAGTATGACGCATGGAAATGACAAAAACTGCGCCCAAATCACAAAAATAACTCTGAATAGCTGACTTCCTGTTTGGTTTACGGCTTCGCTCCAAGAGACTTTTTTGTAGGTCTGGTCATGCTACAGAAGCGTACCAAATTTCGTAATTGTACGTTAAACACAGTCCGAGGGCTGCTTCGTTGAAAATTTGTAGGTGGCGCTATAGAGCCATTTTCCCACGCCTAATTCCAAAGCCTACACCACATGTACATTTTCAGCACTCTTAACATCTGTGCAAAAGTTTTCGAGTATGTTTAGGCCCTCTAAAGTCCCGCTGAAGTCGGAGAAAAATAATAATAATAATAATTAAAGCTGCAAGCAGCGATGGAAGGGCCCTCGCACGCATGTGCACCGCTACCCTATGGCATTAGTAAAGCAGTGAACCAGGGGGGTATGAATAAAAGTGGGTAAATATAGGTGGATATTCACAGAAAAATTTATGTGCCACACCCCCTGTGTGCAGCAGGTGGCGCTATAACGGTACCTGATTATTGTTATATTGATGTGTTCAGGCTGGGACCCTTAACAAACGTGTGAAGTCTGGGGCAGATCGGATAATGTACGCCTGAATTACAACAGCTTCCGGTTTCATGGGGAAATATCACACTTTGCCAGGCTGCCACGGACCCGCCCTTCAACGAAGTCAAGATCTATGGGAACAGCGTTCGAGATATCAAAAATCCTTTCGCAATTTAGCGTCTACAATGTCTCGGCATCATGTTGACCACTTCTGGTGTGAATAACATTATTTCTCTAGAAGGAGTATTTAAAAGAACATTGCATGCAACTGTCAGGATTAAATAAGCCTTTAAAATGAAAGTAAAATTTTACACGTTGCCATAGGAACAATGTTCGAGATATCAAAAATCCCTTCACAATTTATCATCTACAATGTCTTAGCATCATGTTGACCACTTTTGGTGTCAATCGCATGAATATCCTAGAAGGAGTATTTAAAAGAACATCGGATGGAACAGTCAAAAAAATCCACCTTTGTGACTGACACACTTCCTGGCGCCTGGTGGTGGCGCTATACCCGAGACTCACAATAGGCACATCGATGCGATCGGAATCTTCAGGCGAACAAACACCCCGCTTGGCATCACAATAAGAACTTTTTTGCCTTAGATATTAGACACTTCCTGTTTCTCTGATTATGCCACAACTTTGTCGACTCGCCACGGCGGCACCGTTCGAGATATCAAAAATCCCTTCGAAATTTAGCAAGTACAATGTCTCGACATCACGTTCACCACGTTTGGTGTCAATCCCATGAATCCTCTAGGAGGAGTATTTAAAAGTTCACCACATGCATTTTTGAAACAATACAAAATAGCTGACTTCCTGTTGGGCGGAGCTAAAATGTTAGAGGGCGAAAGTTGTTCGGGTCGATAAGATCTATAAGCGTACCAATTCTCGTACATGTGCGTACATTTTTGCCCGATCTGTGCATCAATGTTTGTTTTTGCATTACAGGGGGCGCTATAGAGCCGCCGTGCCACGCCCATGTTCCAGCCTTTGGCTTTCGGCGATGACGAACGACTCTGACGTCTGTGCCAAATTTCAAGAGTTTTCGAGTATGTTAAGGCACCCAAAATGTCCAAAAGTGTTAAAAAAAAAAAAAAAAATAATAATAATAATAATAATAATAAAAATAATAATCCGAGCAAAATCAATAGGGCTTCGCACCTTTCGGTGCAGGCCATTCTGGCCTGCTCCTCGGTGCTCGGGCCCTAATAATAAACGGAGCAAAAACAATAGGGCTTTGCACCCACGGTGCTCGGGCCCTAATTAAAGCTGCAAGCAGCGATGGAAGGGCCCTCGCACGAATGTGCACCGCTACCCTATAGCATTAGTAAAGCAGTGAACCAGGGGGATATGAATTAAAGTGGGTAAATACAGGTGGGTATTCAAAGGAAAATTTATGTGCCACGCCGGCTGTGGGCAGCAGGTGGCGCTATGACTGTACCTGATTAATGTTATATTAATGTTTTCAGGCCAGGACCCTTATCAAAAGTGTGAAGTTGGGGGCAGATCGGACAATGTATGCCTGAATTGCAACAGATTCCTGTTTCATGGCGAAACATTACTCTTTGCGAGGCCGCCACGGACACGCCCTTCAACAAAAAGTCAAGATCTTCGCAATTTATCATCGCAAAGGGCTTAAGATCAGTCTGACCAGATATGATAATGATTTGATTAAATCACTGAGAACAGTAAATCACAGTGTAAAACAAGGCATTTCCTGCTACCTCTAGGTGGCGCTATGACTGAAGCTGAATATTGGCATTTAAATGTGTTCAGGTCAAGACTCTTATCAAACATGTGAAGTGTGGGGCAGATTGGACATTGTATGACTGAGTTATAACAACTTCCTGTTTCATGGCAAAAACGCTGAACTTTGTCAGGCCTCCACGGACACACCCTCCAACGAAAAGTCAAAAGCTCCGCAATATAACATCGCAAAGGCCTTTAGATGAGATTGACCAAATATGATGACGGTCTGATAAAATCTCTAGGAGGAGTTCGTTAAAGTACAAAGCCTGGAAATGACAAAATTTGCACAGAAATCACAGCAAAAATTCAAAATGGCCGACTTTCTGTGGGGTTTAGAGCTTCGCTCCAAGAGACTTTTTTGTAGGTCTTGGGGTGATAGATGACCCTACCAAATTTAGTATCTGTAGGTTTTTCGTAGCGGCGGGGCTGTTGCAGGTGGCGCTATCGAGCCATTTCTACATGCCCACTTCTGGCGCCTATGCCACATGTACATTTTCGCCACTTCTGACGTGTGTGCAATGTTTTATGACTTCTTGAGCTTGTTTAGGCTGTCAAAAATGTGATTAATTTAGCGATACTTTGCGAGGCCGCCACGGACACGCTCTTTAATGAAAAGTCAAGGTCGTTGCTTTTTATCATCACACAAGGTCTTGAGATTACACTGGTGAAATATGATGTTGATATGGTTAAATATCTAAGAGCAGTAAGTCACAGCGTAAAACATGGTATTTCCGGCTGCCTCTAGGTGGCGCTATAAGTGTTACTGAGTTATGCCATGTTGATGTGTTCAGGCCTGGACCCTTATCAAAGTTGTGAAGTCAGGGGCAGATCGGAAGAAGAAGAAGAAGAAGAAGAAGAAAAATAATAATAAACGGAGCAAAAACAATAGGGCTTTGCACCCACGGTGCAGGCCATTCTGGCCTGCTCCTCGGTGCTCGGGCCCTAATAATAAACGGAGCAAAAACAATAGGGTCCTCACACCCTGGTGTGCTCTGGCCCTAATTAAAACTGCAAGCAGTGATGGAAGGGCCCTCGCACGCATGTGCACCGCTACTCTATGGCCTTAGTAAAGCAATGAACCAGGGGGATTGAAATTTCAGTGGGTAAATATAGGTGGATATTCAAAGGAACTTTGAAGTGCCACACCTCCTTTGTGCAGCAGGTGGTGCTATGATTGTAATTGATTGTTGCAACATTGATGTGTTGAGGCCAGGACCCTTGTCAAACATATGATGTCTGTGACAAATCGAACATTGCATGCCTGAGTTACAACAGCTTTCTCATGGCGAAACATCAAACTTTGATAGGCCACCACGGACATGCCCCTTTAACGAAATGTCAAGATCTTCACAATTTATCATTGTGAAATCCCTAAGTTCAGACTGACCAAATATGATGATGATCTGAATACATTTCAATGAGCAGTAAATCACAGTGTAAAACATGTCATTTCCTGCTTCCAGCAGGTGGCGCTATAACTTTTACTGAATATTGCCATGTTGATGTGTTCAGGAAAGGACACTTATCAAGCCTATGAAGCGTGGGTCAGATTGGACATTTTAAACCTGAATTAGAACAACTTCCTGTTTCTTTGAGAAACACAGAAATTTGTCAAGCCGCTACGTACACACCCTCCATTGAAATGTCAAGATCTCCGCAATATAGCATTGCAAAGCCCTTTAGATGACACACACCAAATATGATGATTATCTGATTAAATTTCTAGGAGGAGTTTGTTAAAATACGAAGGCCAGAAATGCCAAAATTTGCCCTCAAATTACAGAGAAAATTCAAAATGGCTGACTTCCTGTGGGGTTTAGAGCTTTGCTGCAAGAGACTTTTTTGTAGGTCTTGGGGTGATAAATGATCCTATCGCATTTCGTATCTGTACGATTAACGTAGCGGTGGGGCTGCTCTATTAAATTTTTGTAGGTGGCGCTATAGAGCCATTTTAACACCCCAAGTTCTGAAGTCTATATCACATGAACATTTTCGCCACCTTTGACACGTGTGCAACGTTTCATGACTTTTTGAGCTTGTTTAGGCTGTCAAAAATGCGTTTCATTTAGCGATACTTTGCGAGGCCGCAACGGACACGCCCTTTAACGAAAAGTCAAGGTCGTTGTTATTTATCATCACACAAGGTCTTGATATTAGACTGATGAAATATGATGTTAATATGGTTAAATCTGTAAGAGCAGTAAGTCACAGCGTTAAACATGGCATTTCCTGCTGCCTCTAGGTGGCGCTATGACTGTTACTGAATTATGCCATGTTGATGTGTTCAGGCTGGGACCCTAATCAAACGTGTGAAGTCGGGGGCAGATTGGACAATGTATGCCTGAATTACAACAGCTTCCTGTTTCATGGCGAAACATCACTCTTTGCCAGGCCGCCACGGACACGCCCTCCAACGAAAAGTCAAGATCTTCGCAATTTATCATTGCAAAGGGCTTAAGATCAGTCTGACCAAATATGATGATGATTGGATTAAATCTCTACGAGCAGTAAATCACAGCGTAAAACATGGCATTTCCTGCTACCTCTAGGTGGCGCTATGACTGAAGCTAAATATTGCCATTGAAATGTGTTCAGGCCAAGACCCTTATCAAACATGTGAAGCGTGGGGCAGATTGGCCATTGTATGCCTGAGTTAGAACAACTTCCTGTTTCACGGCGAAAATGCTGAAATTTGTCATGCCGCCACGGACACACCCTCCAACGAAAAGTCAAAAGCTCCGCAATTTAGCATCGCAAAGGCCTTTAGATGATACTGACCAAATATGATGATGATCGGATTAAATATCTGGGAGGAGTTCGTTAAAGTATGACGCTTGGAAATGTCAAAAAATGACAGAGAAAATTCAAAATGACTGACTTCCTGTGGGGTTTAGAGCTTAGTTCCAAGAGACTTTTTTGTAGGTCTTGGGGTGATAGATGATCCTACCAAATTTCGTATCTGTACGTTTTTCGTAGTGGGGGGGCTGTTCTTTTGAAATTTTGCAGGTGGCGCTATCGAGCCATTTCTACATGCCCACTTCTGACGCCTATACCACATGTAAATCTTCACCACTTCTGACGCGTGTGCAAAATTTCATGAGTTTTTGAGCATGGTTAGGCCTTCAAAAATGCGATTCATTTCGGAAATTAATAATAAATATAGCTGCAAGCAGCGATGGCGGGCCCTCGCACGTTTTTTTACCGCTACACGGTGCCTCCGAGAAAACGATGCACGGTGGGCATGTGCATCAAGTGGGTAAATATGAGTGGACTAATTCATGTTGCTACTGATCCATTTAGGTACTGTAGGTAAAAGAAACCCCACATTTTAGACAAATGGGGGCGCTAGTGAGACACTAAATAGACACGCCTTTATCTGACGTTTTTGTCAACACTTAACAGCCGACAACTCTGATGTGTTTGCCAAATTTAAATTTAATCTAAGCACGCCAAGAGCCTTAAATATGCCTGAAATAAAAGTAAAGTTTGACGTGTTGCCATGGGAACAGCGTTCGAGATGTCAAAAATTCCTTCGCATTTTAGCATCTACAATGTCTCAGCATCATGTTGACCACTTCTGGTGTCAATAACATTATTTACCTAGAAGGAGTATTTAAAAGAACATCGCATGCAACTGTAATGCTTAAATAAGCCTTTAAAATGAAAGTAAAATTTGTCGCGTTGCCATAGGAACAACATTCGAGATATCAAAAATCCCTTTGCAATTTATCATCTACAATGTCTCAGCATCATGTTGACTACTTTTGGTGTCAATCGCATGAATATCCTAGAAGGAGTATTTAAAAGTTCACTGCATGAAACTGTAAGGCTTAAATATGCCTTTAAAATGAAAGTAAAGTTTAACACGTTGCCATGGGAACAGCGTTCGAGATATCAAAAATCCCTTCGCAATTTATCATCTACAATGTCTCGTCATCATGTTGACCACTTTTGGTGTCAATTGCATGATTTTTCTAGAAGGAGTATTTAAAAGAACATTGCATGGAACTGTCAAAAAAATCCAGCTTTGTAACTGACACACTTCCTGCCGCCTGGTGGTGGCGCTATACCCGGGAGTCACAATATGCGCATCGATGCGATCGGAATCTTCAGATGAACAAACACCCCGCTTGTCATTACAATAAGACATTTTTTGCCATAGATATTAGACACTTCCTGTTTCTCTGATTTCGCCATGACTTTGCCGCTTCGCCATGGCAACACCGTTCGAGATATCAAAAATCCCTTCGCAATTTAGCAAGTTCAATGTCTTGACATCATGATCACCACTTTTGGTGTCATTTGCATGAATCCCCTAGGAGGAGTATTCAAAAGTTCACCGCATGCATTTTTTAAACAATCCAAAATGGCGGACTTCCTGTTGGGCGGAGCTAAAATGTTAGAGGGCGAAAGTTGTTCGGGTCGATGAGATCTATATGCGTACCAACTTTCGTACATGTGCGTACATGCTTGCCCAATCTGTGCACCAATGTTTGTTTTTGCATTACAGGGGGCGCTACAGAGCCCCTGTGCCACGCCCGTGTTTCAGCCTTTGCATGAGCCTAGTGGTACGGGACTCTGACATGTGTGCCAAATTTCAAGAGTTTTCGAGTATGTTAAGGGACCCAAATTAGGTCAAGTGTTGAAAAAAAAAATAAATAAAAATAATAATAATAATCCTAAGGAAAACAATAGGGCTTCGCACCTTTCGGTGCAGGCCATTCTGGCCTGCTCCTCGGTGCTCGGGCCCTAATAATATAGCTGCAAGCAGCAATGGCGGGCCCTCGCACATTTTTTTCCGCTACACGGTGCGTCCGAGAAAACGATGCACGGTGGGCAAAGGCATCAAGTGCGTTAAATATCAGTGGGCTATTTAAAGTTGTTTCTGAGCCATTTGGGGACTGTAGGTAAAAGAAACCCCACATTTTGGACAAACAGGGGCGCTAGTGAGCGACTCAAGAGGCACACCTATGTCTGACCTGTTTGTCAACACTTAACAGTTGACAACTCTGATGTGTGTGCCAAATTTCAAGTAAATCTAAGCATGCCAAGAGGCTTAAATATTCCTGAAATAATAGTAAACTTTGATGCGTTGCCATGGCAACAGCGTTCGAGATGTCAAAAATCCCTTCACATTGTATCATCTCCAATGTCTCAGCATCATGTTGACCACGTTTGGTGTCAATCGCATGAATATCCTAGAAGGAGTATTGAAAAGTTCACTGCATGCAACTGAAGGGCTTAAATATGCCTTTAAAATGAAAGTAAAGTTTGACGCGTTGTCATGGGAACAACGTTCGAAATATCAAAAATCCCTTCACAATTTATCATCTACTATGTCTTGGCATCATGTTGACCACTTTTGGTGTCAATCGCATAAACATTCTAGGAGGAGTATTTAAAAGAACATCACATGGAACTGTCAAAAAAATCAACCTTTGTGACTGCAACACTTCCTGGCGCCTGGTGGTGGCGCTATACCCGAGACTTACAATAGGCACATCGATCCGATTGGAATCTTCAGACGAACAAACACCCCGCGTGTCATCACTATAAGACATTTTTTGCTTTAGATATATGACACTTCCTGTTTCTCTGATTTCACCACAACTTTGTCACCTTGCCATGTCAGAACCGTTCGAGATATCAAAAATCCCTTCGCAATTTAGCAAGACCAATGTCTTGACATCATGATCACCACGTTTGGTGTCATTTACATGAATCCCCTAGGAGGAGTATTCAAAAGTTCACCGCATGCATTTTTTAAACAATCCAAAATAGCGGACTTCCTGTTGGGCGGAGCTAAAATGTTAGAGGGCAAAAGTTGTTCGGGTCGATGAGATCTATATGTGTACCAACTTTCGTAAATGTGCGTACATGTTTGCCCGATCTGCGCACTACTGTTTGTTTTTGCATTACAGGGGGCGCTACAGAGCCCCCGTGCCACGCCCGTGTTCCAGCCTTTGTCTGTTCGCAATGACGGACGACTCTAACGTCTGTGCCAAATTTCCAGAGTTTTCGAGTATGTTAAGGCAACCAAAATGCCCAAAAGTGTTAAAAAAAATAAAAAATAAAAAAAATAAAAAAAATAAATATAGCTGCAAGCAGCGATGGCGGGCCCTCGCACGTTATTTTACCGCTACACGGTGCCTTCGAGAAAACGATGCACGGTCGGCATGTGCATCAAGTGGGTAAATATCAGTGGACTATTTCATGTTGCTGCTGATCCATTTAGGTACTGTAGGTAAAAGAAACCCCACATTTTAGACAAACAGGGCGCTAGTGAGCCACGAAATAGACACGCCTTTATCTGACGTTTTTTTCAACACTTAACAGCTGACAACTCTGATGTGTGTGCCAAATTTAAAATCAATCTAAGCACGTCAAGAGCCTTAAATATGCCTGAAACAAAAGTAAAGTTTGACGCGTTGCCATGGGAACAGCGTTCGAGATGTCAAAAATTCCTTCGCAATTTAGCGTCTACAATGTCTCAGCATCATGTTGACCACTTCTGGTGTCAATCGCATGAATCCTATAGGAGTAGTATTTAAAAGTTCACAGCATGTAACTGTCAGTCTTTAAATATGTGTAAAAATGAAAGTAAAGTTTGACACGTTGCTATGGGACCAGCCTTCAAGATATCAAAAATCCCTTCGCAATTTATCATCTACAATGTCTCAGCATCATGTTGACCACTTTTGGTGTTAATCGGATGAATATCCTAGAAGGAGTATTTAAAAGAACATTGGGTGGAACTGTCAAAAAAATCAACCTTTGTGACTGACACACTTCCTGGCGCCTGCTGGTGGCGCTATAACCGGGAGTCACAATAGGCGCATCGATGCGATCGGAATCTTCAGACAAACAAACACCCCGCATGTCATCACAATAAGACATTTTTTGCCTTAGATATTAGACACTTCCTGTTTCTCTGATGTTGACATGAATTTGTCGCTTCGCCATGGCAGAACCGTTCGAGATATCAAAAATCCCTTCGCAATTTAGCAAGTACAATGTCTCGACATCATGATCACCACGTTTGGTGTCAATCCCATAAATCCCCTAGAAGGAGTATTTAAAAGTTCAATGCATGCGTTTTTTAAACAATCCAAAATAGCCGACTTCCTGTTGGGCGGAGCTTAAATGTTAGAGGGCGAAAGTTGTTCGGGTCGATGAGATCTATATGCGTACCAACTCTCGTACATGTGCGTACATTTTTGCCCGCAGGGCTCCCTTGCCACGCCCGTGGTCCAGCCTTTGCCCGGACCTGATGGCCGACGACTCTGACGTCTGTGCAAAATTTCAAGAGTTTTTGAGTATGTTAAGGCCCCCAAATTGCCCCGAAACGTAAAAAAATAAATAAATAATAATAAATATAGCTGCAAGCAGCGATGGCGGGCCCTCGCACGTTTTTTTACCGCTACACGGTGCCTCCAAGAAAACGATGCACGGTGGGCATGTGCATCAAGTGGGTTAATATCAGTGGACTATTTCATGTTGCTACTGATCTATTTAGGTACTGTAGGTAAAAGAAACCCCACATTTTAGACAAAAGGGGGCGCGCTAGTGAGACACTAAATAGACACGCCTTTATCTGACGTTTTTGTCAACACTTAACAGCCGACAACTCTGATGTGTGTGCCAAATTTAAATTTAATCTAAGCACGCCAAGAGCCTAAAATATGCCTGAAATAAAAGTAAAGTTTGACGTGTTGCCATGGGAACAGCGTTCGAGATGTCAAAAATCCCTTCGCAATTTATCATCTACTGTCTCAGCATCATGTTGACCACTTTTGGTGTCAATCGCATGAATATCCTAGAAGGAGTATTTAAAAGTTCACTGCATGAAACTGTAAGGCTTAAATATGCCTTTAAAATGAAAGTAAAGTTTGACACGTTGCCATGGGAACAGCGTTCGAGATATCAAAAATCCCTTCGCAATTTATCATCTACTATGTCTTGGCATCATGTTGACCACTTTTGGTGTCAATTGCATGATTTTTCTAGAAGGAGTATTTAAAAGAACATTGCATGGAACAGTCAAAAAAATCCAGCTTTGTAACTGACACACTTCCTGCCGCCTGGTGGTGGCGCTATACCCGGGAGTCACAATAGGCACATCGATGCGATCAGAATCTTCAGACGAACAAACACCCCGCATGGCATCACAATAAGATATTTTTTGCCATAGATATTAGACACTTCCTGTTTCTCTGATTTTGCCATGACTTTGCCGCTTCGCCATGGCAACACCGTTCGAGATATCAAAAATCCCTTCGCAATTTAGCAAGTCCAATGTCTTGACATCATGATCACCACGTTTGGTGTCATTTGCATGAATCCCCTAGGAGGAGTATTCAAAAGTTCACCGCATGCATTTTTTAAACAATCCAAAATGGCGGACTTCCTGTTGGGCGGAGCTAAAATGTTAGAGGGCGAAAGTTGTTCGGGTCGATGAGATCTATATGTGTACCAACTTTCGTAAATGTGCGTACATGTTTGCCCGATCTGCGCACTCCTGTTTGTTTTTGCATTACAGGGGGCGCTACAGAGCCCCCGTGCCACGCCCGTGTTCCAGCCTTTGCCTGTTCGCAATGACCGACGACTCTGATGTCTGTGCCATATTTCAAGAGTTTTCGAGTATGTTAAGGCACCCAAAATGCCCAAAAGTGTTAAAAAAAATAAAAATAAAAATAAAAATAAAAAAAGTGAAAAATTCGAGCAAAAACAATAGGGCTTCGCACCTTTCGGTGCAGGCCATTCTGGCCTGCTCCTCGGTGCTCGGGCCCTAATAAAAATAATAATCCGAGCAAAAACAATAGGGCTTCGCACCTTTCGGTGCAGGCCATTCTGGCCTGCTCCTCGGTGCTATAATAAAAATAATAATCCGAGCAAAAACAATAGGGCTTCGCACCTTTCGGTGCAGGCCATTCTGGCCTGCTCCTCGGTGCTCGGGCCCTAAATAATAAACGAAGCAAAAACAATAGGGCTTTGCACCCACGGTGCAGGCCATTCTGGCCTGCTCCTCGGTGCTCGGGCCCTAATAATGATAAATATAGCTGCAAGCAGCAATGGCGGGCCCTCGCACGTTTATTTACCGCTACACGGTGCCTTCGAGAAAACGATGCACGGTGGGCAAGTGCATCAACTGGGTAAATATCAGTGGACTATTTCATGTTGCTACTGACCCGTTTATGTACTGTAGGTAAAAGAAACCCCACATTTTAGACAAACGGGGATGCTAGTGAGCCACTAAATAGACACGCCTTTATCTGACGTTTTTGTCAAGACTTAACAGCCGACAACTCTTATGTGTGTGCCAAATTTAAAGTTAATCTAAGCACGCCAAGAGCCTTAAATATGTCTGAAATAAAAGTAAAGTTTGACGCGTTGTCATGGAAACAGCATTCGAGATGTCAAAAATTCCTTCGCAATTTAGAGTCTACAATGTTTTAGCATAATGTTGACCACTTCTGGTGTCAATCACATTATTTCCCTAGAAGGAGTATTTAAACGTTCACTGCATTTAAATCTTAGTCTTAAATATGTGTAAAAATGAAAGTAAAGTTTCACGTGTTGCCATGGGAACAGAGTTCGATATATCAAAAATCCCTTCACAATGTTTCATCTACAATCTCTCGGCATCATGTTGACCACTTTTGGTGTCAATCGCATTAATTCCCTAGAAGGAGTATTTAAAAGTTCGCTGCATGCAACTGTAAGGTTTAAATATGCTTTTAAAATGAAAGTAAAGTTTGACACGTTGCCATGGGAACAGCGTTCGAGATATCAAAAATCCGTTCGCAATTTATCATCTACAATCTCTCGGCATCATGTTGACCACTTTTGGTGTCAATTGCATAAATATTCTAGAAGGAGTATTTAAAAGAACATTGCATGCAGCTGTCAAAAAAATCCACCTTTGTGACTGACACACTTCCTGGCGCCTGGTGGTGGCGCTATACCTCAGACTCACAATAGGCACATTGATGCGATCGGAATCTTCAGATGAACAAACTCCCCGCATGTCATCACAATGAGACATTTTTTTACCTTAGATATTAGACACTTCCTGTTTCTCTGATTTCGCCACAACTTTGTCGGCTCGCCATGGCAGAACCGTTCGAGATATCAATAATCCCTTCGCAATTCAGCAAGTCCAATGTCTCGACATCATGTTCACCACTTTTGGTGTCAATCGCATGCATCCTCTAGGAGGAGTATTTAAAAGTTCATCGCATGCATTTTTTAAACAGTCCAAAATAGCCGACTTCCTGTTGGGCGGAGCTTAAATGTTAGAGGGCGAAAGTTGTTCGGGTCGATGAGCTCTATATGCGTACCAACTCTCGTACATGTGCGTACATGTTTGCATGATCTGTGCGTCAATGTTTTTTTTTGCATTACAGGGGGCGCTACAGAGCCCCCGTGCCACGCCCGTGTTCCAGCCTTTGCCCGTTCGCAATGACGGACGACTCTGACGTCTGTGCCAAATTTCAAGAGTTTTCGAGTATGTTAAGGCACCCAAAATGCCCAAAAGTGTAAAAAAAAAAAATAATAATAATAATAAATATAGCTGCAAGCAGCAATGGCGGGCCCTCGCACGTTTTTTTACCGCTACACGGTGCGTCCGAGAAAACGATGCACGGTGGGCAAGGGCATCAAGTGGGTAAAATATCAGTGGGCTATCTAATGTTGTTTCTGAGTCATTTGGGGACTGTAGGTAAAAGAAACCCCACATTTTAGACAAACAGGTGCACTAGTGAGCCACTTAAGAGACACGCCTATGTCTGACCTTTTTGTCAACACTTAACAGCCGAAAACTCTGATGTGTGCAGAGATGTATAGTAACGAAGTAGAACTACTTCACTACTGTACTTAAGTACTAATAGGCAGTATCTGTACTCTACTGAAGTATTATTTTTTTCTCCTACTTCCACTTTTACTTCAGTACATATTTTCGATGAGTTTAATACTTTTACTCCAATACATTTTTTATGTGCTGCATAGTTACTCGTTACACTCAAATGTTACGAATCATTCCAAACCTACATTATCACTGCCGGAGCGGTGATACACATTAGAAACACACACAGATTGTGGTCTAAACCAATAGGAGATAGTGAAGAGCGGACCCCTCCCTCCCTCTCACTCACAAATATGAGCCGCGGTTGTGGACAAATGTGAAGAGAGAACCAAAGTGCACGAGAGAGACCGATAGAGAGAGAGAATTCGCGATAAAGGGCGAGTGTGCGCGAAAGAAGGAAACCTAAATACATTGAAACATCTTGTACCTTTACCTATTACCATTACATCGACTAATATTTTATTAATTCTGAATTTTCTATTGCCATATTAGTTAAATTAATCTGAACATTCCTGTCCTTGTACTCCTGCTACAGCCAAAGCAATTGTGAGTGTCCTTTAGCTTAAACATTTGAAATAATATAAACAATATTATATTCAAACTTTTGACTGTTTTCTTTAATAACTACATTACACAATACTTGTACTTTTACTTTCAGTACTTGAGTAGTATATTTTAAAATAAACTACTTGCAATACTTAAGTACAAAACATGTTTAATACTTCAGTACTTCCACTTAAGTGGTGTGCTCACTTTTTTGATAGAGCACTTGTACTTTTACTCAAGTCTGGGTCCCTAGTACTTTATACATCTCTGGATGTGTGTGCCAAATTTAAAGTTCAACTAAGCACGCCAAGAGCCTTAAACATGCCTGAAATTAAAGTAAAGTTTGACGCGTTGCCATGGGAACAGCGTTCCAGATGTCTAAAATTCCTTCGCAATTTATCATCTACAATGTCTCGGCATCATGTTGACCACTTCTGGTGTCAATCGCATGAATCCCATACGAGGAGTATTTAAAGGTTCACAGCATGTAACTGTCAGCCTTAAATATGTGTAAAAATGAAAGTAAAGTTTGATGCATTGCCATGGGAACAGCGTTTGAGATATCAAAAATCCCTTCGCAATTTATCATCTACAATGTCTCGGCATCATGTTGACCACTTCTCGTGTAAATCGCATGAAAATCCTAGAAGGAGTATTTAAAAGTTAACTGTATGCAAATGAAAGGCTTAAATATGCCTTTAAAATGAAAGTAAAGTTTGACAGGTTGCCATGGGAACAGCGTTTGAGATATCAAAAATCCCTTCGCAATTTATCATCTACAGTGTCTCAGCATCATGTTGACCACTTCTCGTGTCAATCACATGAAAATCCTAGAAGGAGTATTTAAAAGTTAACTGTATGCAAATGAAAGGCTTAAATATGCCTTTAAAATGAAAGTAAAGTTTGACGCGTTGCCATGGGAACAGCGTTTGAGATATCAAAAATCCCTTCGCAATTTATCATCTACTATGTCTCGGCATCCTGTTGACCACTTTTGGTGTCAATCGCATGAAAATCCTAGAAGGAGTATTTAAAAGAACATTGCATGGAACTTTCAAAAAAGTCCACCTTTGTGACTGCAACACTTCCTGGCGCCTGGTGGTGGCGCTATACCTGGGAGTCACAATAGGCACATCGATGCGATCGGAATCTTCAGACGAACAAACACCCCGCGTGTCATTACAATAAGACATTTTTTGCCTTAGATATTAGACACTTCCTGTTTCTCTGATTTCGCCACAACTTTGTCGGCTCGCCATGGCAGAACCGTTCGAGATATCAAAAATCCCTTCGCAATTTAGCAAGTCCAATGTCTCGACATCATGTTCACCACTTTTGGTGTCAATCGCATGCATCCTCTAGGAGGAGTATTCAAAAGTTCAACGCATGCATTTTTTAAACAATCCAAAATAGCTGACTTCCTGTTGGGCGGAGCTTAAATGTTAGAGGGCGAAAGTTGTTTGGGTCGATGAGATCTATATGCGTACCAACTCTCGTACATGTGCTTACATGTTTGCACGATCTGTGCATCAATGTTTTTTTTTGCATTACAGGGGGCGCTACAGAGCCCCCGTGCCACGCCCGTGTTCCAGCCTTTGCCTGTTCGCAATGACGGACGACTCTGACGTCTGTGCCAAATTTCAAGAGTTTTCGAGTATGTTAAGGCCCCCAAAATGCCCAAAAGTGTTAAAAAAAATAAAAATAAAAATAAAATATAGCTGCAAGCAGCAATGGCGGGCCCTCGCACGGTTTTTTACCGCTACACGGTGCGTCCGAGAAAACGATGCACGGTGGGCAGGTGCATCAAGTGGGTAAATATCGGTGGACAATTTATGTTGTTATTGACCCATTTGGGGACTGTAGGTAAAAGAAACCCCACATTTAGGACGAACGGGGGCACTAGTGAGCGACTTAAGAGGCACACCTATGTCTGACCTGTTTGTCAACACTTAACAGTTGACAACTCTGATGTGTGTGCCAAATTTGAAGTTAATCTAAGCATGCCAAGAGGCTTAAATATTCCTGAAATAATAGTAAAGTTTGATGCGTTGCCATGGCAACAGCGTTCGAGATGTCAAAAATCCCTTCGCAATTTATCATCTACAATGTCTTGGCATCATGTTGACCCACTTATGGTGTCAATCGCATAAACATTCTAGGAGGAGTATTTAAAAGAACATCACATGGAACTGTAAAAAAATCAACCTTTGTGACTGCAACACTTCCTGGCGCCTGGTGGTGGCGCTATACCCGGAAGTCACAATAGGCACATCGATGCGATCGGAATCTTCAGACGAACAAACACCCCATGTGTCATCACAATAAGACATTTTTTGCCTTAGATATTAAACACTTCCTGTTTCTCTGATTTCGTCATAAGTTTGTCGCCTCACCATGACAGAACCGTTCGAGATATCAAAAATCCCTTCGCAATTTAGCAAGTACAATGTCTCGGCATCATGATCTCCATGTTTGGTGTCAATCCCATGTATCCCCTAGGAGGAGTATTCAAAAGTTCACCGCATGCATTTTTTAAACAATCCAAAATGGCCGACTTCCTGTTGGGCGGAGCTAATAGGTTAGTGTGCGAAAGTTGTTCGGGTTGATGAGATCTATATGTGTACCAACTTTCGTACATGTGCATACATTTTTGCCCAATCTGTGCACTACTGTTTGTTTTTCCATTACAGGGGGCGCTACAGAGCCCCCGTGCCACGCCCGTGTTCCAGCCTTTGGCTTTCGGCGATGACGGACGACTCTGACGTCTGTGCCAAATTTCAAGAGTTTTTGAGTATGTTAAGGCCCCCAAAATGTCCAAAAGTGTTAAAAAAAATAAAAAAAATAATAAAAATAATAATCCGAGCAAAAACAATAGGGCTTCGCACCTTTCGGTGCAGGCCATTCTGGCCTGCTCCTCGGTGCTCGGGCCCTAAATATAGCTGCAAGCAGCGATGGCGGGCCCTCGCACGTTATTTTACCGCTACGCGGTGCCTCCGAGAAAACGATGCACGGTGGGCATGTGCATCAAGTGGGTAAATATCAGTGGACTATTTCATGTTGCTACTGACCCATTTGGGGGCTGTAGGTAAAAGAAACCCCACATTTTAGACAAACGGGGGCGCTAGTGAGCCACTAAATAGACACGCCTTTCTCTGACGTTTTTGTCAACACTTAACAGCCAACAACTCTCATGTGTGTGCCAAATTTGAAGTTAATCTAAACACGCCAAGAGCCTTAAATATGCCTGAAATAAATGTAAAGTTTGACGCGTTGCCATGGGAACAGCGTTCGAGATGTCAAAAATTCCTTCGCAATTTAGCGTCTACAATGTCTCAGCATCATGTTGACCACTTCTGGAGTCAATCACATTATTTCCCTAGAAGGAGTATTTAAAAGTTCACTGCATGCAACTGTAAGGCTTAAATATGCCTTTAAAATGAGAGTAAAGTTTGACACGTTGCCATGGGAACAGCCTTCAAGATATCAAAAATCCCTTCGCAATTTATCATCTACAATGTCTCAGTATCATGTTGACCACTTTTGGTGTCAATCGCATGAATATCCTAGAAGGAGTATTTAAAAGAACATTGGATGGAAAAGTCAAAAAAATCAACCTTTATGACTGCAACACTTCCTGGCACCTGGTGGTGGCGCTATACCCGGGAGTCACAATAGGCACATCGATGCGATCGGAATCTTCAGATGAACAAACACCCCGCGTGTCATCACAATAAGAAATTTTTTGCCTTAGATATTAGACACTTCCTGTTTCTCTGATTTCGCCATGAATTTGTCGCCTCGCCATGGCAGAACCGTTTGAGATATCAAAAATCCCTTCGCAATTTAGCAAGTACAATGTCTTGACATCATGATCACCACGTTTGGTGTCAATCCCATTAATCCACTAGGAGGAGTATTTAAAAGTTCACTGCATGCATTTTTTAAACAATCCAAAATGGCCGACTTCCTGTTGGGCGGAGCTAATATGTTAGAGTACGAAAGTTGTTCGGGTCGATGAGATCTATATGCGTACCAACTTTCGTACATGTGCGTGCATGTTTGTCCGATCTATGCACCAATGTTTTTTTTTCCATTACAGGGGGCGCTACAGAGCCCCCCTGCCACGCCCGTGTTCCAGCCTTTGGTTTTCTGCGATGACGGACGACTCTGACATCTGTGCCAAATTTCAAGAGTTTTCGAGTATGTTAAGGCACTCAAAATTCCCAAAAGTGTTGAAAAAAATAATAAAAAAAAAAAATAAAAAAAAATAATAAAAATAATAATCCGAGCAAAAACAATAGGGCTTCGCACCTTTCGGTGCAGGCCATTCTGGCCTGCTCCTCGGTGCTCGGGCCCTAATAAAAAAATATAGCTGCAAGCAGCGATGGCGGGCCCTCGCACGTTTTTTTACCGCTACACGGTGCCTCCAAGAAAACGATGCACGGTGGGCATGTGCATCAAGTGGGTTAATATCAGTGGACTATTTCATGTTGCTACTGATCTATTTAGGTACTGTATGTAAAAAAACCCCACATTTTAGACAAACGGGGGCGCTAGTGAGACACTAAATAGACACGCCTTTATCTGACGTTTTTGTCAACACTTAACAGCCGACAACTCTGATGTGTGTGCCAAATTTAAATTTAATCTAAGCACGCCAAGAGCCTTAAATATGCCTGAAATAAAAGTAAAGTTTGACGTGTTGCCGTGGGAACAGCGTTCGAGATGTCAAACATTCCTTGGCAATTTAGCATCTACAATGTCTCAGCATCATATTGACCACTTCTGGTGCCAATAACATTATTTACCTAGAAGGAGTATTTAAAAGAACATCGCATGCAACTGTAATGCTTAAATAAGCCTTTAAAATGAAAGTAAAATTTGTCGCGTTGCCTTAGGAACAACATTCGAGATATCAAAAATCCCTTCGCAATTTATCATCTACAATGTCTCAGCATCATGTTGACCACTTTCGGTGTCAATCGCATGAATATCCTAGAAGGAGTATTTAAAAGTTCACTGCATGAAACTGTAAGGCTTAAATATGCCTTTAAAATGAAAGTAAAGTTTGACACGTTGCCATGGGAACAGCGTTCGAGATATCAAAAATCCCTTCGCAATTTATCATCTACTATGTCTTGGCATCATGTTGACCACTTTTGGTGTCAATCGCATAAACATTCTAGGAGGAGTATTTAAAAGAACATCACATGGAACTTTAAAAAAAAATCAACCTTTGTGACTGCAACACTTCTTGGCGCCTGGTGGTGGCGCTATACCCTAGACTTACAATAGGCACATGGATGCGATCGGAATCTTCAGACGAACAAACACCCGGCGTGTCATCACTATAAGACATTTTTTCCCTTAGATATTAGACACTTTCTGTTTCTCTGATTTCGCCATGGCTTTGCCGCTTCGCCATTGCAACACCGTTCGAGATATTAAAAATCCCTTCGCAATTTAGCAAGTCCAATGTCTTGACATCATGATCACCACGTTTGGTGTCATTTGCTTGAATCCCCTAGGAGGAGTATTCAAAAGTTCACCGCATGCATTTTTTAAACAATTCAAAATGGCGGACTTCCTGTTGGGCGGAGCCAAAATGCCAGAGGGCGAAAGTTGCTCGGGTCGACGAGATCTATATGTGTACCAACTTTCGTAAATGTGCGTACATGTTTGCCCGATCTGCGCACTACTGTTTGTTTTTGCATTACAGGGGGCGCTACAGAGCCCCCGTGCCACGCCCGTGTTCCAGCCTTTGTCTGTTCGCAATGACGGACGACTCTAACATCTGTGCCAAATTTCAAGAGTTTTCGAGTATGTTAAGGCACCCAAAATGCCCAAAAGTGTTAAAAAAAAAAAAAATAAAAAAAAAAATAATAAATTCGAGCAAAAACAATAGGGCTTCGCACCTTTCGGTGCAGGCCATTCTGGCCTGCTCCTCGGTGCTCGGGCCCTAATAAATTTGAGCAAAAACAATAGGGCTTCGCACCTTTCGGTGCAGGCCATTCTGGCCTGCTCCTCGGTGCTCGGGCCCTAATTAAAGCTGCAAGCAGCGATGGAAGGGCCCTCGCACGCATGTGCACCGCTACCCTATGGCATTAGTAAAGCAGTAAACCAGGGGGGTATGAATTAAAGTGGGTAAATACAGGTGGATATTCAAAGGGAAACTGATGTGTCACACCGCCTGTGTGCAGCAGGTGACGCTATGACGGTAACTGATTATTGTTATATTGACGTGTTCAGGCAGGGACAGCTTCCTGTTTCATGGTGAAACATCACACTTTGCCAGGCTGCCACGGACACGCCCTTCAACAAAAAGTCAAGATCTTCGCAATTTATCATCGCAAAGGACTTAAAATCATTTTGACCAAATATGATGAGGATTTTATTAAATCTCAATTGAGCGGTTTCCCGGACAGGGATTAAACTAATCCTAGACTAAAACAACTGAAAACAACTTGCACTAACATATCTTAAAATACATCAGGGCCCTTTGTTTTGCCTTAAAATGCACACAGGTAATGTTTTTAGTAAGGCATGTTTGTTAAAACTAGTTAGTCCTAATTAAACTAAGGCCTAGTCCTGGCTTAAGCTAATCCCTGTCCGGGAAACCACCCCAATGAGCAGTAAATCACAGCGTAAAACATGGCATTTCCTGCGTCCTCTAGGGGGTGCAATGACTGAAGCTGAATATTGGCATTGAAATGTGTTCAGGTCAAGACCCTTATCAAACGTGTGAAGTGTGGGGCAGATTGGACATCGTACTATGCCTTAGTTATAACAACTTCCTGTTTCATGGCGAAAATGCTGAACTTTGTCAGGCCGCCACGGACACGCCCTCCAACAAAAAGTCAAAAGCTCCGCAATTTAACATCGCAAAGGCCTTTAGATGATACTGACCAAATATGATGATGATCGGATTAAATCTCTGGGAGGAGTTCGTTAAAGTACGACGCTTGGAAATGTCAAAAAATGACAGAGAAAATTCAAAATGGCTGACTTCCTGTAGGGTTTAGAGCTTAGTTCCAAGAGACTTTTTTGTAGGTCTTGGGGTGATAGATGACCCTACTAAATTTCGTACCTGTATGTTTTTCGTAGCGGGGGGGCTGTTCTCTTGAAATTTTTCAGGTGGCGCTATCCAGCCATTTCTACACGCCCACTTCTGACGCCTATACCAGATGTAAATTTTCACCACTTCTGACGCGCGTGCAAAATTTCATGAGTTTTTGAGCATGTTTAGGCCTTCAAAAATGCAATTCATTTCGGAAAATAATAATAATTAAAGCTGCAAGCAGCGATGGAAGGGCCCTCGCACACATGTGCACCGCCACCCTATGGCATTAGTAAAGCAGTGAACCAGGGGGATATGAATTAAAGTGGGTACATATAGGTGGCTATTCAAAGAAAAATTGATGTGCCACACCACCTGTGTGCAGCAGGTGGCGCTATGACGGTACCTGATTATTGTTATATTGACGTGTTCAGGCCGGGACCCTTATCAAACATGTGAAGTCTGGAGCAGATCAAACAATGTATGCCTGAATTACAACAGCTTCCTGTTTCATGGTGAAACATCACACTTTGCCAGGCTGCCACGGACACGCCCTTCAACGAAAAGTCAAGATCTTCGCAATTTATCATCGCAAAGGGCTTAAGATCAGTCTGACCAAATATGATGATGATTTGATTAAATCTCTAAGAGCAGTAAATCACAGCGTAAAACATGGCATTTCCTGCTACCTCTAGGTGGCGTTATATGTGAAGCTGAATATTGGCATTGAAATGTGTTCAGGCCAAGACTCTTATCAAACGTGTGAAGTGTGTGGCAGACTGGACATTGTATGCCTTAGTTATAACAACTTCCTGTTTCATGACGAAAACGCTGAAATTTGTCAGGCCGCCACGGACACGCCCTCCAATGAAAAGTCAAAAGCTCCGCAATTTAGCATCGCAAAGGCCTTTAGATGATACTGACCAAATATGATGATGATCGGATTAAATCTCTGGGAGGAGTTCGTTAAAGTACGATGCTTGGAAATGTCAAAAAATGACAGAGAAAATTCAAAATGGCTGACTTCCTGTGGGGTTTAGAGCTTAGTTCCAAGAGACTTTTTTGTAGGTCTTGGGGTTATAGATGATCCTACAAAATTTCGTATCTGTACGTTTTTCGTAGTGGGGGGGCTGTTCTTTTGAAATTTTGCAGGTGGCGCTATCGAGCCATTTCTACACGCCCACTTCTGACGCCTATACCACATGTAAATTTTCACCACTTCTGACGCGTGTGCAAAATTTCATGAGTTTTTGAGCATGTTTAGGCCTTCAAAAATGCGATTCATTTCGGAAAATAATAATAATAATAATAATTAAAACTGCAAGCAGTGATGGAAGGGCCCTCGCACTCATGTGCACCGCCCCTCTATGGCCTTAGTAAAGCAATAAACCAGGGGGATTGAAATTTCCGTGGATAAATATAGGTGGATATTCAAAGGAACTTTGAAGTGCCACTACTCCTTTATGCAGCAGGTGGCGCTATGATTGTAATTGATTGTTGTAACATTGATGTGTTGAGGCCAGGACCTTTGTCAAACGTATGATGTCTGTGACAGGTCGGACATTGCATGTCTGAGTTACAACAGCTTTCTCATGGTGAAAAATCTAACTTTGACAGGCCACAACGGACACGCCCCTTTAACAAAATGTCAAGATCTTCACAATTTATCATTGTGAAGTCCCTAAGTTCAGACTGACCAAATATGATGATGATCTGAATACATTTCAATGAGCAGTAAATCACAGTGTAAAACATGTCATTTCCTGCTTCCAGCAGGCGGCGCTATAACTTTTACTGAATATTGCCATGTTGATGTGTTCAGGACAGGACAATTATCAAACTTGTGAAGCGTGGGTCAGATTGGACATTTTAAACCTGAGTTAGAACAACTTCCTGTTTCATTGAGAAACACAGAAATTTGGCAAGCCGCCACATACACACCCTCCATTGAAATGTCAAGATCTCCGCAATTTAGCATTGCAAAGCCCTTAAGATGACACTCACCAAATATGATGATTATCTGATTAAATTTATAGGAGGAGTTTGTTAAAATACGAAGGCCAGAAATGGCAAAATTTGCACTCAAATTACAGAGAACATTCAAAATGGCTGACTTCCTGTGGGGTTTAGAGATTTGCTCCAAGAGACTTTTTTGTAGGTCTTAGGGTGATACATGATCCTACCGCATTTCGTATCTGTGCGATTAACGTAGCGGGGGGGCTGCTCTATTGAATTTTTGTAGGTGGTGCTATAGAGCCATTTTAACACCCCAAGTTCTGAAGCCTATATCACATGAAAATATTCGCCACTTTTGACACGTGTGCAACGTTTCATGACTTTTTGAGCTTGTTTAGGCTTTCAAAAATGGGATTCATTTAGCGATACTTTGCGAGGCCGCAACGGACACGCCCTTTAACGAAAAGTCAAGGTCGTTGCTATTTATCATCACACAAGGTCTTGAGATTAGACTGATGAAATATGATGTTGATATGGTTAAATCTCTAAGAGCAGTAAGTAAATAAAATAAAAGGTGGTATTTCCTGCTGCCTCTAGGTGGCGCTATGACTGATACTGAATTATGCCATGTTGATGTGTTCACGCCGGGACCCTTATGAAACGTGTGAAGTTGGGGGCAGATCGGACTTTGTATGTCTGAATTACAACAGCTTCCTGTTTCATGGTGAAACATCACACTTTGCCAGGCTGCAACGGACACGCCCTTCAACGAAAAGTCAAGATCTTTGCAATTTATCACCGCAACGGGCTTAACATCAGTCAGACCAAATATGATGATGATTTGATTAAATATCTAAGAGCAGTAAAACACAGTGTAAAACATGGTATATCATCCTACCTCTAGGAGTAGCTATGAGTGAAGATGAATATTGGCATTGAAATGAGTTAAGGCCAATACCCTAAAAAAACGTATCAAGCGTGGGGCAGATTGGACATTGTATGCCTGAGATAGAGCCACTTCCTGTTTCATGGCGAAAATGCAGAAATTTGTCAGGCCGCCACGGACACACCCTCTGACGAAAAGTCAAGATCTCCGCAATTTAACATCGCAAAGGACTTTAGATGAGATTGACAAAATATGACGATGTTCGTATTAAATCTGTAGGAGGAGTTTGTTAAAGTATGAAGCCTGGAAATGACCAAATTTGCACAAAAATCAAGGCAAAAATTCAAAATGGCCGACTTCCTGTGGGGTTTAGAGCTTTGCTCCAAGAGACTTTTTTGTAGGTCTTGGGGTGATAGATGATCCTACCAAATTTCGTATCTGTACGTTTTTCGTAGCGGGGGGGCTGTTGTCTTGAAATTTTGCAGGTGGCGCTATCGAGCCATTTCTACACGCCCACTTCTATCGCCTATACCACATGTAAATTTTCGCCACTTCTGACATGTGTGCAAAATTTCATGAGTTTTCGAGCATGTTTCGCCCCTCAAAAATGCGATTCACTTTGGAGAAGAAGAAGAATAAATAATAATAATAATAATAATAATAATAATAATAATAATAATAAACCGAGCAAAAACAATAGGGTCCTCGCACCCCGGTGTGCTCGGGCCCTAATTAAAACTGCAAGCAGTGATGGAAGGGCCCTCGCACTCATGTGCACCGCCACTCTATGGCCTTAGTAAAGCAATAAACCAGGGGGATTGAAATTTCCGTGGATAAATATAGGTGGATATTCAAAGGAACTTTGAAGTGCCACTACTCCTTTATACAGCAGGTGGCGCTATGATTGTAATTGATTGTTGTAACATTGATGTGTTGAGGCCAGGACCCTTGTCAAACGTACGATGTCTGTGACAGGTCGGACATTGCATGTCTGAGTTACAACAGCTTTCTCATGGCGAAAAATCTAACTTTGACAGGCCACAACGGACACGCCCCTTTAACAAAATGTCAAGATCTTCACAATTTATCATTGTGAAGTCCCTAAGTTCAGACTGACCAAATATGATGATGATCTGAATACATTTCAATGAGCAGTAAATCACAGTGTAAAACATGTCATTTCCTGCTTCCAGCAGGTGGCGCTATAACTTACTGAATATTGCCATGTTGATGTGTTCAGGACAGGACAATTATCAAACTTGTGAAGCGTGGGTCAGATTGGACATTTTAAACCTGAGTTAGAACAACTTCCTGTTTCATTGAGAAACACAGAAATTTGGCATGCCGCCACATACACACCCTCCATTGAAATGTCAAGATCTCTGCAATTTAGCATTGCAAAGCCCTTTAGATGACACTCACCAAATATGATGATTATCTGATTAAATTTATAGGAGGAGTTTGTTAAAATACGAAGGCCAGAAATGGCAAAATTTGCACTCAAATTACAGAGAAAATTCAAAATGGCTCACTTCCTGTGGGGTTTAGAGCTTTGCTCCAAGAGACTTTTTTGTAGGTCTTGGGGTGATACATGATCCTACCGCATTTCGTATCTGTGCGATTAACGTAGCGGGGGGGCTGTTCTATTGAATTTTTGTAGGTGGCGCTATAGAGCCATTTTAACACCCCAAGTTCTGAAGCCTATATCACATGAAAATATTCGCCACTTTTGACACGTGTGCCTTGTTCATGACTTTTTGAGCTCGTTTAGGCTGTCAAAAATGGGATTAATTTAGCGATACTTTGCGAGGCCGCAACGGACACGCCCTTTAACGAAAAGTCAAGGTCATTGCTATTTATCATCACACAAGGTCTTGAGATTAGACTGATGAAATATGATGTTGATATGGTTAAATCTCTAAGAGCAGTACTCACAGCATAAAAGGTGGTATTTCCTGCTGCCTCTAGGTGGCGCTATGACTGATACTGAATTATGCCATGTTGATGTGTTCAGGCCGGGACCCTTATGAAACGTGTGAAGTTGGGGGCAGATCGGACTATGTATGTCTGAATTACAACAGCTTCCTGTTTCATGGTGAAACATCACACTTTGCCAGGCTGCCACGGACACGCCCTTCAACGAAAAGTCAAGATCTTTGCAATTTATCACCGCAACAGGCTTAAAATCAGTCAGACCAAATATGATGATGATTTGATTAAATCTCTAAGAGCAGTAAATCAGAGCGTAAAACATGGTATTTCCTCCTACCTCTAGGTGGCGCTATGAGTAAAGTTGAATATTGGCATTGAAATGTGTTCAGGTCAAGACCCTTATCAAACATGTGAAGCGTGGGGCAGATTGGACATTGTATGCCTGAGTTAGAGCCACTTCCTGTTTCATGGCGAAAATGCTGAAATTTGTCAGGACGCCATGGACACACCCTCCGACGAAAAGTCAAGATCTCCGCAATTTAACATCGCAAAGGCCTTTAGATGAGATTGACCAAATATGACGATGATCTGATTAAATCTGTAGGAGGAGTTAATTAAAGTATGAAGCCTGGAAATGACCAAATTTGCACAAAAATCAAGGCAAAAATTCAAAATGGCCGACTTCCTGTGGGGTTTAGAGCTTCGCTCCAAGAGACTTTTTTGTAGGTCTTGGGGTGATAGATGATCCTACCAAATTTCGTATCTGTACGTTTTTCGTAGCGGGGGGGCTGTTCTCTTGAAATTTTGCAGGTGGCGCTATCGAGCCATTTCTACACGCCCACTTTAGGCGCCTATGGCACATGTAAATTTTCACCACTTCTGACATGTGTGCAAAATTTCTTGAGTTTTCGAGCATGTTTCGCCCCTCAAAAATGCGATCCATTTCGGAGAAGAAAAAGAATAATAAGAATAAGAATAATAATAAACGGAGCAAAAACAATAGGGTCCTCACACTGGTGTGCTCGGGCCCTAATTAAAGCTGCAAGCAGCGATGGAAGGGCCCTCGCACGCATGTGCACCGCCACCCTATGGCATTAGTAAAGCAGTGAACCAGGGGGATATGAATTAAAATGGGTAAATATAGGTGGATATTTAAAGGAACTTTGATGTGCCACACCGCATGTGTGCAGCAGGTGGCGCTGTGACTGTAACTGATTGTTGTTATATTGATTTGTTCAGGCCGTGACCCTTATCAAAAGTGTAAAGTATAGGGCAGATCGGACAATGTATGCCTGAATTACAACAGCTCCCTGTTTCATGGCGAAATATCACACTTTGCCAGGCTGCCACGGACACGCCCTCCGACGAAAAGTCAAGATCTTCGCAATTTATCACGGCAAAGGGCTTAACATCAATCTGAACAAATATGATGATGATTTGATTAAATCTCTAAGAGCAGTAAATCACAGCGTAAAACATGGCATTTCCTGCTACCTCTAGGTGGCGCTATGACTGAAGTTGAATATTGGCATTAAAATGTGTTCAGGTCAAGACCCTTATCAAACGTATGAAGCGTGGAGCAGATTGGACATTGAATGCCTGAGTTATAACAACTTCCTGTTTCATGGCGAAAATGCTGAACTTTGTCAGGCCGCCACGGACACACCCTCCAACGAAAAGTCAAGATCTCCGCAATTTAACATCGCAAAAGCCTTTAGATGAGACTGACCAAATATGATAATGATCGGATTAAATCGCTAGGAGGAGTTCGTTAAAGTACGACGCTTGGAAATGTCAAAAAATGACACAGAAAATTCAAAATGGCCGACTTCCTGTGGGGTTTAGAGCTTAGCTCCAAGATACTTTTTTGTAGGTCTTGGGGTGATAGATGATCCTACCAAATTTCGTATCTGTAAATTTTTCGTAGTGGGGGGGCTGTTCTCTTGAAATTTTGCAGGTGGCGCTATCGAGCCATTTCTACACGCCCACTTCTGACGCCTATACTACATGTAAATTTTCGCCACTTCTGACGCGTGTGCAAATTTTCATGAGTTTTCGGGTATGTTTAGGCCCTCAAAAATGCGATCCATTTCGGAGAAGAAGAAGAAGAAGAAGAAGAAGAAGAAGAAAAATAATAATAATAATAAACGGAGCAAAAACAATAGGGTCCTCACACCCTGGTGTGCTCGGGCCCTAATTAAAGCTGCAAGCAGCGATGGAAGGGCCCTGGCACGCATGTGCACCGCCACCCTATGGCCTTAGTAAAGCTGTGAACCAGGGGGATATGCATTTAAGTGGGTAAATATAGGTGGATATTCAAAAGAACTTTGATTTGTAACACAGTGTAAAACCTGACATTTCCTGCTGCCAGCAGGTGGCGCTACAACTTTTATTGAATATTGCCATGTTGATTTGTTCAGGCCAGGACACTTATCAAACATGTGACCCGTTGGTCAGATTAGACATTGTAAGCCTGAGTTACAACAACTTCCTGTTTTATGACGAAAAAACAACATTTGGCAGGCTGCCACGGACACACCTTCCAATGAAAACTCAAGATCTCCGCAATTTAGCATCGCAAAGGCCTTTAGATGACACGAACGAAATATGGTTTTAATCTAATGAAATCTGTAGGAAGAGTTTATTAAAGTCCGAAGCCCAGAAATAGCAAAATTTGCACTCAAATTAAAGAGGAAATTTAAAATGGCTGACTTCCTGTGGGGTAAAGAGCTTGGCTCCAAGAGACTTTTTTGTATGTCTTGGGGTGATACATGATCCTACCACATGTCGTATCTGTACGTTTAATGTAGCGGGGGGGCTGCTCTCTTGAGTTTTTGTAGGTGGCGCTATAGAGCCATTTTTACCTCCCCCCAGTTCTGAACCCAATATCACATGAACATTTTCACAACCTTTGACATGTGTGCAACGTTTCATGACTTTTTGAGCTCGTTTAGGCTGTCAAAAATGCGATGAATTGAACAATGTTTTGCGAGGCCGCCACGGACACGCCCTTTAACGAAAAGTCAAGGCCTTCGCTATTTATCATCACATAAGGTCTTGAGATTAGACTGATGAAATATGATGTTGATATAATCAAATCTCCAAGAGCAGTAAGTCACAGCATAAAAGGTTGTATTTCCTGCTGCCTCTAGGTGGCGCTATGACTGTTACTGAATTATTCCATGTTGATGTGTTCAGGCCGGGAACTTTATCAAACGTGTGAAGTTGGGGGCAGATCGGACCATGTATGTCTGAATTACAACAGCTTCCTGTTTCATGGTGAAACATCACACTTTGGCAGGACGCTACGGACACGCCCTCCAACGAAAAGTCAAGATCTTTGCAATTTATAACCGCAAAGGGCTTAACATCAGTCTGACCAAATATGATGATGATTTGATTAAATCTCTAAGAGTAGTAAATCACAGCGTAAAACATGGTATTTCCTCCTACCTCTAGGTGGCGTTATGAGTGAAGCTGAATATTGGCATTGAAATGTGTTCAGGCCAAGACCCTTATCAAACGTGTGAAGCGTGGGCCAGATTGGACATTGTATGCCTGAGTTAGAGCCACTTCCTGTTTCATGGCGAAAATGCAGAAATTTGTCAGGCCGCCACGGACACACCCTCCAACGAAAAGTCAAGATCTCCGTAATTTAACATTGCAAAGGCCTTTAGATGAGACTGACCAAATATGACGATGATCGGATTAAATCTGTAGGAGGAGTTCGTTAAAGTACAAAGCCTGGAAATGCCAAAATTTGGTCAGAAATCACAGTGAAAATTCAAAATGGCCGACTTCCTGTGGGGTTTACAGCTTCGCTCCAAGAGACTTTTTTGTAGGTCTTGGGGTGATAGATGATCCTACCAAATTTCGTATCTGTACGTTTTTCGTAGCGGGGGGGCTGTTCTCTTGAAGTTTTGCAGGTGGCGCTATCGAGCCATTTCTACACGCCCACTTCTGGCGCCTATGCCACATGTAAATTTTCGCCACTTCTGACATGTGTGCAAAATTTCATGAGTTTTCGAGCATGTTTCACTCCTCAAAAATGCGATTCACTTTGGAGAAGAAGAAGAATAAATAATAATTAAAGCTGCAAGCAGCGATGGAAGGGCCCTCGCACGCATGTGCACCGCTACCCTATGGCATTAGTTAAGCAGTGAACCAGGGGGATATGAATTAAAGTGGGTAAATATAGGTGGACATTCAAAGGGAAACTGATGCGCCACAATGGCTGTGTGCAGCAGGAGGCGCTATGACTGTACCTGATTATTTTTATATTGACGTGTTCAGGCCGGGACCCTTATCAAACTTGTGAAGTCGGGGGCAGATCGGATAATGTATGCCTGAATTACAACAGCTTCCTGTTTCATGGCAAAATATCACACTTTGCCAGGCTGCCACGGACACGCCCTTCAACGAAAAGTCAAGATCTTCACAGTTTATCACGGCAAAGGGCTTAACATCAGTCTGACCAAATATGATGATGATTTGATTAAATCTCTAAGAGCAGTAAATCACAGCGTAAAACATGGCATTTCCTGCTACCTCTAGGTGGCGCTATGACTGAAGCTGAATATTGGCATTAAAATGTGTTCACTTCAAGACCCTTATCAAACATGTGAAGCGTGGGGCAGATTGGACATTGTATGCCTTAGTTATAACAACTTCCTGTTTCATGGCGAAAATGCCGAACTTTGTCAGGCCGCCACGGACACACCCTCCAACGAAAAGTCAAGATCTCCGCAATTTAGCATCGCAAAGGCCTTTAGATGAGATTGACCAAATATGATAATGATCGGATTAAATCGCTAGGAGGAGTTCGTTAAAGTACGACGCTTGGAAATGTCAAAAAATGACAGAAAAAATTCAAAATGGCCGACTTCCTGTGGGGTTTAGAGCTTCGCTCCAAGAGACTTTTTTGTAGGTCTTGGGGTGCTAGATGATCCTACCAAATTTCGTATCTGTACCTTTTTCGTAGTGGGGGGGCTGTTCTCTTGAAATTTTGCAGGTGGCGCTATCGAGCCATTTCTACACGCCCACTTCTGACGCCTATACTACATGTAAATTTTCGCCACTTCTGACGCGTGTGCAAATTTTCATGAGTTTTCAGGTATGTTTAGGCCCTCAAAATGGCGATCCATTTCGGAGAAGAAGAAGAAGAAGAAGAAGAAGAAGAAGAAAAATAATAATAATTAAAACTGCAAGCAGTGATGGAAGGGCCCTCGCACGCATGTGCACCGCCACTCTATGGCCTTAGTAAAGCAATAAACCAGGGGGATTGAAATTTCCGTGGATAAATATAGGTGGATATTCAAAGGAACTTTGAAGTGCCACTACTCCTTTATGCAGCAGGTGGCGCTATGACTGTAATTGATTGTTGTAACATTGATGTGTTGAGGCCAGGACCCTTGTCAAACGTATGATGTCTGTGACAGGTCGGACATTGCATGTCTGAGTTACAACAGCTTTCTCATGGCGAAAAATCAAACATTGACAGGCCACAACGGACACGCCCCTTTAACGAAATGTCAAGATCTTCACAATTTATCATTGTGAAGTTCCTAAGTTCAGACTGACCAAATATGATGATGATCTGAATACATTTCAATGAGCCGTAAATCACAGTGTAAAACATGTCATTTCCTGCTTCCAGCAGGTGGCGCTATAACTTTTACTGAATATTGCCATGTTGATGTGTTCAGGACAGGACAATTTTCAAACTTGTGAAGCGTGGGTCAGGTTGGACATTTTAAACCTGAGTTAGAACAACTTCCTGTTTCATTGAGAAACACAGAAATTTGGCAAGCCGCCACATACACACGCTCCATTGAAATGTCAAGATCTCCGCAATTTAGCATTGCAAAGCCCTTTAGATGACACTCACCAAATATGA